>NW_004567125.1:14091062-14098273 GCF_000260355.1 Condylura cristata | reverse complement strand
CCCCAGTTCTGTATGAATAAATAAATGAATCTTTAAAAAAAAAAAAAAACACTAAAAATGACAAAATTGATGCAAATTTAGGGACCTATCCAGCTGTTAAAGAGCAAAGCAGGTGGTGATGAGCCATGGTGGTGAGTGGGGCTAACACCTGGGGTAGTGCTGGAAGTGAGAGAGAACGGTTGTTCAAAGGGCAGATTGTAGGCAGGGTGGAAGGAAAGGTTTACTGGCAGATGAAAGGTAAGCACACTTAAAGGAGAGAAGGGGGTGGGGGAGACACCACATGTATAAGAAAAACCCTGAGTTAAAATAAAGACTGAGAAGTAGAGACTTGCAATAGATGTAAAAGAAAAGGAGACAGTTGACCAAAATAGATAGAATGTAAAGCCTCAAGGAAGGAGACTGTGGAACTTGAATCAGATACCTACACTTTGTCATAATCCAAAGGTATTCATCTTTAGAAAACAAAATAGCACAACAACAATGAGGTACAAATATTCTGGACAAAAGAAAAGGTTTGGGAACGAAGGAATCAATCAGAGGTGACTCCAGGGACAGACAGCACTATTTACGGCTGTTACACTTGCATGGAGTCAAGAAGAGGTTAATGTCAATCTCCCATAAAGCTCTGCTTCTCCAGAGTGCATCCAAAGGTGAGAAGCACACACCTCTCTTTAAGATAGCTTAAGTTCCCAGTTTTTTGCACAGATTACCGACTTAATATTCCTTTTAGTATCAGGCTCTAAGATTATCTTCTGTCATGTTTTCACATTGTAACTCAAAAGCATTACCTCATTTGTCACTCAATGAGGGAGACAGATTCTGAGAAATGCACTACTGGGTGATTTCATCACTGTGCAAACATCTAGAATGTGGTTACACAATCTACCTGGCACTACCTACTGCACAGGTAGGTGGCATGGCACAGCCTACTGAGGCCACCGTGTGTGTATGTGTGTGTGTACACACATATACATACATATGCATATATATACACACACACATATATATGGTCCATCGTTGATCAAATCATCACGTTATGCATGAGAATAATATATATCTTACTAGTGTAACATACTTGGTTCTTCTCCAACATTTTGGACAAGGGAAGGAAAGAGATAAAAATGAACAACAAAACACACAACACCACCTATGGTAAGTGAAAGCAGTCAGACTCAAAAGCTTGAACGTTTCACCTGTTTGATTTTTTTATAAGATACTTCAATAAAAGCAAAATTGAAAGGGACTATAAAAAAGAAATAATGAACTGGCTTGATTAACAAATGAGCAAAAAGAAAACAGAACTGTCTCTGTTAAAATAATTGAGCTAGATAGTAACTGAGTCCAGCCTGAAATGCAGATACCCCTGACTCTCTTTCCTATTCCCTCTACCTTAACATCCAATGACTAGGAAATCCAACTCAATACTTATTTGCAAAGAATATTAACTAAGTAACCAACAATCGAAGCCAAGGTCAAGGCCATACAAAGACAATAGATGGTGAGGAATAAGAATTCTGAGTCTTTGGTTTCTAACTCACAGCTTGTTACTCTACAAATGTTTATCTTATAAGAAAATTCAGAAGTTCCAAATGGATCGAGTCAAATTTGATAGCTCATGAGAAATTCGACCATATTAAAGAAACACAACTTCAAAAGTTAAGTGGAACAATGGAAACATTAATCTATATGTTTTCAAGTTCTCTATTATGTGTATTACAACTAATGATAACAACTTTAATTTTTGTTCAGCTTCACTTTTCCTAAATTGAGCCTCCTTTCAATTTATCCTTCAATGCTGTTCAAAAGGAGAGATTAATTTCTGCTGTTTAAACTATCTCTAGAACAACCATCTATTATTTTAGTAGGAGGAGGACAGTGTTCTCATTTATCCTACTTCTTGTTATCTCTCCATAAGTGAGAGTGAAAAACTATGCCCAATGAACATTAGTTTAAAAATGTCTAAATTAAGTTATTCAACTTAACTTTTGAAATTGTGTTTCTTTAATATGGTCTAAATTAGACAGTGAGGGAAGAACAGAAAGAGGAGCAGAAGAGTAGGAAGAAGGAAGGGTTGAGGAAATTAAGGCAGTAACTTCCTAACAGGATCAAAATGCAGATACCCTCCACATTGTCTTCTGACTCCCCAGATCCTAGTCTCATCCTGCCTGGAGCCTACTTGCCTTTGGAATACTTAAAGAGCCAACCTAACTATAAAAAATCTTTCCCAAATCCTAGCTCCTAGAAAATTTAGTCTTTATTAAGTAATGACATTGGGTCCTTACTTAAGAGGTAACATTAATATTTTCCAAACAGTCTGACTCTAATACTACATACAAGTCATTTCTTCAGGAATCCTTAACTATATCTAAAGGAAATCACAACACTTTAAAAATAGAAAGTAATTTTCTAAAGTCAGTAGTGGTGCAGATTATTTTGCTAAATGCATGTAAATAGATTTGTTTCGTGGGTCTCAGAACCAGTATTGTAATCATCCAAATTACAAACTGAATTAAAACAGAGTAAATAAGTTAGATATAGAGAACTGAGATTTCAGATACCCTGGAAAATATTTGTAAATATTCCCTGTTTTAAACAAAAGTGATTTATCCTAACTAGAGATTTAAAAATATATAAAAAGGTAAGATAGCCTTTTGATTATCAGACAGACATGAGGAGTGCACAGGCAGCTGTTTGCCACCATGCTCAATCAGGAATGATGAGTCAAGGGAAGCTACTTTGAGCTATGCCACATATTCTGAGGCTACTTTGGTCCCAACATTTAATACCACTGACTAGTTAAACTGGGAACTTAATCTAACTTGTAGTGCATGTGATCACTTAAGAATCTTATCTTAAACAATAGTACTTACTTCTGTTATTTTTAATCTATTACAATAATGACTACATTGAAATATAAACACGGCAATTTCTCAGCTGCTACCTAACTCATTAACTTCTTGACCAACAGGACTGTCCATTTTTACAATTCCTATTTCCCTTTTTGAATGAATAATTTTACTTTTATGGGAAATAGGTTTGATAAACCTATTATAATGCCTATACACACAAAACTTAGGATTGAATCAAATCATTTTGCAGAGAGGCAATCCTTTCTTATGTGTATTTTCTGTTATGTGTATTTAGGAATAACAAATAACAAAAGAGAACCAAGAATATCATGAGGAAAAGAGTCTCCAATAAGAATAAATACATTCAATAAACATTTATTGAGCACTGATATGTCAAGAGCATCATTCTTGCTCTCAGGTTATTCCCTGATCTGTCCATTGGCTCATAAAAGAAATACCTTTGAGAAAGTACTGTGTGGCAGACACTGTTCTAGATGAGACAGATGCAAAAGAAGAGAGACAGAAATACATTCATCAAGTTTACAATCCAATATGGAGAAATATAAAGTAAAAATCAGTGAATATTAAAGGAAAATAAAAGCTATGGAAAATAAAATATAAAGGGGATAGGGAGTGTGGTAGGGGTGTTTCCATTCTAATATGTGTAAATGGACAGTAAGTAAAAGCTACTAGTATCAAAAGTAAGAGCTATGGAAATTAAAGAGAAAATTAAAAGCTATGTACCTGTACCTATGTAGCTTCAAGGTACATAGGAAAGAAAAAAGAAAGATATTTTACTTTCAAAAACACACACACACACATATATATATATGTATGTATGTATATATGTGTACACACACACACACACACACACACACACAACATTGAACGTGCAACAGCAGAGATACACAAAGTATGACCAGAGTATACAAAGGAAAGGGAAGAGGGAGTGTCAGAGAAAACTTCCTGGAGGTGGAATTCAGTTGAACATTAACAGGATGAGATGGAACTAACTGTAAGTGATTGAATAGGGGGAAAAAATGTCAACACTTTTATGCCATACTACAAATTACTCACAGGTAGGTATGAGTGGCAGACAAGAAAATAATTGTAATGTAGAAGATGAGTGCTATAAAAGTTGAATACACAACAGTAGCAGAATGTGGGATACAAATAAGATAAGGTACTGACTGTCTCTGCACTCAACCAAAGCAAGGCAGAATATAGTATTTGCTTCAAGAAAGGTACATAGTGTTTTGAGGGTGTTCGTGTGCTAAGAAGAGGGAACTGAGGTTGTAAAAGTGGCTGGGTCCACAAGAAAGGCCTGGACCACTAGGTGAGGAAAGTAAAAGTCTAGTTGTTCACACATAATCGCACTTCATTACTATGCATTGCTAATTTCATTATTGTAAGACATTCTGATTGTGATACAGAGGGAGATGCACAAGGACACTGTTGGGGGAAAAAAAGAGGAAGGTTTCAGTTTCTCAAATTACTTCCTGAAGAAAATTGAATTGCTACTTTAAAAGCTTATCATTTAACCCATTAGGATGGCAATAAAGAGGGGTAGGTGAAGAGAATAACAAGTACTAGCGTACTGGACCCAGCACATCCATACTGGAATGGATCACACTGGAATTACAAGCTGATTTATCTACTGTGAAAAAGTGTTTGGTGGTTTTTCAAAATGTTAAATACATAATTATTATATGAGCCATCAAGTCCACTGCTAGGTCTATACCCAAAAGAACTGAAATCAAATAGATTCTTATAACATGAACATGCATAGCAGCACTATTCATAATAGCCTCAAGGCAGCATCAACCCACATGTCCATTAACAGATGACTGGACAAACTGATTATGGCATATCCAAACAATGGAATATTAGTTAAAAAAAGAAAAGAAAAGAAAGGAATATTATCCCAAAAAGGAATTAAAGCCTGCAAAGACTGCTGCAGAAAGGGTGAACCTCAACACTGCACTAAGTGAAGAGAGACGCAAAAGTCACAGACTGTAGTTTCCATTTATATGAAGTATCTGGAATAGGTAAATCCATAAAGCTACAACACTGTCAATGGCTGCCAGGGACTGGAAAAGGAGAGAAAATGAAGAGCAATTGCTTAGTGAGTACAAAATTTCCTTTTGGGCAAGAAAAACATTATAGAACTAAACAGAAATGGTGGTTGCACAACACTGTCAATGGAAATCACATTGGATCATTCACTTGAAATGATTTTTTATGTTACATGCATTTCACCTCAATCATAACAAAAAAGAATCTACAGCTCCAGTATAATTCTTACTGTTTTATCAGTTCACATATCTACAGCTGCAATCCCCACCTATCTTAATTGGTCATTTATAAGCTGCCATAAGCCAAGTCACATGAGATTTGCCCCTGGGGGAACTGTATGTAGAAAAAAGACTAACAATTCTGTGAATCAGGTCTGAGAAATTTTGGAACATGGAATTTGTGAAAGCTATTTTTCATGACTTAGTTAAAGCTATACTTTGACTAAGAGAGTAATATAGTACTATATTTAACCTGTAATGAGAATTATATGGTACTTAAGTAAACCTATGTAACAAAGAAAATAATACTATTCACAGATTTCTATTTGCCAGTAAATTTAAAGTAGTCAAAGAGAAAAGGCCTAAATTTCAGAATCCCTACTAGAAAAAAAGACAATAATCTTGTGCCAGTCACTACATTACTTATGTGATAAGCAGCACAAATTTCAAAGAAATTTACAGAAAGTAGAAAAGCCAGGAGGCATAACTATCATAAATAACCACTAAGAGATCTTCAGGGAAAATTCAGCCTCTACTCATTTTTTTGAGTGTGTATATATGAAGGTGGTGTTTTCCAGCTGAGCCACCATAAAATGGGAAGAACATGGGATAACGGAAATCCAGAAATTTGTGTTACTACAAAAACAAAAACAATCAAAATTGACGCTCCCAATCATCTACGGAGCAGATGACTGTTACATATCTGCTAAAAACTGCCACAGCTACCGCACTATACTTCAACTCCTAAGGAATGACAAAGGCTTTATTTTTCAAATTGCTCATATATCCCCTTGCAGATGACTACACAGCAGTGATGCCTGACAGCCTTTCCATAAGTGGCTAATGTTTGAGTTATTAAATCTATCCGAACAAAATGTTCTATTAAGATAGATTTGTTTACTATATTCTTAATTGTAGGAAAATAAATGATTTGTTACTTATGGTTAAGACAGTCTTTTCCAAGTAACTTAAACATGTCACACAAAGGGAATACTTTGAGACCCAAGAAACCCAGAAAGTTCTTATTTAAAATTGTAATAATTAACGTTAGCCAAAAAAAAAAAAAAAATGTTTACCACATAGTCAACCTGTTCCAGTTTTCTCCTGTCTCTTAACCTAGTCAAATGCTCCTTTCTCATCTAAGATATGAACAGTCAAATGGTGGCAGTTTCCTGCCATCTGCAGAAACACAGAAGTCCCTGAAAAGCTGCAGTATAATTCTTTTATCCTCTTATTTTATCTGATGTCAGAGCTCCTACCTTGAATTATGATTCTTTGCTACCAATTCATCTTATATTGCTTATTTATCTGGATGAACTATCTACTCCCAAGCTGCTTTATTGCCTCCTATTCTCTGGTTTCATTTTCCCACTATCACAAGGACAAGTCTTGGTACCTAATTCTATCCTTACCTTCCCACTACCTAAAAACTGATGATCTGTATCTATTATCTGTATCTTTACTTTCCCATTTCTCTATCATAAAGAAGTTGGGAGGGTAGGAACCTCTCCCTAGTCTTAGTTACTTCCACCACCAGTGCTCTGATTAACATCTTTCTCCCTACTAACTTTGATTATTCATTTTTTCCTGAACATTCCCTTCTTACTGGTTTCTACTTGACCACAGAAACATATCTAACCTCCTCTGTCTTTCCTTCCCTCTATTTAACATACTACGAATGCCATCTTCCTCTTCCTCATCATCCTTATAATAAAGTTAACAATTATCGAGCACTTACTAAGTCACACATCTACTTGCTTTCCAAATATCTATCAATTCTATACGGATTATTTTTATTTATCTTCATCTTATAGCTAAGAAAAATATGGTGCAAGAAAAAAATAATTTGTCCAAGATCATACACTCTAGTAAGAAAGAACTAGCAGCTGAATCCAGGGGGTTTGGTTACAGGCCTGGGCTCTTAACTACGAGGCTATACAGCTGCTTACAGAGCGTTCATTAAAAGAGTTGCCTGAGTGTCCACTATCACCACTGCTCTTCAACATAACACTGGAAGTTCTAGCCAGAGCAATAAGACAGGAAAAAGGCATACAAGGAATTCAAATAG
>NW_004567125.1:14064594-14089287 GCF_000260355.1 Condylura cristata | reverse complement strand
GGGAATGGGATCAAAAACGGGGAGGGAAATGCACGGGACTATGGTGGTGGCACAGGGGTGATTTGGTGATGGGAAGCCCGTGGGGATTACAATTGAGATGAAAAAAAAAATGTGAAAAATGATGTAAAAATAAACTTTTTAATAAAAAAAAAAAAGAGTTGCCTGAATTTTTCATTTTTTCCCCCCATTCACTTCTTTATCCACAGCAATTTCCCTGCTACTTCTTACCTTTTAAAAAATCCCCAGTAACTACTAACAATCAAAGTCAAAGGTTATGTTTTCATTTTCCTGTCTTGGCAAGACTTGACTACACTGAATACTAACTCCATAAACTCTCTGCCTGGTTCATTTCTGCAATCCATGGTTGCTCTTTCTTGTCTCACTGGAAATTTCTACAATGATGGAAATCTTATACAGATGTGTGATATAATATGAAGTCACTAACCATGGGTGGCTAGAATGACTGAAATTTCAAACTTAACTTTAATGTATCACTTCACTGTCACATCTACTCCCTCTCAGGCAGTCCCTACACCAATTAAGGAACACATACATCTGGGGCCCACGCCAAACACAGAAGCACATGGAGCATATGCCCTTTCCTTTCTTGCCTCAATGTCCACTCTTCCTCCCCAAACGCTCATTAAACTTGACCACTAGTGTCCATGGCTACCTCTCTCCTCCAGGATGCTATATAATATGTCAGACTCTAGTTTTTTTTTATTTGTTTGCTTCAAGTCAATGTAAAGATAGCATGGCTGAAAAAAAATCTTTTCTATTTTTAGGGGGAAAAAAATACCATAATATTGTACTATGACTTGGAACTAAACTGCCCTCTAAAGGCGAAGGGAGAAAATTACAATCTCATAATCTGAATACTAACTAGTCTTTCAAATACAAATCCTTTTATTAGTACCTGAATTTCTATAGTAATGAATAAAATAAAATGGATACTAACTTTATAATTATAAAATTGTTATCAGTTGTCTCTTGGCAAGGATCATTATGCTTATTCACTCAAGTAACGAAGTATAATCATAATTCAAATACCACCCCCCCCACCCCATTAAACAATCACTAAATCCACCAAGAGTAAAGACTAAGGTAATCTCTCCATATCTGGTGGTCAGAACCAAAGAGGGTCTGTTACATAACTGGGAAAAAAAGCAATCTTTCCTATAGGTGTTTGCTTTTTGCTTCTAGATGACAAAGGACAGAGTAATATGCCCCTCTCTGTGTTCCTGAGAGTTTCTAGAAAAACTCCAGCCAGTTTCATCGACACACAAAACTAACCACTATTCAAAACAACACTGTGAAGTAACTCCAAGAAAAATCAATATTGGCATTTACACCCTCAGGTTTTACAAGAGCACGTTAGCCAATGCAGAGTACAGTCCACACAGTAAAATACATAATAACCTTTAAAATAATAATAACACAAGTAAAAAAGAATTAGAAATGCCCCTTGGATAGGTATAGCGGGTTAAAGCACGTCACTAAGAAGCTAAAGCCACTTCAGCATGAGTTTGATCCCCACCCTGGAGGTGATCCACATGGCGCAGCAGACCTCTCCTGGCCCTCCTGCTGCTCCCCTCAGCAGTGTACTTCATTGATCTGCCTTTTCTGCTTCCCACTCTGTCTCTGGTGAACTGAAGCCTCTCACGGACCCTGCACCTCGGGCTGTACTCCAATTCTGTATGCATAAATAAATATTTTTAAAAAAAAGTCCCTTGGATAAACGTTAAATTCAAAGGAAAAATAGTCCTTCAGAATCTGGGATCTGCAATTGCTCCACTCTGCTTTGATGAGAACATGTTTTCCTCTGTTCCTCAGTGAATTTCTGAAGCAGCTCCTGAAAATACTATTATTTTATCTGGAAATGTTTTCCAAAACTAGTTTTGGACACCAAGACTCTTCAATTACTATGAATACAGTAGGTCTATTCACTGATGCTGCTCTTTTCAGATCTTTTCATCTTGCAAAAACAGGTGTCTGGTCATGTTCTCTTATGTACAGAATTTCCTAAAACCAGCTTAGGTAATTCTGAGAAGTACATGATAAAAGCTGTAGAAATCACTAACATTATTAGGAAGGAATTAGAAGGAATCTGAAGGAACTACAAGACTCTTATGATAGATATCATTCTCCTCATTTAAGGTTTTACCGTTTGTTCATGTTGAACATATACTGCCTACCATCTTCAAATTTAAATCCTACTCAGCAATCAAAGTTCAGTTTAAACCTATCTTAATGCTTCCTGTGATCCATAGCTACAATTTCTCCTCATGTTGCGTTCTCAGAGATTTATATATACTTTTATTAATCCTCCTATTACATTTTCACATGTTTTCTCTATAAATTTCTTGAGAATAAAATCAATATTTTGTTCAACTTTAGGGATCCTACTGAAATAGAGGAGCAGTATCTTGAACATTGGAGGCTAAACATAAGGAATAACATATCTCGAGGGAAAATAAAATGGTTGTTTCCATTTTAGAGATGTGGGTCATCTTTGTCAACTGACTAAACGTCTCTGTGTCTCAATTCCCTAACTAATGAGAAAACCAGTAACTTACAGAATTATATAAGGATTAAATAAAATCATCTAGGCAAAGTATCTAGCACAATTAATAATAATGACTGTCAGTTATATTACTGTAAGTCATTATACTATTTTATAAAATTATTACTTTGTAATAAGCCAGTTTATAACAAATGTCAAATGGAAATTTAAAATAGAACAATGGTTTCCTGAATAAGTTTCTGTTTTTTTAGTAATTAATTCTTATTACCTTTACGGATAGAACTCAAAAGAAAACAGGTAATAAAATTGTACCACAACAATATCGACTGTATAACTACTGTTCCCAGTCCATGAATAAGCCAGCACAAGTAGATGACCATTAGTCAGTAGTACTAAAGCAAAAAGTCTGGTCTTTATCTTTTTGTTTAAGAGTGAGCAAGGCTTTAATGTTTATCCAATGTGTTTTACATTTTTAAAAAGCATGTTTTTCTACTGACATTTATAAAATGATATATCATTTCTTTATTTTTCCAAATATCATCTATATTACTGTGGACCTGGTCTAATTTAGGATAAGTACTACTGGAAGGCAGAACATCAGTCATTCAAAGATACCCCCACTTCTTAATCCCCAGAAGCTATGAACAGGTACCTGACATAGCAAAAAAGATTTTGCAGATCTGATGAAGCTCAGGGTCTTGAAATGGGGATATTTTTCTCAATTATCTGAGTGAACCCACTATAATTACAATAGCCCTTCTAATGGAAAGAGAGAGACAAGAGAGCCAGAGATGTGATGATAAAAGGGAGGAAGAGGATAGGAAGAAATTGGGAGGTCAGCTGATAAATCTGGCTTTGAAGGTGGAGGAAGAAGCTATAAAAACAAAAAATGTAGGGAGCTTATAGAAGCTGGAAAAGAAACAGCTTTTCCACAGAGTCTCCAAAAGGAACATAGTCCTTCCAACACCCTGATTTTAGGACTTCTGAAGCCCAAGACAGTAATTTAATAAATTTGTCTTGTTTTACTCAACAATTTCCCCACTAGTTATATATCCCAAAAAGCTGAAAACAGGGCTTTAAGATACAAGCACACCAATGTTCACTGCAGCATTGTTCACAATAGCTAAAAAGTATGACTACCCAAGTGTTCATCAACAGATGTGGTTTATACATGCAATGGAATTTACCCAGTTATACATGCTACAACATAGATGCATCTTGAAAATATGCTAAATAGAATAAGACAGACACAAAAGGAGAAACACTGTACATGGTTTTACTTATATAAAATATCTAGAATAGCAGATTCACAGAGACAGAGAGGAGATAGTTGCCATGGGCTGAGAGGAGGAAGAAAGGGAGAGTTATTGCTTCCCCTAGGAGAGGAATTCTTGACCAAAAGAATTGTTACAAGATATAGCAGAACTACTTCTTATCCAGATGGACGATTTTTTAAAGGAATATTACTTTGGTAAAAAATCCAGTCTTCTGTTTTCTTCAATGGAGCTACTCTATAGAAAGGTCCTATAGCTGCACTGGCTAGATAACTACACATTTGTTTCCTTCTGGTTGAGCCTTACATTCACTCAGTAAGCTTATTAATATATTTATTAATTAATTCATTCAAATCAATTCCTTAAAGGTAACTATGTCAAAACTCATACTCAACCCTCAAGTCCATTTCATTCTATTCGATAGTGTGAGATAATGTGAGGTAATGAAAGGTTCAGCGTTTGCAAAATACTAAACAGTTGTGAATTTAGTTCTCTTATCTTTAAAATAAGCATAATATTATTATTACCTTCTAGTATTTCAATAATTATTAAATAAAATTTGTGTAATAAAGTGGCTAGTCAGATATACATAGCAAATGGGAGTGGCTGCTCCATTATTATATCTATTATCCTGCTTCTCTCTCTGATGACCATCTCAACTACTTCATCTGAGAAAAGAGAAAAATGAAACAATACAATTTGAATTACTCCTCATTGTTTTTGCCCCTTCCCCTCCATTTTCTATTGTTTAATCTTATCTTCTTCCCCTCTATGTTAGAAAATGGGAGTACTTTTCAGAGTTAACCCTCTATTCTGAATCCTTCTCCCTTATCTTGATTCTATCAACTGCTTTTCTTTCATCGGTCTCTTCTTATCTGGGAGTTCCTTCAACCTAGCTTATAAACATACTCCAATTTTCTCAAAACAAATCAAACAAACACATACTACTATGGTACTTTCTTATACCTCCTTTTGAATCATCATAATCTAACATGACTATTTACTGATTAACTTTCTCATCACTTAATGAATTGCTGAAAGACTGTGGCTATCTCATCTATTTGCAACAGTATCTCCTAAAAACCTAAGTACAGTATTTTTTTATAGGACAGGTACTTACTGAATAAAGTAAGATTCCTAAACTATAGATTTTCTGGGAACCTGTCAAAGACCTATTTGACAAAAATACATTGTTATATTTAGTTGGTTAACTTAAATAGATCACTGAGAAGGAGAAAGGTAAGAAGTAACATATCAACACAATCTCAATTTTACAAAGTTATGCTCTAACAATGTTACAAATCAAAATACTAAGGGTTCTTTCCATTGAAAATTGTACTTATGCATAAACCAGTGAAAACTAAGACCCCCTAATTCTTTATAACCAAACAATCCTCAGATTTGTTAGCCATATTTTTAAGTAAAAACCAATTTGTAAGCAAGTATCTGAATAAACTGTAGTTTTACATATAGTACATCAAACATAGTAATTTAACAGCAAACTGGACTTAAATATACCATTCTATTCCTAAAGTAACAAACTGACATCAGTGGGAGATGCTAAGAACTTAGAGATAAACCCTTAATATTTGAAAGAGTGACATTCTAGATTTCATTATTCTCAAGTGAACATAAAGATCCATAATATGGATGTAATTTGCAATTTTACAAAGTCAATAAATGCTGTAATGACATATAGGAAGTGAGTGGTGACTCCAGAGTCAGGGTGGCTTGTCATCTCATATTTAATCTGACTGTTGTGTATTACTGCCTTAGCAGTAACTCTTGAATATAAGCAGCAAAATTTTCCTCTCTTTGTAGGAAAAAAAGAAAATTGACAGCTAGTGGTGGTGATGAAGAATTTTAAAATGTTTCAGTTGTTAACCACAAAAAAAAAATCAAGAGTTTTAGAGAAACTGAAAAATAAAATATCTAAGCTGATGCCACTCAGCTCTATGTCAGTAATGAGCTTGCCACATATCCTGTATTAGAATAGAGCAAGAAAATCATGAAAATATTTCAGCATGTGCACCAGCTAGAATTCATTTATACAGCCCTGTAAATGACTTTAGACCTGAACAAGTACAAAGCATCGGTCAATTCTGGTTTTATTTTACTACAGTTCATGTAGAAACCATATGCAGATGCAAATCCTGATCCTGCCTTTATTTCCTGCCTGGTTTTGTGCCTCAATCTCCTACTCTTTGAAAGAGTAATATCTCAATTGCAGAGCTGTCATAAGAAGGCAAATTGAAATCCAGTAAGGCATACAGCACTTAATAAGACTGCTAAGAACATGTCCTGGGGAAGGGGGATGTTATTAAATGGTGCTGGTATTCAGTAAATGGTAGCAACCTAAAGTTCTCTTACAGAAGTGGACTCCCCAGGAGTTTGGTGTAGTGGACATTTTCAGTGTTCTCCAATCATTCTGTGAGTCTGTTCTTCTTCCCTTAGAAATACATGCTGCCTCTTCTGTGAAGCTGTTCTGTAGGCTGTGGGGTCCTGCTCACGCTCCCCTAATGGCTTACTGGGACAATTTCTCTCTGTAAACAAGTCACACCTCAGCAGGTAGCCAGAGCACCAATACAGGCAGAGGGATAAGGGCTACAGAACAATGAAAGACAGGGTCCAAAAAGCCACAGAGAAATAGCAGAGAAGAGGCTGGCTGACAAATCCGGATAGATGAGAATACTGGCCTTGACCTTTTCTCAGGAGGTGCCAGAAGATCTACCTGGTCAGCCTCAAAGTAATTTGAGAAGCATGTTAAACAACGACAGGAAGCCCCATGGCTAGGTTTCACATAAAGAGGCAGGTATACTTTAGAAATTAAAAGACTACTGTCTCTGGTGAATCCTCTCACCCTCCTTATCCCCCCCATCCCCAGGTCCCACTTGCCCCAGACCCTCTGACCTATACCCCAGTTCTTGTATGCATAAATAAATAAATCTTTAAAAAAAAAAAAAACACTAACAACTAACTTTAAAATAAGAGCAATTTAGAATGAAAGATAAATAGGCAAAAGTCTACTGATTAAACTCCTCTAGAAATTAAAAGGTTTTGTGGCCAGGAGGGGTAGAAAGCAAAAAGTGACTTCACTTCTTACCATCTCTTTAAATGAAGAAGTCAAAGGGTAACACTCTGAAGCTGAAAAACTTGATTTACTTTAGAAACTATTGCTTTTTGTGTATCCCTGACCACAATTCCAACTTATCTGGTTGAGTATTTTAATTGATTCCTTTACCAAAAGCTGTGGAAGACCCCATTTCATCTATATATGATATACACATATAATATAGATAGATGATAAAGACATATAATCAAATGTCTACTAAGCCTCTAAAGCCTATGGGACAAAAGTGGCTTTGTTAACTGAATTAAGCCATGAACTGAATTAAGAACATAGACCATGGTGATTCTGTTTTATGGACTTACCTTTCTCTCATGGGACCTCAGCTTTCTTTCATATAGCATTAATTTTCTCCTGATAAGCAACTTAATAACCAAATATAAGGATATACTAGAAATAGGTATGTTTTTAACTACAGATAATACCATAACTTTAACATGATCTAGAGTAGATGTAGGATGGATAAGATTTCACTATTTTAATCATCACCTATAATGAAAGTGACCTTTAACTGAATGGTTAGTGCATAGCTTAAACTGTGTTCAACATTTCTCCATTAATGTGCACCACCACTTGTGAAACACCGATTTCAGAGTTGACTAAATTAAGTCACAGTTAGGAAGTGGCAAATCCATAATTCACACTCACAACTATCTGACTCAAAGGACTCTCAATATTTTTTCAGATAGCAGCAAAAATGATTACGCAAACTACAGAAGAAATCAGATAAGCTTAAACAAACACCACCCAGTACCTACAAATACCTAATTATAGTTGTGATCTCAATACTCAAATCACTCTTGCCAAGTATGAGTCATAGTTTAATGAGACATTTCTATTTTTAGCTCTATTAAGTCTAATTAAAAGGCTGGATCTGAGAAGTATCTCTTACCTGTATTGCTGTCTCCAGTCTCCATAGATGGTTTACTGGTTTCTGACGGATTGTTCATTCTTGAGTCTGCAATAAAAAAACAGGTGAAGAAGGCTTTTAAAAAAGGGGATTAAAGGTAGTTAGGGAGGCAAAGTTGTAGCAGAGGAAAGGGTTAAGAATATTGACTAGTGTTACAATCCTACAATTCAAGCAGAGACAGCATAATACTAAAACATCAGAAACTGCAAATAAAGTTCATCTGAAAGAAATTCAGGTTCACTAAATTTTGAAGTGAACTACAAATAATCTGTCTTCCTAAAGAATTTTAAGATTCTTCCAAGAAAGGTAAGAGAAATCTAGCTTAAAAAAAATTTATAGTAGTCTGACAAATAAAAGGAGTAAATGCTTCATGATATGAAGCATAAAATATGTTAAATAAAACCACAGGAGATATGGAATACCTCACAAAGTAAAACATATTAGTATCAAGCAGTTTCCCTTATAAGACATTCATTGACCATAACTAAAACAATGTTGTCATATTCATAATAGACTAAATAATAACTTCACCTAACACAATAAATAGAAAGCATGTCACAGAAAAATACCTATATTTACTTTCCCACCCCCAAAATACACTAAATATATATTAAAGGGAGAATATGCCAAATTCATACCTTAATCATAATCCAGTACAAGCTGTGCCACATAATAATTTCAAAACCGAATCACCACCACACCTACTTAAAAATTATATTACCTTGCTACCTAAATGAACTTGTCAATGTGGGTTTTTTTCTTATAGGGATATCTGTTTAATGAGGGCTTCATAGCAAAAATAAGCATTAGGTATCCTGGAAGATCTGTAAGAGACAATTTGCTTTTCTTCCACCTCTTTAAAGGGACAGAGACTAAATATACATGTTTGTTCTATTTTTACAAACTGATCTTAGCATATTTATAATCAAACAGGTTTATTATGAGGGAAATTCTGCCTTTGTCCATAATAAGGTTAAGATTCATTTAACTATAACTGTTAGTTGAAATACTTCAATTATACTGTATTTGATTTGTCAACCAAAGAGTACATTTTGCCTTTTGCCTAAAAGTTTAACTAGGATATCAAAACATTCATTAGTAGTTCCAAACAAGGTATCCAGAGTTGCATTATCCCCAAGCATAATGGATGAGGAGTCCTTCTCCCCATAAATTTCATTCCTAACACAGAAGCTGTAAGATAGTTCTTATAATGCAGTTTTGAAAACAGTACCTTGTCTCATGGGCTTATATAATTCTATCATATCTTTGATTCAAGTGCTGAAAAGGATCAAATTCTGAGTCATAAATGGTGGTGGCTCCACAACTTCCTCCTCACATCTACAGTCCAGAAAAATTTAAGAATCATCTGAAAGCACACTTAGGTTTGAAAGGAACAGGTGTACAACTTAGTGAAAATGAGCTTTCTGAGTGACTTAGCCAAAATATTAAGGGAATCAGAATCACAACGGATGCCAAGTAATAAAGTAGTAAAAATGATGAGCCAGTTAACTAACATTCATAAAAAGGACAATTTTCCACTTGCCATAAAGACTAAGTATAATTCTTAACAAGAATCTCCCCTTGTACCATTCATAGCTTCCACATCTATAAATTAAAGGTTATATCAAAAGTATTCCACGTGAATCTGAAGAATTTTCTACTGGATTTTCAAGAGCTTCAAAAATACTTAACAAAATTACTCACACACACACAAAAAAAAACCCAGTAAAATTTGTATTAACTGTGCAACTATGAGAAGACTATTTAAATGTCATTCACTGCTAACTGAAAATAACAGAGATGTAGTCTCTAACGGCAAAATATTTCAAAAAGGTACTTTAAAAGATGCTTTCTTCAGTTCCCAATTTAGTAGGTAAAAATAGTAAATTTTTTCCCGATAGTTGAAGTTATTTTCTCTCTCAACTGACTGTACAAAAGTCTAATACACAGTCTACAAGTTGCTCTGGGGTGGGATTCTTGACATCCATTCATTGTTGTTTACCCTTTTAACAGTGGCTTTTACTATGCAGTACAGATATTACTACTATCTTGGATTTAGGCCATGGCTTTTGCCAAATAATTCAAACATTTTCAGAATTATCATTTTGTCTTATTCCTGACAACTGTGAAGGTGATAGGGACAGCCTTATTTTTCATGTGGGAAAAATAAGGTACTAAGAAAAATATCATTTTCAAGGGTCTTAAAGGAGTGATAACAAAATCCTAACAGTTCACATCATCTAATTCTCCAAGTGACAAAATAAGCTAAAGGAGTTTTGATAATTTTGCATACACACAAAACACCATGAAATATGGCCAATGAGTCACTGGATAGCCAAAACTCAAAGTGCCTTCATCTATTCTAAAGTCTTATTTAAAGTTACCAGAGACAATTTATATATTCAAAGCTTTATCATGGGGGAGGGGGTTGTTTTCTGAAGAACAGAAGTTAGTTTTTATAGGTTACAATAAATAGTTTCTAAAATCTGAAAATTTAGTTTTATTGCAATAATTTTCCTACATTAGTATTTATGGGAACAATTCTGACTCTACCTTCTTTTCCATTGATCCTTTTTGGTTTTTATGTAAGTCAGCTGCATTAAATATACAAAATATTTTAATACTATGTGTATGTTATTTATACCGTCTTTAAAATTTAGAGTGCTTTTTGAACTCCATGAAATGCTCTCAAATAGTTATTTCCAAAAAAGCAAAAATGTCCTCCATTCAAGTTGAATTCTAAATCTACACTATTAACTGAAAATATCCTCTGAATCAGAACTAGTGGCAGAGAGGGATCTACTGCAAATTCCAGGATGCTTGTGCTTTGCAAATACTTTCCTTCTTCCATGCTCAATCCACTGTTCCCCCTCCCAGGAGCTGGTTGCATATGCGATTAAGCATTTATGCATAGTCAACCCCACACACGCTATTTCCATATTAAAGCTTATAAGAAAGAACTGTGCTGGTACCCACCTAGAACATAGTCACTGCAGTCCAACATTGCTGTGAAATCTTGTAGAAGTTCAAACAGTCCAAAGCAAGGAAGAAACAGGTATCGGTTTGGGATGAGGGTAAAGAAGGTGCTACTATTTCTAACAAATCTACACTAAATTCTTAACAGAACAAGAGTGGGAGGTGGAAGGTGGATCAGGGGGAGAAGCAAAATACAACTTCAGTTACACCATAGCAATCTTCAACTGAATAAAGAAACTTCAGTTGCTCAGAGGAGTTTTAGTCTCTCCTACCAGCTAGGACTGACACTGTCAAGGCAACTGAAGCATGAAAAGTTCCCCTTTTTGTAATAAAATAGAAACAAAGATTGCAGCTGGCAGTTTCCATAATGAAGCTTAATCAGTATGCGCGTGATTAGGGCCTTATGCAAATCTCTCCTCGTTAGCACAGCAGCCAGCACTTTGAAGTCCAGGAACAATTCATTTACAGAATACACTGAAAGCACTCCCTGCATAATTTAAATCACTGCATAAATATTTATCAGCCTATTTGCATATTAATTGGCAGTGCATGAAGGGAAAAATTATCTCCTGAGTGCCAGCATAATAATTAGGAGGATAAAATGAGATTTCTTCCAATGGCCTGGCTTCTCGGACCTAACTTGAGATAGTACTGGGGGAGTGGGGAGGGACAGGAGACAGAGTTTTGTTAATATGCCACTGAAATGACACGTACAAATTAGAAACAACTCTACAGACTTAAGCACCTTTAATCTTATTCCTGCTGGCAACAATGACTTCAGTAATAAGAGGATTTGCAATAAAGCTTTCCACACAATCCAAATAATCCCAAGGAAACAATTAGCAAGGTAGAAGCAGAACACAGGACTGTCAAGATGGTGCTAGCCTTCTTGATAGGGAATTTTCAAATATTAACTTACACTGTTAAGGAAAAGGTCTACTCAAAACCAGGCAACAATATAAACCCAGAAGCAGTGTAGGATCTATAAAATGATGTTCAGGAGCACAAAATCAAATCTTTTTATACTACAGACTTAACAGATGAGGTTAGCTGAATGCAGTATAAACTCCTCAAAATCAATCTAAAATAAGACAGCGTGGTACTTACATCAATTGTCAAAAAATGGACCATATAATTACTTAGTATTTTAAAGGAGTTTCATTTCATGAATATCCTCTGTATTATGTACCTATATAGAGATACAGGTGTATGTGTGTGTGTGCCCTTACTTAACAATGCTTATTGTTTTAAAGGTAATTTACAAGGTAAAGCATTAACCCAAAACTATTTAGGCAAAATAATACTGGAACATTCCATTCAAATCATCACATAATGCTCAAGAGATATATTTTTTTTAAAAATCCACGAAGTATAAGTATTCTGTTGTTAAAAATAAGTAAACAGAAGCACAGATAGCTAAAAACACCTTACCCAATGTCACACTAATAATTTAGAGTCAGGATTCAAAACCGATTTTGCTGATATATCAAAACCTGAGTTCTTGGTTACTGCTACACATTATGGACAGGTTATATGACAGAGGAACTAGCAGGCATGAAAAACAGCAGAAGCAAAGATGGCTTGCTTTCAGTATAGTGAGGAAACAGTAATTGGTGACAAAGGTTTTGTGTTTAAACATCAAGTATGTACAGATAAACAGTGAGTGTTCTAGATTTGAGGGCAGTACTCAAGGGTACTACGCCATTAGTAACTTCCTTTATTTAAAACTGGCGTTCAAGCACGGCAAAACTCTGATTTAAATACAGGTCTATACATAAAGGTATATCATTTCCCCAACATTAGGGTTGAAACTAAAATCAAACACATTTGAAAAATTAGAAAGTCATGGTTTTAAGAAGGGACTTAAAAATAAAATTATTTTGTAAGTCAATACCAGAATAGCACCAAAAACTTTTCTCAGCTTTTAGATCAGCACTCTATTTCTTTTGCTAGCGTCTTTATTTTACAAAATTATAAAATACATGTGAGGAGAAACTTAACACTACCTGTGAAACTTGTTTAGATTGCTTCCCTGTTTGAATCTTAATTTTCTTATCTGTGAAAGGATGATGCTGTCACGAGGCTGGTGTCAGGATCAATGTGCTCATGTCTCTCAGACTAAGTAATAGACTAGAGTATGGGTATCTGTGTCACTTTTCAAGAGCATCAATTTTATTCAATAATAATTCATAATACTGTGTTAAAACAAGCAAGAATATATTATAGAACATAACAAAAATTCAAATGCATCTTTAAGGCAGAATGTTTTCGACTATCAAGTTCTACTTGGGTAAAGAGGAGAAGCATGATGAAGACGACTAGAAGACAGATGTTAATGAATGTTTCCATCCTCTGCTGTTTTTGTTGAATTTTATATATCCAACCTGTACTTTAGAGTATCTCTGCAATTCACCATCTATCTTTTGCACCAACAACTCTAAACTTCCCTTCTTATGCCAAGTTGGCCATTCCTACATAAACTAAGGAAGATGTGGAACTATAGCCCCATAGACACAGCTATGGAATGTTTGCTGGTAGGTAACTAGCAGGGACATGACCTCAGTAATTAATAGTCACCCACACTGGCGCTGGGCCTCTGACAGCAGGAGACCTATAAAGTACCAACTCAGATAAGTACTCTCCCCAGTCTTCCCCTCTGGGACACATTTCCCATCTCCATTCCAAGCAGAGGAAGAGAAAAGGGACAAAAGGAGCGGCAATGAGTTGCAACTCTCTAGGTGATAGACAGCTGACATTCTAACACTGGGAAGACAACAAAACTCCCTTTCTGGCACTCTTGATACTTACTCTGTGTGTCATAAAGTTTAAAAACTGAAGGGTAGTTCAGTTCTCTATACGTGGATTAGGAGGTAGATGGCAACCATCTTTTCTCTCAACTACCCCAATCATAACATAGTGAGGTGTAAGAGAAGGGAACAAACAGCTTTTCCTCTGAAGTCTCATATGTTCACTCCACTTAATCCTTTTCCTGAAATAGCAAATCAACACTTAACCTAAAAAGACTATCCTTTTCCAAAAAAAAATCATTCTGGAAGGTTTGTGGGATTTTTCAATCATCCATACAGAGAGAATTAATCCAATTCAGTTCTTTTCTTTTAACACCTAGTGTAGGAGTTGATTAATAAAATTGTTTTCTAGAGGAAACAATAAGTATGCTTTAAAAATGTTTATATGACCAGGACTGTGGAGAAAGAGATGGCGGGAAAGGGTTCATAAAAGGTTGTAAAAATAGCAAATTAACATGTAGAAGTATAAAAAGGAGCTGAAAGGACAAAGTTAAAATTCACTTATTTCAAAATGATGCCTAACACTGAGCCTTTCTCTTAAAGAGGCAACAAATTACTCTGGGAACCAGAGTTCATGGACAACACTACTTCAGTAGGATGATTTTCACTCATGACCTTATGGACTCAACCTCATAGGCCAGAAATAAAATAGAAGACAGTGATAACTGAATTAGAAACTAGCTTGTTTAAAATACACCTCTTATGAGGGACTGAAATGAGGTCAGCTTGTACTCAACCTACCTAAACCACTGAATTCCAAAGTGGTTACATCCCGTATGAAGAGTCATTTAAATGTACACACTAACCTGTACTGGCTGGACAATGAGCACACCTGGCCCAATGAGAGAGAGTTTCTGAGTCCACAATATTCCCTACCTTTTCTCTCTAGCCCGCCCCATTCCAGAGAGGGGTTCATTTCATACCTCCACAGGTTTCACCTCCAGGTAACCTCAAGCATACGCAATATCCCTTTTTCATCTTTATCCCTTTTCAAAAAATCTGTTATTACTTTGGCTTCCTATTAGTTTACTTATAGAAAATATTCAATGCTGCTGCCTCTAGCTACTGCTCAATAACAAAAATGCTTACTTTACAAAATTAAAAACAAAACAAAAAATTTTTAAAATGAAGTGTCTCTCATTTACTAAAAATCTAAAAATGGCAAATGACAAGAATTTGCTGCACCAATTTGGTTATTAAGCACTGCCAAATAACTAAAGATCTGAAGTATGATTTTTTTGTCCCTGATATTTTATAGTTTTCTTGCTCATGTCTAATTCAAGAGTATCTTTTTTTCAGTAATTGCCCTTTATTTAATCTTTTCAAAACATGCAACAGGAACATCATCACTCTTTTCCTTGGTTTATAAACAATTGTTTAAAAAGTGTAATTAAAAATAAGATGTACAGTAAATACGAACAGGTTTGGAAGCAATCAGTAAATGAGTCTTGATACCCATACACACTGGTAGGAGGAAATACATACACTACTAAGTAAGCACGCAGCATACTTGCAGGGCATGTTTTTGTTTTATTTGTGTGTGTGTGTGAGTGTGTGTGTGTGTGTGTTTTAAGACCTATTTATTTTTGTGTAGAAGAACTGGGGTGTAGGACAGAGGTGCAAAAGGTGAGAGGATTCACCATCAAGAGTAAGGAACAGAGCAAATGGATTTTACTGAAATATGCTGCTAAGGGGAGCAGAGGGCGAAAAGGGAGAGGTATGATGTGCCATATGTGGGTCAGGTCCTTGGCCAGTAGTGGAACTCAGGACATAGTGGTGATGAATGCAGATTAATTCCTAGGACACCAGGTGGCCCTGCAGGGCATGTATTAATCTACTCAGTTATTTGAGGATTGATTCATTAGAAAGGGACCACAGCTGTTTTAGGTGGTCCATGCTTCTGGTCTTTTAAACTGTGCTATCCTGTATTTCTATAGTCATATACTAAGTTCCTCTACTACTCACTCTAACACTTTATAATCTTTTTTAAAGTAAACATATCATTACAAAATTTAATCCTAAATTTCTTGTAAAAACTCAACTCTTCAGTTTCGCCAGTACACTAGACATCTAGCATCTAGCTTTTATTTCTGATATTGGTAATATGTGTCTTTTTTCTTATTTTCAGGCTTCAAGAATTCGTGATAACAGTAAGAATAGCAAGTTCTACATGAGATTCAAAAATTTTACACATATTCCACTATTCAACTAATTAAAATGCTCTTCATACTAACTGGATGTTATCTAGTGTCCAAATAATTAATGGTAATAAAAGTCTGGTGGCAGTCAAATATCTCAATCTGTCCAAAATACCCTCCCCTCTTTATGAAAAGGAGGGGGAAATCTACCTATTCTATAAAGACAAGTTTAAAATTTATAACTCCGATCTTTTTACACTGTCAAATATTTGTTCTTCTGAAAACCTACCACAGTAATATTTCTTTTGATTTTAACTTTCTATTTTTATAATTTGGAAAATGAGTAAAAAGTAATGAAATTATAACCTACTCAAATTATGCATGAATCCATGCAGGGATAAACAGGGTGAAGAGAAAGTTTTTCTTACAGTAGAATGCCAAATAACAAATATAGAGAATAATATATTTAGAAAATCAACATTTGGAAATCATCATAGTAACACAGTCATGAAGCAACAGATGCTAAATGTTTGCTTTATAGTTTGCACACAAAATGCCATTAATTACAAAAAGGAGAAGTGTAGTTTTACATTGGTGAGGTCTACTAAACATTATGTAATCAAGTGATCAAAATTAACACTGCTACTCAAGAAACCAAACTGTGAACTACCTGAAAAGATGAAATGAATTCTGTGATATTGCTATCAAAGATGCAAAAACTGATTGTAACCTTAGGACCCATCAGATAAACCCTAATTCAAAGGCATTTCATAAAAGCTATCCTCTCAAATTGTCATTTTGCTGATATACCAAGGAGAGGCTAAGGAACTACTCCAGATTGAAAAATAGAAAAGAGATATGACAACTAAACTTAAGGCTCAATTCTAAACTGTATTCTTTTGCTATGAAGGAAGGGCATTTTGGGGGCAGTTAGCAAAATCTGAATGCAGCCTATGAATGTATCACTGTTAAGTTTGTGAGATTTATGATTATACTGTAACTGATTTGTAGAAATTATACTCTAAAGTTTTGGGGACAAATGGAGCATCAAGTTGGTAACTTTCAAAAAGTTCAAGGAAAAAGTAGTTTTAAGACTGTGAATTTTCTGTGGATCTTAAATTACTTTAAAACATAAAGAGAGCAAAGAAAGGGGAAAAAAACCTGATTGATACACACAGCACTGATAATACTGAATTGATTACTTAAAAATCTCTGAGAGTAAATTGTAAAATTATTTATGGCCAAGTTCTTTTAAAACTGCAATTTCAGTTTCACTGTTAAGGTAATAAATTTAACTATCCTATTTAAGAGAGCCTGTTTTCTCAAAAGATGTTATAGGCTATCCCCCAGGATCTGTGAATATGACCTTAGTTGGAAAGAGGGTCTTTTGCATATGACAGTTATCATGAAGTCATTAGGGATGGACTACAATTCTAAACTATTTCTATTCTATATACAGGGGAAATTCAGACACAGAGACAGAAACATATGAAGGGAAGATGAAAGAGAGGCATGACATAAACTCCACCTCAGAGCCTTCAGGAAGAATCATTCTTGCTAACACCTCGATCTAAAATTTCTAGCCACTAGAACAATGAGACAGTAATTTTTTTTTTTTTAAGTCACCCTGTGATGTTTATGGCAACCCCAGCAAAGTTAACATCCAAACCACAATTTTCTCATTTGAAAAATGGGGATAATTATGCTATCTCCTAAGACTGTTATTAAATTAAACTGAAAATATGCTGTTTTGGGCCTCACTGGTAGTAGAAGGGTTAAAGTCTCAGTGCTATTAAGCTATAGCTAGCCAACCACTGAGACCTGAGTTCAATCCCCACCCAGGGACCCATATGGCATAGCAGAACTCTCACCTGCTGTTCCTGTGAGCAGTGTATTTCAGTCCATCTGCCTGTACTGCTCTCCACTGTCTCTGGTGAATCCTCTCACCACCACCACCCTCCCCCCGCACCTCTGGCCTACACCCCAGTTCTTGTATACATTAATAAACGTAAAACTTTATTAAAAAGAAAGTATGTTGTTTTGAAAATCATCAGGAATCATAAAAATAATATTGGTATTATAATCTTGATATTTAATAAACACTATTAAGACTTTTCTACTGTTATAACAAAAACTATTATGTAAGGGGTATACTTCAATATTTTTTTTTTCATTTTCTTTCATTTTTTTTTTTAAAGATTTATTTGTGCATACAGAACTGGGGTACAGGCCAGAGGCTCAGGGGCGGCAAGAGGCTTCACCAGAGACAGAGTGGGGAGCAGAACAGGCATATCGACGAAGTACACTGCTGAGGGGAGCAGCGGGCGGGTCAGGAGAGGTCTGCCACGCCATGTGGTCACCTCTGGGGCAGGTGGGAATCAAACTCATGCGGAAGTGGCTTTAGCTTCTCAGTGCTGTGCTTTAACCCGTTGCGCCACCAGGGAGGGCCAATATTTACATTTTTTTAACTAGCTGTTAATTCAGATCCAAATTTCATCTTTATTATACACAACAAGAATAGAACCAATAATAACAGAACCATCTGAGTATGGCTTGTACTTGTTTTTCTTTTTTCTCATGTTTTAATCCTTAAATAACATTTAAGTATATATTTTATTTTGAAAACTTTGAAAAACCACTTTACTGAGGTATGACCAACATATAAAAAACTGTACTTATTTAATGTATGCAACCTGCTAAGTCTGGTATAAAGAATAACCCATGAGATTAAGGTCATAAACATTTATCCAGCCATTTGGTTTCATACCCCACATTTCTGGTTTTTAATTAAAAGAAAAACAGAAGAGGTGGTGGGGCGGGGGAGAGACGAGCAAAAGCACTTACCTTACTGTAAGATCTACTCTCTTGACTAATTTTTAAGGCTATTAATACAGTAATATTAACAATGGTCTGCTGGAAACTTAAAATTTGGGTCTTCCCTGTGGCCTAGAAGTCTCATCACTACCACCACCAAAGCCTGTGTTTGATTCTCACAGAGCTAACCCATGTTATGTCGAAGCAGATATCTATTGTCTGGGACTACTGCTCCCCTCAGCCATGTATTTCAGTATATCTGGCTGTTCTGCTCCCCACTCTGTGTCTGGTGAATCCTCTCACCCCTGCACCTCAGGCCTACACCCAAGTTCTTTCACACAAAGGAAAAACAAACAAACAAACAAAAACTTAAAACTTGACATCTCTCCCCCAAACCAAATGAATGCCCATTGGCCACATAAGCACTCTACAGAGATTCCAAGCAGGTATGATTCAGAGCACTGGAAACTATTAATAGCATTTGGTGCTCCCAAATCTTATGATGATAGAATATAGAGTGTTAACAAGTTGATCATACAGACAAAAAGCACAACACAGTTTTGTCCTTTTTTTCCCTCTGTGTTCTACATGCTGGACTCCTACACTACTATGTCCAATATCTAAATACTATGTCAATATCCAAAACAAAAGCATAAATGTGGATATGTCTAGTTTATGTCTAATAGAGTGGGTCTTCAAAAAAGGAAGCTACTGTAGCCCTCTCCACCTCCTTCCCTTCTAATCAAGAGAATGATGAGTAGCCCCAGCCAGGTAAGAATAGTTAAGCAACACCATAATCTTACCATAGTGTTAGAGAGTATCAAATTCTTACATCTTAGTTAGAAAACATTTAACTGAAAGTATAATAAAATTTTGTCAAAGTATCTCACCTTTTATATTGTCCTAACATATGACTATCCCAAACAGAAAAGTACCAGGACATCTAATGAACATTATGTCTTACTATAGATTTAAATACACTTAAAATTTAATTTTGTGCTATGAGATATTCACGGTATCAGGAATAAAACAATTCTTTACATGTGATACTAGATACTATAAAATTTAATTTTAATATTTCACTCTGTGCATTCCCTTCCCCCACCCCCTTCTGACAGGTCAAGTGGGTGGTGGTAAATTAAGGACAGATTAAAGGTAAATTTCAGGAATAAGTCAGGTTTTAAGGCAAAGATTATGCCAACTCAAGTATTCTCAGTATTTTACTAAAAAGTAATTTTTTATACCTTCATTATTATAAAATTTATACTTTCATTATAGCTAAGCTTTTATTTATCTTCATACTAGTCAGACATTTCAAAGACTTCTGATACTCTGCTGAAACATGATGTTTTTCATTAAAGGTATCAACTAATTTTGAAAGATTTGTTTCTAAAATATTTTTGTAAAACAATTATTGCTTGATTATCCAGTAGGTAAAGTAAATACAGAGATAAATGTTCAGTCAGTAAATATATGCCTGGACTTGCTCAAATTAGCTTATCTTAAATATAATATACAAATTTGTTATAAGCACTCTTTTTAAGGGTGTATAAGAACTCTGTAACTTTAATATAAATTTTAAAAATACTAGTATGGTCATAGTTAAAATCATTTCAGAGGAAAATGTGTTTTCTCTAAGTTATCTTGATGTGTCTCTAATGTCTTCATTATTTTTGAGTAAGCAAAATTAAGAGAAGAAATTATTTCATAGTAAGTTCAGTTAGCATGGGGTGGGCTGGAATTATGATTAAATTTTAATTCCAAAAATAAAATACACAAAATGAAAATCCACACGGAACATAAATATGGGTTTAGACATGTTAATTTATACTTCAGATACTTAAAAGTAAAGACCCTTAAAAGGCACTATATTAAGAGTCAAAATATGTAGATTTTTATTTTAGCTCTACAATGTTTAGTTGAACTTCCTTAAGAAAATTATTTGATCTCCCTAATCTTTACTTACTCCTTTGTAAAATGGTGAAATGCAGGCTGAAATAGCCTAATTACTAGTTTTTATAAAAATTTTATTTACCAATAATTATGTTAAACTCCCATACAAGGATTATTATTAAAGTTTTATTATGACAGAATAAAGTAACACTTAACATCTATCTATCTATCTACCTATATATATATATATGCATTAATTTTTGCAAGTTTTAAAAAAAGAAATGCTAAATTATTTTGCACTGCTGGCTAGGGCACAGGCATTCCAAGCATCATTCAATTATTTCAATAATATTAAAAAAGTCAAAAATATCAAGCAAATTTCAAAGTTAAAAATGAAATATATATATTGATAAGCTATTTTTTTATAGTTAATCCACAAAATTAAAGGCAATCATCATAACACCTGGATTTATCAGAGGCTACTAAATTAATAGCTTTTATTAGCAGAAAATATTTACCAGGTATAGAAAGACTGCATTCTTTCTTTGAACTGATTCACTGAAAACTGAGAGTAGTTTGGTAATTAAAAAGGCAGGAAAGCTCTTCTTACTTTTCCAGTCTATGAATACAAAAAGAGAAAAAGGCAAGACTGAGTAAGCTGCATAAAATAACCTAACAGTTAAAAGGGGAACAATTATACACAGTGGGAAACATTGGACTACTGCAATCTATGTCTAGCTCCCTGAGGCTGGCACCTCTCTTCTGTATCTTTCTTCATCTACAAATACAAAGATATCTGCATCTGTCCCTATTGCAAAACACAGAGGTAAATTAAAAAGTTCTTGGAACACAGATTATGAGGTACTATCTTTCATGAAGCTGGTTTTAACAGTCTACTTAGTATTTTCTTTAAAAGGGCATATTTAATTAACATTAATAAAAGGTGAAAAGATATTCAACATCACTTATTGTTCAAATAAAACAGTCAAAACCATAGTTATCACCTCACACTTGTGATAATGAATATTATCAAAAAGACACAAAATAACAAGTGTTGGTGACAAAGTGGAGAGAAGGAAATTTTTGTACACTGTTGATGGAAATGTAAATTGGTTTAGTCCTCAAAAAAAAAAAAAAAAATACCATATGATCCAGCTCTTCTACTTCTGGGTACTTGTCCAAAGAAAATGAAAGCAATAATTTCAAAAGATACACAGCATCCCTGTACTCACTGCAGCATTATTTACAACAGTCAAACAGTCAAGATGTGCAAACAATTCAAGTGCCAATCAACGGATAAATGAATAAAAAAACCACACCAACAATAAAATACAACTTAGCTATTAAAAAAAAAAGATCTTGCCATCTGTGACAACATAAATGGACCCTGAGAGTACAATGCTAAGTGAAATATAAAGAAATAAAAAATGTACAAACAAAATAGAAACAAACTCAGAGAATAGATTGATGGCCCAGAAAGGGAGGAGGGAGAGAAAAGGAGCAAAGAGGGTGATCACTTCTTTGGTGATAGTGATGACAATGTAGAATATACAGATGCCAAATTATGAAGCTGTACACATGAAAGATAAAAATAAAGTACAGATCCCTGGAGAGAAATAAAGATCCCCAAAACCCAACATTACTTTTCCTCAAATTTACAAGTATCTACTTAATGGTTTCACATATGTAGACACAGATGATAAATTGACATGGATTGCTATCACTGTAAAGTAGTCTGGAGGGAAAAAGAACAAAATTAAATTCTGTCTTAAGAAAATGAGAAAAATAAATATTTGGCACACACAGGTGTGGAAATTCACTGTCATTTGTTGACCTCCATAATCCTTAACATGAGGCAGCACAATCTTGGTCATTAGCATTCAAACAGCCTCCTTACTCAGTGAGGAGGAGCTGGTACCAGATGACTCTTAAATACACTTGTACTATATAGCTCTTACTAAATTAATTAGCAATTAATTGGAGTACGCATTATAAGGAAAACCTATGTTTATATAATCATACTCAGTACTCATGTAACTAGTGCATCTAAGTTTTTCTACTGCATATTGAGTGATGTTCACTTTTCATGAAACTTGAACAAAGAGTGAAACAAAATCAAATATGTAAACAGTTCAATCTACCTTTTTTAAAAGGGTAATAGTCATAATACCTGAAAGCAACTATCAACATAAAATTCTGCCATAATTCTCAGTGAATGAAACTATGACTTTATTATATTACACAACTGAAAAGAGTTAATTTTTTTCTTATGAAACAAAAGTCTAATGTTTATGCATACCCTTTAATTTCTTTTAGGAAACTTTATAGTTCATTAAATTGTAAGGACAAAAAGCAAGACAAACAAATTAAGCATGAGACAAATATACAAAATAAACACAAACTATACAAACTTTAGTATGTCTCACAAAACTCTCTAGAGCAGTTAACTATAATGAAAAACGAAAACCCAGCCACCCTTTTTAGATCAATATGATAGTTACAAAGTGACAAGATCTTTCTGGCTGTCCATAGGCATTACCCACAGATCTTTTATTCTTTTGAAATTTCCCCAACTTAAATTTGATGCAAATAAGCCAGGTGTGATTCTTAAAAAACTGTAATCCTGCTAGTCCCTACTGAGTTTCCATAGAAACACACACAGCTGGCAATGGGCAGAGGTTGTACTGGCCTCTATCTGGTTTAAACGTTTCAATACTCATTGAGTAAAACAACAATTATAGTAGCTTAACAAAATACTCCTCCACCCCCCAAAATCCCATCATTGCTTGTACCAGTCAGTAAAATAAAATGAAGTATTTTCTCCTGGTTTGAAAGTATACTCCAGTTTAATAGCAATAACTAATGTGTCTATGAAAAGCTACGAGATACCATCACCAATGGTGGCCCTTCTTTTAGGACAGAAATAAAATGCTTTATGAGACTATTCCCTGGGGTATAATCACAGAAATAACCAGTACCCAGAAAGGAAGAAACCAAAATAAAAATCTTACCTAAGCTATATGAAATACTTTTCAATGTTTCCTTTAATTCAATATGACCATTCCTCAATTGTAGTGAAAATATCCTTACAGCAGTGTTTCTCTAAGAGCATAATTAGCACTACCAGGAAACTTACTGGAAATGTAAATCCTTGGGCCCGACCCCAGACCTACAGAGTGGGAAGCTTTGGGGGTGGGCACTCAGCAATCTGAATTTCACAAACCCTCCAGAGAATATTCTGATGCACACTGAAATTTGGGAAATACTGATTTACAGTATCAAATCTGAGAGGAGAAAAATATGAAAACTACTCACTGGTATGCTGAATTGAGTCTGTTGGCTAGTATCTGATAAAATACACATAATAGCAGTGGCCCATCATTTCTATCTTTCCGACAAGCATAAAAAGAAAATCCAAGGTAGTCTATCCATGTCACTCAGGGGAGTAGAGATTAGGGTTCCTGTACACAAGACATTCAAATGCACTACTACTTGTAATCTATGACCAATCATAACCCATTTCCAACCACTGAGGTGTTCAGACACAGAGTTAACAAACCATCTATTTATTCCTTTATAATAAGAGTAGAAACTACTCCAAAGTATAAAATAAGTATTTAGGGATGAGTATGAAGTTTGAATCATAAATTCTAATATTCCCATTTGTAAGAATTTTTTTACTGTGTTCTATTTATTAGATAAAAGTGATATATAAATGATATTAGTTTCAAGTGCATAATAATACTGATTCCATATTTGTATATAGTGCCAAATGACTGCCACAGTAAATCTCATTAAGAATTTTTTTAAAAAATAAAAGATGTAGTTCTTTTGTATATAACTCATTAGGTAATGTCTTCATATTCCACAAAATGCATTTTCATTTTTCCTTTAACTTCAGTATACCCATTTACAATTTCCTCCCGTTTTCTTAAGGCAATGGGCACTTCAAAGAAACAGAGAACTAATGATATTAAAGTAACCACAGACTTGAAATGGTAATGAAGAAAATTGTGGAGTAAATAAAAATGCTATATGTTGCTGGAATTGAAAGATTCAAGGCATAATTAAAAATAAATTACTAAGTACCTTCAGTATTACAACTCACAAACTATTCTTTAAAAAACTACATTTTAAACTATCCTTATTTGCAGATGATATGTTAATTTATATGGAAAACCCTAAAAGCTCCACAGAGGAACTAATCAAAACCATCCACCAGTTTAGCAA
>NW_004567125.1:14006490-14062155 GCF_000260355.1 Condylura cristata | reverse complement strand
GGGTTAAAGCACAGCACTGAGAAGCTAAAGCCACTTCCGCATGAGTTCGATTCCCGCCTGCCCGGGAGGTGACCACATGGCGTGGCAGACCTCTCCTGACCCGCCCACTGCTCCCCTCAGAGTTTACTTCATAGATCTCCCTGTTATGCTCCCCACTCTGTCTCTGGTGAAGCCTCTAACCACCCCAGTTCTGTTTGCACAAATAAATAAATCTTTAAAAAAAAAATACATGTTTGTCTGGTACGTTAAGAGAATTTCTGAATCACATAATTTTTTCTTCAATGTTCAAGGAACATTTTAACTTAAAGGATAAGTCCAAGCCTAGAATTAGTGTATTTCTAACAATTATTATACTCTTTTGGGAAAAGATATGTAAAAGAAACAAATCTTAGGTTAGCAGCAACACAGGAAACCTAAATAGGAAACTGATTCACAGGCTTCTCTTTGCATTTGTGAAATGTCTGTGCTTCTTAGGGAATATACTAGGTCCTCTTCTCACCACATCAGTGACTATTAAAGTATTGTCTTTGTGACACAAGTGGGTACAGAGGGATCCAAAGACAACAGTTTTATTAATTTTGCTCTTTGACTGCAGACGACACATGGCAGTACATGGTGGATGCCATTCCAACTCTTCCCTGGCTGGATGAGAGCAATGACATTTAGCAAAAAATCTTAGCTCAAGGGAAAGACCTGAATGATTAATTCTATCAGCCTATACACTGGCATGTTCAGAAATGGACTCCATCCTAAATTTTATTAGATTCTGCCAATGAAATCAACTCAAGAGTTTCTGACCTTTCTGGGAAAGTCTCTATTTTTTCCATGGACAACAGTAAGTGTCCACTATCCTTTCTCAGCCACCATAAAGCATATTTCCCTGGCAGCTGCTGGTAGTTGTTCTGCAGCTATGAGGGAAAGAAGCCAAGGGCAAAGCAACATAAAGAGCCAGCTCTATTGGTCCTAAAGTCTGTGGTCTCCCAGTCATGTTAGCTAAGTCAGGTGTCTCTTGGGTTTATACCAATTTCAGTTACTGCAATCTTTAAGTGAAAGCAAACAACCAATAAAATACATAGATAAGAGGTGCTAAGAATGCTGAATTGGCATTCACACATTAAAATTAGAGTTTCCAGTGTATACTAAGGATTATTCTGTTTTCTGCTAAGAAATGTACCTCCATGTTTGGCAACTTTACAAAATTTCTATTATAGGTGCACATTATGGACAAGCTGAAATTTCCAAAACTCAGTCTTATTTCATGCACAATTGATATAAGTTATGGTTGTTCAGTCCCAATTTACTCTTCTCTCTTTCTTTCATTTTAGACTGCTTAGAAGTAATATAGAACTGAGTTCTTATTGACCATCTCTCCATTTGGCCTGAATTTAAGTCTCATTTTACCTGAATGCAAAAAAAAAAAAAGAAAACCCCTATCTGGATGAACTTCCAAAATGTCCCATTTGTTCTGAGTCTCAATTACTATTTCCTGATGCCAACTGAAGACTTAAATATATATGAACGAAAGAAAATGTTTTACTGTGTACTTTAAGAGAAAATAAAAATGTAAAAGATTTTTTTAATATTAATGGCAGCTACTTTCTGAATTATCTCTAGTAAAGTAGCTCCAGAAAATACCTCTATTGTAGGTTCTACCTCACTCATTAATTACAAGAAAAATTTCAGTGACCTGTAAGGATTTCCTTATCATCTTGGTAGAGAAAAAAGCCTTTTCCCACCCATTCACATTACACTGGTTGTCACAACACCAAGCAAGTGACTCAGGAGAAGGCTATTAAAAGATTATAATTTTTGGGCTCTCCCTGGGGGCGCAAAGAGTTAAAGCACTATATTATGAAGCTCTCTGAAGCTGCTGCAGCAGGAGTTTGGTACCCCACCAGGAAGCCGACCTACATGGTGTGGCAGACCTCTCCTGACCCCCCCACTGCTCCCCTCAGCAGTGTACTTTGTCAATCTGCCTGTTCTGCTCCCCACTGTTTCTGGTGAATCCTCTCACCCACCACACCTCTGGCATGTACCCCAGTTCTGTAAGCATAAATAAATAAATCTTTAAAAAAGAAAAGATTATAATTTTGGCCTCTGAAGTAATTTTCATAGCTACACAAAAATGACAGCAGCACTTTCTAAAGACTTAGATGAAAATCCTAAAGCCATTAGCCCATCAGCAGATAATTCTATTAACCCTGCTCCAGACTGTAAATCCCTGATGCACTTAACAAGTGCCAATAACTTCCAAAATACAAAGTCAAGATAAAAATTCTAAGCAATGAGGAATGGTTGTCTATTATTAGAAATAGCATCAATAAGTAGAGTACATTTTAGCTAAATCAGAGCAAGATTCTGTCTTCAATGAGTATACAGTCTGTGCTGTCATTCTTCCTTCTTATATAATAGATACTAGAAAAGAGACTAAAAAGATGGTATAAGGGGGGAAGCATAATGTACTTTACCAGTAAGGAACCTCAGTAGTTCTTTCTTCCCAGTTTAGAAGCACTGAAAGTGATAATTAACATAATATAAATATTTTTGAGAGTGTGTTGTTCACACACATGTATACAGGCACAATTTTCTAACATGATTTTGAAAGGGAGCAACTAAGACAGTGCAACAAGCGCGACAGAGCAGGCACACCAGGCCTGCAGCCTATGAAACAGGAAACCCCAGGTAATATCAGTCTAATAGTCTTTCACTAGCTCAGTCTGTTTGGAAGACAAAATGAGGTGATTGTGATTCTGTATTCTAAATTTGAATACACTATTAAACAGATTCTTACTTTAGAAACAGGAAATTTTAGAAAACTGCTATTTTGTTGCCTTATATAAAAACCTGGGTTTATAATTCAACTAACTTTAGCAAATATTTAAAGTTTGTACATCACAATAGGTTCACTAAAAATTGTCCACATGGGAACTAAGCACAAACCAGCAAACAAATCAAAAACAATTCCTCTGATCAGATGTTCTAAAGTGGATTTTTAAATACACTAATTAAATACAAAGTAGGGTAATTTACAACACATGAGTCAGTAAAAAAGGGCATTCCATTATGACAGTACAGTGTAATCTTCACATCATCATAAAATCAAAACTAATCTCCATTAAATGTTAGGCCACACTTACCATCATGTTATCACAGCCTCTCTGGACAGGTTCACAGGACTTCTGTGTGGCCTTTGCAATTTCTGTCCCCTTAGTGAAGGATTACTGTGCCCAGGTGCTTCCCACTATTTCAGTCTCTCTGAATGTGATCATCCCTGATTTTCACTCTAAAGAACATCCTCTCCTAATTCACCCTGTTTTATTCTATGTTCTCCTAATTTTGAAACCTGTCTATTTGCCTCACTAGAAGGCAAGCTCCTGAGCACAGACATGGGGTTAGCCTTGTTCACTACAATCACTTTAGTGCATGGCAAGACCTGACAGGGACTCAATAGTTGTTAAAAGAATGAACCTTTGCCTAAAAGTTAATAGATATTAAATCAGGGACATCATTTTACATCTGTAAGAAACTATTTCCAAAAAATAACAAGAAATATGTGCTTATACTGATTCTGAATAAAGGAAGCCCCATTAACAAAATCCTACTACAAGTTATCCCAAACAGCATGTCCAAAATTCAACAGCCCAAAAAAAAGTCAAGCTAACACTTCTTTTCTAAGTCTTGGCCATAAGGGGGAGAAAGTAGCTTCTGGTTTATAATGTTTTTTATAATGCTCTATAATACCTAAATTAAAATTTAAGAAGTATCAAGTTATTCTTTATTATGTTTATTATGTCCCTTCTAGACTAGCATGCGTTCTTATAAACAATAAATTCAGAGCAACCTTCTAATTAGTGGATATGAGACCTGAGGACATTTTGAATAGAATCCAGATTCAAACTTTAAATCAAGACTAGCATTTAAAATCTAGTAAATAGGTAACAGAGTTAATGCCTAAATTAAAATTTTTCCAGCAGTCCATAAATAGACATGAATCTTTCAAGAAACTTAGCCATTCCAACTCACATCAGAGACTGTTTCTTTGGGGGGTGGGGGAGGAGACTATGTTGAGGGTCTGGATTTAGATTTCAACTTCTCTTTGACAAATTTTGAATAAGATGTCAATTAATCTACATGCCATGGTTAAACAAGAGAGCAGTCTATTTCAATAAAGTGCTAAATTATTTATGTTAGTCAAGCATTTACTAGGTATCAAAGTCTAAAAATAGGTGTGCAGAGTTACTTAGACTTATGTGACGATTTCTTTACTCACCATTCCCTCCTCCCTTTCGATCTTGAGTTCAATCTCCTTCTTTTTTAAGTACATCCTTTAAGTTCCCTTAGTGAAAGTCTGAGGTAGCCAATTCAATTTTTATGTGTCTAAAAATGTCATTTCATCTTTATTCTTGAAGAAAAGTTCAGTTGGGTAAAAACTGTAAGATTGGTGTTATTTTCACTCAACATTTTTACAATTTTATTGTCTTCAGGCTTTCACTGTTGCTACTGAGTATTATGAAATGTGGCTCTATTATAAGCAATTATCAATTCTTCCTGTTCCTTATTAAGATATTCTCCTTATACAGGGATTATAACTAAGATGGCAAATGCACAAAATGATGTAAAAATAAACTATTATATTATTTTAAAATATATATTCTCCTTATATTTGGTTTTCTGCAGTTTCACTATCAAATTCTAGGTATAGAATTTTTGTCAATCCTGCTTTATGTTTTATTGTACTTTCTAAAGGTTAGAATGCATACCTTTCATCAATTAGAAAAATTCTCAGCCAGTACATGTGTGTGTGCATGTGCATGTGCGTGCGTGTTTGTGTGTGTGTGTGAGCGAGAAAGAGAGAAAGAATTGGTAATAACTAAGAACATTTCTATTCTTTCTGGAACACCAATTAAATGCATTTTAAACCTCATTCCATTCTCCACATCTCCTAACGTCTCTTTCATATTTTATACCTATAACCACTGCTACCATAGCTGATTAATTTCCTGGAGATGTAGCATTAATTTACTATTCAAACTTTTTCACTGAGTTTCTAAACTTCAAAGACCATTTTTTCCTTTCTACGTATGGTCAATTTTTTAAAGCTTATTGCCCATGTTTGTAACCATTTTTTTTATTAGTAAAATATTTTAAAGTTAATTTAAATTTAAAAATCTTAATAACTTGATAACTGGAAGTTCTTGTATTCCACTTCTAGTGTTGGTTATTTATTGTAACTTTGATGCTGGCTTGTTTCTTCTTAGACTCTGTAATTTCGACTTATAGATTCATATTTGGAAAACTAAGTTGGCAGGGTCTAAGAAGTCTGGTTTGAAAGTACATTTTTTCAGTAAAGCCATACATTTCCTCTGCTCCAGTGGATACACTTTTAGCACTTTCATTTCTTAAGAGTTTGTGTATTCAAAAATAGCTATGATTATGAATTCTCAGGATGGTTGAATTTTGTTCCTATCCTACCCTTATGTTAAAGTGTTTTAAGAATCACACTTTAGGTAGTGATCTTAGTCCCACTTCTCCATGCTGAAAAATCTATAAATAGTTTTCTGTCTAGGGCAAACATTAAAACACAAGGTTTTGGACTATGGCTTGAACAACAGTCCTTAGCGCAGCTGCAGTGTTAGGCTGGTAACTATATGCTTTCCTCTATCACTGGCACGATTTTTGAGTTTGTAGGGCAAACATATAAAGGAATAGACACTCACTGGCATTTCATGGTATTTTTCAGAGTAATCCATTAGTATGTTAGAATGTGAGAATAAGTTTCAAACTGAACAATTTAAATCTTAAAAAAGAAAACTTAAATCAGTATTTTCTGCTCTATCTGTGCTCTACAACACAGTGTACTCCATCAAAGTGCTTCTTTAATCTGCCTTGACTCCTCCACCGCCAGCCTTCAACAGATACTCATTAATCTAAGGTAACACCATGATATGAGCTCAGTGGTTCCCATCTGGGCTACAACAAGAAAATAAGAATTAGCTGACTATTTCTTTAGTTTGGCAAGGAGGGTCAAGGACAGTGACTTAGTTTGCACTACACTACATTTTTTGAGAGAAGACATCAAAGTTTTTAACAAAATGCTCTAAACAGATGAATAGGAATTGAAACTTATTTGTTGATTCTGAGTGACATGTGGCAGTAATCGAAGAAAATGATGATGGCTTAAATTTAGATAGTAGCAGCAGGGGTAGATTCTATATTCTTTTTTATAAATAAAACTGACAGTTTTATTTGATGACTTAGTGCCTTATTTGATGAGAGGGATGAGAAAGGGATCACATCTGTAAGACTACAAAGAATAAACTAAAAGGAGTAAAAGTTAAAATAAGAGGGCCTATTTGAAATTAATATTAAGGGAAAACTTTTTAAATTAGCACACTTTAATTGGTATGATTCTGATTCTATTTCCCAATTAAAATGTTCAGTGAAGAGGTCAAAATGCAGAGCTGCACCTAGACCTCTGCAATAGTGCTCATCTTTCGCAAGCATACACTGCTTTACTGTTTTACCTTCTCCAAACTCCATGATTTTCTGTGGCTGCCTTGTGTCTTCTCTCCTTTGTCCCACTTGCCCCAAGAATCAGAACCCCCTCTAAACATTTAGATTCCATTCATCCTTGAAGATCTAGCTCCACTGTTATCTTTTACATAAAACCTGCCTGAGCAACCTTCATAAGAGTATCTGTACCTTATTTAAGTCTGCAATTTCCTGAAAATACTGGACAGAGCTTTGTCTGAAGAAGAAATTAAGAACTGAGAAATAAACATTTCATGGTGGGGGTGACTAAAGAAGAAATTAAATTCTTAGAAAGGAGAACTGGGCCTAAACTCTGCTATCCTATCTATTGCCATAGTTTTATAACTATATAAAACCTCTATTAAATAATCTTAAGATACACATAGGAGAACAATTTACTTAATGTGACAAACATTTATTAAATTCTTCATGTTATCAAATATTTATATATTTAAGTTATCTAAATAATAACTACCAAATTGTACTGTTGGTATAAGAGCAACATGCTCAATGTTTGTGCCTTTGATTCTGTCATTTATATAGCATTTTCATCAGTCTGTCTAATCTCCTTTTCCTCTTCTATAAAGAATAACTGCTTCTTAGAGTTTTACTGGGATTAAATAGAATCACATGTAAGACAACTATCAATGACATAGTGGATATCCAGTAAATATTTTCAAATAAAATTTAAATTGAGTAAGATTTGGTTCTGGGCCATCTCTAATGGCATAGTGGTTAAATCTCACCACTACCACCTCTATAGCTGGAATCTGATCCCCCGCCAGGGAGCTGACCTACACATGGCGAAGCAGACCTCTCCTGTCTTGCCCACTGCTTCCCTTAGCAGTTAAGTTCAGTGAACCCACATGTTCTGCTCTCCACTGTCTCCGGTGAATCCTCTCAACCCCTCACCCCACACCTCTGCTCTGCATTCCAGTTCTTCTATGCATAAATCAATAAATAAATCTTAAAGAAATCATATTCCAAAGGAATAGTCAAACAGTGATGGGAATGATGAATGTAACTAAACAAAACATTTGGCAAGCAGGTTTACTTATCTAGAGTGAGAAAAAGGTGGTGATTAGTGGAACTGTGTTTGGAAACAGACAACGAATTCTGACTTGACAAAATAACTTGTATATATTTTTTAAAGATTCATTTATTCATACAGAACTGGAGTACAGGCCAGAGATGTGGAGGGTGAGAGGATTCACCAGAGACAGAGTGGGGAGCAGAACAGGAAGATCGAGAAGTACACTGCTGAGGAGAGCAGAGGGCGGGTCAGGAGAGGTCTGCCCTACCATGTGGATCTCCTCTGGGGCAGGCGGGAATCGAACTCATGGGGAAGTGGCTTAAGCTTCTTTGTGAAGTGATTTAACCCGCTGTGCCACCTGGGAGGGCCAAAATAACTTGTATTTTAAAACATTAGAGATACTTTCCTTTGCTGGCTTTGTGAAAATAAAAGTGCACAGGATATGGTATCAAAGAAGTTGGAACTTAATTTTAAAGGGATTTTACAATTACTGTTACCAGACTTTTTTTTTTTTTAATTTTTTACTTCTTTCCACAGGAAACATGGAAAAATAACAGAACACTAGCGAATATGTTGCCAGGCTCTCAACAGTACAATTTCCACAATCAGCTGTTGGGTGCAGGTTCCTAAAACTACTTAAAATTATCAACAGTATTGACAGTTACCTCAAAAAGGACAGCCACCATTAGGTTTTTACACAATACTAACTTTTTTAAAGGTAAAGGTGAAGGTGTATTTTGCTTTGCTTTACTTTGAAAGCATCTTAATTTTGGTTTTTGAGGATTCTGACTTCCCATTTTACTGAATTTTCTTCACAAATTCTTTTTAGTCTTGACCTTATTTTTTTCTCAGTTTAACCACAAAAAGGAATTTTCCTTCTTCTTAATCCCTCCCCTGAAATAGTGCTAAATGATAAGGTTCTTAGATTTCAAGCAATATTAATGTCAAAGGCATTTATTTAGCATCCATATGTTTTTGTTACTATGCTAAGTGTTGTGGCAATAAAGTGTAAATGGGAACACATGGGAATTCACATGTATTAAGTGCCTTTAAAATGCCAGTAGTACTAATGCAAATCATATCATCAACCATGCCACCAAGCTGAGTATCTGAAATTCTTTTAGCTTACCTCCCCATAAGAGGTTGGTAGAGTCTTCATTTGGGTCTGGCTTTGATGATAATATCTAAGTTACACAGTTTAGAGGTTCATGGAAGACTAGTTTTTCTTAAAATGCACTTTATGTCAAATATCCAAGAGTGGATGACTGGATTAAAAAGATCTGGTACATATACACAATGGAATTATTACTCAGCAACCAAAAAAAAAGTCTTTTTGCAGCAACATGGATGGAGCTGGAGAAGATCATGCTTAGTGAAATAAGCCAGAAAGAAAAGGAAAAATACCAGATGGTTTCACTCATAGCAGGAGTATAATGGACCAGGCGAGAAAATGATAATAATAATGAACAGCTATATACCAGAGACATTTTATGGAGTGGGGAAAGGATCAAAAACAGTGGGGGGAAGGAAATGCACTGGACTACGGTGATGGCACAGGGTGATTTGGTGATCGGAAGCCCACAGGGATTACAACTGAGATGAAAAAATGCACAAAATGATGTAAAAATAAACTATTATATAAAAAAAGAGAAAAAAAATGAACTTTATGTGGCATTATGTAGCAGAATGCCCAGAATTGTCATAAAAAGGAAAATGGTGGCCCTCCCTTGTGGCGCAGCGGGTTAAAGCACAGCACTGAGAAGCTAAAGCAACTTCCGCATGAGTTCGATTCATGCCCAGGAGGTAACCACATAGCGAAGCAGACCTCTCCTGACCCGCCCGCTGCTCCCCTCAGCAGTGTACTTCGTCCATCTGCCTGTTCTGCTTCCCACTCTGTCTCTGGTATTTGTCAATCCACCAATCCTGTTCCCCACTCGGTCTCTGGTGAATCCTCTCACCCCACACACCTCAGGCCTACACCCCAGTTCTTCTACAAAAAAAAAATAATTAATAGTAAGGGAGAAAACCTTAATGGAAAATACTTTCTACTCTTATCCCAAAATTATCTCTGAACTATATGTAGATTTGGACCAAGTGTTCAAACAAGGAAGGTAAGGAAAAGGGATGCTTAAGGATCTGAAGTGCTTCAGTTATTTTGTCTTTCAATCTGGATTATTACAAAAATTTAGGATTTTTTTAAATTATTTATTTATTTGTACAGAACTGGGTTACAGGCCAGAGATGCGGAGGGTGAGAGAATTCACCAGAGACAGAGCGGGGAACAGAACAGGCAGATCGACGAAGTACACTGCTGAGGGGAGCAGCGGGCGGGTCAGGAGAGGTCTGCCACACCATTTGGTCACCTCCGGGGCAGGCGGGAATTGAACTCATGCAGAAGTGGCTTTAGCTTCCTTGTGCTGTGCTTTAACCCGCTGCGCTGCCAGGGAGGACCCAAAAAATTTAGGATGTTTTAAGCATTCATTCAACTAGTTATTTAGTGAGGAATACAAATGATGTTTTAAAGCCATAGATTTGTCTCTAAAAGTGTTCTTTGATGCCTCTGTCAGACAAGATAGTTCTGATCTGTTCTGATCTGTATGAACCAAACATCTGTTTTTCTTAATGCTCTTAAAGGAAAAACAGAAGAACAAGAAATGTAAAACAAGTAAGTTCTGGAGGTTGTATATGATCTGAGGTCTTAAAACTTGAACTGATAAAGTCAATGCAGTTACTGCTAACACCTGGGAGACAGGGGACTGAGAAATGAGTTTTGGGGTTATACAGGATGTAAAATAGGGATTGAGACATGAAGCAGAGGGGGTGTAGGGAATGACTCTTGAGTCGTTGGCTTAGACACCTGGAGTAAATAAGGTGGTGTTCCCTCCACCTTACTGTTGACGCTATGCAGCATCAACAGTAACCACTCAAGTTATGGAGATGGATACTTTCGCCAGGCTATAGAACAAATGTAGGAGGTCAAGTATGGTGCCTTTATGAACTTCACTATCTAAAGACAACAAAAAAATAACAAAATAAGAGGGAAATAGAGAAATGAAAGGAAAACCAAGACAACATGATATCACAGTCTCCAAGGGGACAAGCTTTCAATGAAGACAATGATTAAGAATGTCAACTAGGCATGATTAAGTTCTGGGAAAATGTCCACTGGATTTCATGACAGCGGTCACTGATGAGCACATAAGAATATTCAGAGAATGGTGAGTTGACATCAGTATTCACATATTAAATTCCCCATTTCCCCTTCCTTATTTTTAATTATCAGTTCTTATTTACATGTTCCTGCCCCTTTAGTATAATCCTTTTCCTTTTATATCTCCTACTCAACTGTTTTTATTTGTTGCTTGACCAATCATCATCCCTTACCCTCCCACATATTCCCCCCCCCCTTTTTTTGTGTGGGGTGAGTGCATGGGGGCATAAGAGATTCTAAAATTCACCATTACTATGAAAGAAAGCCAGTTAAACATAGCATTTTTTAGATGTCTGTTTCTTGCCCTAAACCTCCAGAACTCTTCAGCTTATCAGGTAGGCTTCAAAGGTAAAGATTCCATAATTACCTACATGGTCAGACTCAAAAAAAAAAAAGAAAGAAAGAAAGAAAGAAAAGAAAAAAAAAACTAACACTTTAAAAAGTAGGAACAGAAAATCTGAACAGCTGAAACAGAGACAGTACATAGCCCAATCTTTCAATTCATTAGAAAGAATGACTACAGAGATTTCATAGCCATGTGGTCTACCGTAATATTATTGTAGAGATATGTACACTTATGACTATAATCATGATAAAGTAAGCCTCAAAATAAATGTCCAGTGAGAAAACACCATTGATGGGAGCAAGGTCTCATCAGTCTGCTCCCTGCTTGCCAGGGAAGGACAAGTCTCAGTTGGGTTTGCTGAGGCTGCCAATAATATTAATAATAATACCAACAACAATACTACCACTACCACCTTCCACCATCTCCAGAAATCTCATTCAGTATTCACAGTGGCAAACAGGGTTTACGACAAGACTATGTAGCAAGAAATAATAGAACCAGGATTCACCCAAGGCCCTGAATCCAGGGCCACTGTCTGTCCTCTGTGATGTTGGCTTCTTCAGGGACCTCTCTTTGCTACCTGAACAGCATTTAAGGGTCTCGTTTCTATCTTCGTGTGAGTTCCCTCTATACCTTGATATACTTATTCAAATTTTACTGGCTAATATTTAATGATAACTTTCTATCATAAGTTCTCACCCAACCCACTTATCTAATAAGCTATCCTATTCATGATTTATCTATTAGAGGTGTCCCACTGGAACATACCCACTCTTTAGTAGTTACACAATTATGTGGGTCCACTCTCTACTTATTTTTGACTTCTTCTCTACTTATTTTTGGATGAAGATTTTGTGATTCTCTGAAATGAGCTCACAGGCAAGGGTATAACCAACTTCAATGACCCCTGAATTATGTACACAGCTACATTTGTTCCACAAGTATTCTGATAACCTATTATGGGCTCTCTTCACTATTCAGGTACTGGCTACAAAGCAGAGCACAAGCTAGCAACACCTGTGCCCTCATGGAGTGGGGAAAAATTGTAATTTTTTTTTAAAGATTTATTTATTTAAGCATACAGAATTGTGGTACAGACCGGAAGTGCAGGGGCAGTAAGAGGCTTCACCCGAGACAGAGTGGGAAGCAGAACAGGCAGATCGACGAAGTACACTGCTGAGGGGAGCAGAGGGAGGGTCAGGAGAGCTCTGCCACGCCATGTGGATCACCTCTGGGGTGGGGATCCAACTCATGCTGAAGTAGCTTTAACTTGTTAGTGTCGTGCTATAACCTGCTGCGCCACCAGGGAGGGGCCAAAAATTCTAATTTTTCTTAATACATATAAAAATAAAATGCTAAGTAGAAAATTAAGGACCAGAGAAAATGAAGCTATTAAATGACTGGGTTTCTTGTGTGGTTTATTCAGTCATATTATTTTATTACAGTCATATCAAGGGGAGTACCTAAACAGTAAAGGAGACCCCCAATGTGCAGGGCAAAAATCAATATAATTAATCACTGCAAGAATGGCAAAATTAAATCAAAATTAAAACATCTCTCTTTGTTTACAACAAAACTATCACACTCTGTAAGATAAACTTGTAATGCTCCTTACCTCCACCAAATACACTTCACTGTCACAATGTAGAAGAACTTTCAAAAGAAAGAAAACACATGGGTCTTATATTCTCTTCCACTATCAATACTTAATATCACATTTATCTGACAACAGTTTAACCCTAGAATTCAGCAGCTATAAGTCTCAGGACAAAGAATGGCATATTTCAGAAGAACATCTTTGAAAAGACAAAGATGGAAAACATGAAAGGACTATAAATGAAATTGAGGGACTGCTTATATTCTTAAATGGAGATTTTGACATTAACAAAAAAAAATGTTAAGAATTCTTGCCAAGCACTGGATTTGTAAGAAAATAAAACCTGGGCCTCTCTGGTAGCACAAAGGGTTAAGTCTCAGCACTATCAAGCTGTCACCAGCCACTGCAACCTGAGTTCAATCCCTAGCAAGAGCTGACCCACATGGTGCAGTAGACTTCTCATGTCTCTCCTGATGTCTCTCCTGCTGCTCCTTTCAGCAGTGGCTTTCAATAGATCTGGTTGTTATGCTCCCCACTATGTCTCTGGTGAATCCTCTCACCCCTTGCACCCCAGTTCTGTATGCATGAATAAATCTTCTTTTAAAAATATGTATATATAACTTTACCAAAATTCATGGTTTGTACAATTGAACTTGGTAAGAACCTAGTAAGAACCTAGCTACTTTAACTCCCCACCTCTTTTGCTAACACAGTTGTGTAACAGAAAAGTAGATACAACTGGTAAACACATCATGTTCTACTGTGTTAAAACTCAGAGCAGTGAATAAACTGCTAGTTTCTCAAGCAGAATAGAGCACCAAATACATAGCAAATTCAGCTAAAAACAAGGCCAGTAAATAGGAGGGATGGTAATTTTATTTAAAAATCAAACCTGCATTTAAATATTCCCACATCTCCTTAATAAATTTACCAGAAAAGGTAAACCTTATTTAAAAACCTTGAAGTGAAGGGAAAATACTAGAGAAAAGAATTATTTAAAATAATCAAACTGAGCATTATAATGAATTCTATAGTCACATGGATTTTTGATGGTTTCATTCTCTACTCAGGCATACTGTAATAAAACTCTAACTTTACGTAAATGGGGGTGGACAGGGAGGGAGTGTGTGACAGAAGTAATGGAGAAACAATCGCATTATGTGATAGAATAATAGCTCCAATAAATGAGGAAAAAACATGTACACATGTACTTCCTAAAAACCTTGCATAAAGTAATGCAAGTGAGCCATAATTAAATAAAGGAAAATAACAAATTTATCATTGCTTGGATATCATTATGGGGGGATGTGATTTTAGTTTGTAGCTGGTGGTCACTCAGGACAAATCAGAAGTCTGGGCTTTGATTACTACCTTCGCTTTTCTACATAGTTTACTCATAAAACCTTGATGCGCTCCTCGTTCAGGCTCAATTGTTTAAGAAAACATGAGCAAATCACATAACTCATTTTCAACAATGACTTTTGTAACTTTGAAAAGCAAATAATTTATCTCATTATACCATTTCTAAATCTGTCATTTTTATTGTTCTAAAGAAGCACAGGAAACTGACAGGAGTTACTACTTCCTAACAACTACCATACTTTTCTACTAGGTTTAATAGGGAAGGACAGGAGCTAAGTCTTGAGGCCAAGATATAGAAGGGCAGGGCTAATGCTCTCAAAAAAGACAGTCCATTTTATGGAGCTTCCATATGACCCAGCAATCCCACTCCTAGTATCTACCCAAAAGACACAAAAACACTGATTCAAAAAGACACCAGCACCCCTATGTTTACTGCTTTATTTACAATTGGAAAGACTTGGAAACAATTCAAATGCCAAAAGTAGATGACTGGATTTTAAAAATGTGGTACATATACACAATGGAATATTACTCAGCAACCAAAATAAAAAAAAAAACCCACATGCCTTTTGCAGCAACATGGATGGAGCTGGAAAAGATTATGCTTAGTGATAAGCCAGAAAGAAATGGAAAAATACTGGATGGTTTCACTCATAGCAAGAGTATAAAGGACCAGGGGAGAAAATAATAGTAATAATGAACAACTACATACCAGAGACATTTTACAGGGGTGGAGTAGGATCGAAAACAGTTGCAGGGGGAGGGAAGTGCACTGGACTATGGTGATGGTACACGGGTGATTTGGTGATGGGAAGCCCACGGGGATTACAACTGAGATGGAAAAAGGCACAAAATGATGTAAAAATAAAATACTATATTATTTTTAAAAAAAAGATAACCCAGGCCCTGGTGGTGGTGCAGCGGGTTAATACACTGTAAAAGAAGCTTAAGCCACTTCTGCATGAGACTGATCCCCGCCTGCCTGGGAGGAGATCCGCATGGCATGGCAGACCTCTCCTGGCCCACCCGCTGCTCCCCTCAGCAGTGTGCTTAGTTGATCTGCCTGTTCTGCTCCCCACTCTATCCTTGGTGAATTCTTCACCCTCTGCCTCTCTGGCATGTACCCCAGTTCTGTATGAATAAATAAATAAATCTTTTTTTTTTTTTTTAAAGATAACCCATTTTAGCTTTGTCCAAATGGGACAAGTAGTGCTTGGCTTAAGTGGGACAACACCTGCCTATATAAACAAAGTTCTCAAACTTTCCCAAACAGTAAACAGCAATGGGATGATATGAAAAACAGAACAAAGCTCTCGGCAGACTTAGAAGTCTGGGTAAGTGCATATAGTTCAACTTTTTAAAATCTTTTAAAAAGATTTTATTTGTTTATGCATATAAGAACCTGGAGTACAGGCCAGAAGTATGGGGTGAGAGGATTCATCAGAGACACGGTGGGGAGCAGAACAACCAGAAAGACTGAAATACACTGCTGAGGGGGGATGTGGGAGGGTCAGGAGAGGTGCTGCATCATGTGGGTCACCTCTCTGCCTGGAAATCAAACTGGTGCTACAGTGGCTGAAGACAGCCTCACAGCGCTGCACTTTAACCCACCTCACCACCAGGGAGGACCTGACTTTTTAAAATTTTAATGCATGTAATATACTTAAGGAACAAGAGCATCCACCTTCTTTAAAAAAAAAAAAGAAGAAGAAGTAACTGTACCTCCCTGGTGGTGCAAGGTGGTGCAAGGGGTTAAGTCTCAGCACTAAAAAGCTGGCATTTTGCAGAATTAATAAAACAATCCTCTACAAAAAGCACTGACTCATGCTGAACAAATATAATACAGAAACAAACTTATTAATGGCAAACATTGCTGGATTAGGGAAAACATACACTTCGTTCTACCATGATGTAGGCAATCCTTAATTGACACAAACATGCTCTGCTAAGTGTCAGAAAGCAAACATTTTATTTAGTCTTTATGAGCCATCAGTCAAGTCACAACTACTCTACAGCTTTAACAGCAAATGCAACAATGGGTATGACACAGATAACACACACAAAAAATGGATGTGGTTATGCTCCCAAAAATGCAATAGATACAGAAATTTCAAGTTCATTTTCACATGTCATAAAATATTATGCTTTCCAATTTTTTTTTCAATTTAAAAATGTAAAACTCCTTCTTAGCTCATGGACTACATTAAAAACAAAAAGCATGCCAGATTTGCCCAGAAGACCACTTATGCCTATTCCTGCATTGTTTCATTAATGTTTGTAGAAATAAAAATTTACAAATGTCAAAGAATATTTTCTACATATTTCATTAATATTTCTCCATTCTCAGTTGCAAATCTGTCACAGAAGCTTTCTTAAATCCTAATTTCAGCCTATTCCTTCCCTCCATGTACATCCTTCTTCCCAGGGCACTGATTGCCAGTGCTTTGAATGTATTTAAAATCAGAACCTACCTATGTATGTCTGGGGTGGGGGTGGGGAGTCATCACTGCAATTTTTCATAAATCCTACTTCCCTGAACTCCAAATTTGTTTATGCTCAATTTCTCAATAAATACAGGTTTGGCCAACCTTACTATATGCGTTCTGTTTCAACCATCATTTCAGTGTGATCCTACACAATGAGGTTGCAGCTTTTAGGCATTAGGCTGCCATTCTAAGAATACAGGTTTTAGTCACAAATACACTGAATGTTTAAAACTTGCCAGTAAATGTTCTAAAAGTTTTTCAGGAAAACAACCAGCCCATGGCTTTAAATTGCTGTTTTCTCTACTTTCCAGTTAGGTCTTGTGTGTGTGTGGCTTTTTTTACTTAATTATTTTTCTAGTTATTATTACTGGAAAATGTTTTCGAAATTTACATCTCTTTAAAACCACAGTCCTAAAATGACCAATTATTTAAATAATTAAAACAATGTAAGAATACATTCAACTCAGAGTATAATACTTGATATATGTTAAAACCAATAGTAACATGGAAAATTATAGTCAAACTTGAAAAATGTCAAGAAATCATTAATTTAAAAAATATAACCCTATTGTGGGAAATATTTAAATGAATGCCCTCTGCTGATTAACAGAAACGTTCAGGAGTTAGTGAAAGGCCACATAGAGGGGGCAGAACTGTGTTTCTGAAAGTTGATAGAGGAGATGGAATATTCAGCAGAGAATGAGAAGTCATTCCCCATCTCTCCCAATCTAAATAACATATGCTTAAATGTACCTATATTAAAACCGTCCCCAGAGAATTCAGCATAACAGTTAAGAGCAAAAATGCCACAGTTCAGCAATCTGTGCTTGACTGTGAAGTGATTCTCCTCAAGACAGATGCCCCACCAAGGAACAAAAACAGAAAAACAATGCAATGTATGACCAGAGGCAAAAGCAAAAAAAGATTAGAATTGCAAGTCTCTCACCCCCAACCCTCCTGTGAGACTCCCAGGCTACAACTTGAGAACATCCTGCACAGACAACAGAAATGGTAATTTCCTACACAATACAAAGCATGAATCTCTTTGCCTTTTATTCTGCTGCCAAGTATATAAACCAAAGAATTTCTTGCTAACCACTGGTCCCCCAACAGTAGGTAACAAGGGAGATGGTTCCTGAAAAGCAGCATCCAGGATTCATTAAAGGTCAAATATTTCCTCTAGCAGTTCACACATCTAATTATTTTCTTACTTCAAGTGCACTAGTCAGGTTTTAATAGCAAAGGAAATTCATAAGGTGCCCCCAATAGAGGATAAATGATTATGTATTTTTATTTGAATGCCACCTAGGAGAAAAAACAGAAATGCTAAAAATCTCCTTACAGTATATAAAATAAAGGAATTATATTGCTAATCCTTTCAATGTACTTTTTAACCCCATTAAATCAATTCTATGATCCTAATATATATACACACATATGTATATGTGTGTATATGTACATATGTGTGTATATACACACACTCACTATACATGAGGTATACATATATATACATACATACATACATTATACACACACACACTCACTCACTCACTCACTCACTCACTAACTATACATGAGGTCACCAATTGCCCATCACTAGTTGGACCTCAGATAAAAAGAAATTGTCAAAAGTTCAACCTTAAAAATATGAAAAAAGGAAATTATTTTCCTGCCCTTCCAATCTCTTCCATCTCTTCTACCACACCCAAAATCTACTATAAACCTTTTACTAACTAGCCAATTTCTTTGAAATAAACCTATGGTCCAAATCTCTTATTACCAGGTATTTCATCTCTACAGTTAAGTAAGAAGGTTTCTAGCTATTTCAACAGATTTGCCAGCTTCGTAATATTTTCCCCAATGATTTAAAATAGGCAGATATCTAGAATCATTCACTAATTTTACAAAAGCAAATGATGTTTATCAGGAACCCTTGAATACCTTTATGATAAGGTTAACTTCAAAAGTATTAAATATGAAATTTCAATCATTTCTCAATTAAATTTGGTTCGACAGAATATTCATCCCTTTTCTAATTTGCCATTTAAAGCATTTTCTTCTGTTGTTTTTCTGTTCTACTTCAATGACATGTAAGACAAACAAGCCTATAGTTAAGTCATCTACATGACACAAAAAAACAAATATCCATGAGAACAGATTAGCACAAGTTTCTCATTATTACAAGAAATGTTCAAAACAGTTAAATTTATTCCCATTTGCCTATTTTATTATATAGAAAAAGAGGACAAACTAACTCACCAATCTACAGTGAATGTAAATCAAAGTTATTATTTTTAAAATACAGGATATTAAAATGCACAGAGCAGAAGAACAATAGAAGTGAAGTCTTTGGTTCCTTCCACCTGCCCTGGATTCTTGCAGTTTCTCTAACAGCTCATTTTCTCTTCTTGTGGGGTTTTCCTTGGTCTGCCCTGCTCTACACTTCCATTTCTACCCCTGTAGTTTTTTTTTTTTTAAAGGAGATAAAGCAACTGTATAAGAAAGCCTAAAGACATCAAAGACCTAAAGCTTCACTGGTTGCGTGTGGCATAGGAGGAAGAGGAGGAAAACGTGAGGTAATGAGGATCTACTGTATTTACCTTATGTGCAGGGCATGTGGACAACAATAGAAACCATGTAGGGTGCACTTTTGGTCAAAAAAGAACATGGCAGCCTAATGGGAGGCCTTTGTTCTTCAAAAGGGTCTCCTTTCCCCCTTTTGTGCTTCACTTAATTCATGGCATCTGAGCTACTCTTGAACTTGACAGACTGAGAGAAAGAAAGGGAGACAAGAGGGGGAGTCAGACACACAAAGAGAAGGGAAAGGGGAGGACTTCAAAGAGAATTCATTTGAAAAAATTAGTTCTACTGCCAGTTTTGATGAAGTTTTGGAACTTTAAAGGAGTTAGCATATCTTTCAGTGTCGAAATAAATTTAATTTTCCCAGAGAATGTACCGTGTAGTAAAGTACATAATTAAGGAACAAAATGAATGTCAAGAAATTGTGATAAATTTTCTTTTCTGCTACACTGTATTTCTTGAAATAACTGTAAGAAAGTATCTGCTTTTCAACAATTACATAAAAGAGAAAATTCTGAAAGCAGGGTCAGTAATTAAATGATTTCCTACTTAGGGGAATTCTGCTAGTGCAAACACTACAAAACTACCAGCGCCACCTGCAGGATCAATACAGCTGAGCAATCGGCAACATATTCCAGAACCTAAGATTTTAAAAAATGAAACATTCACAACTGACATTTGACAGCTTCACTCTGAAATATAAAAAATATAAATATTTCATCTGAATAACTTCCGATGAAAAACAAAGCCCTAGGAGCCTAAAACTAATTTAAGCTATTCACATATAGCAATACAGCACTTCTGAAGGAATGTTAACTGCAGCATGTATTAATACAAAAGAATGCTTCAAAACAACAAAATGACTATAAAGTAAGATTCTTTGATGAGTTTAAAATACATATAATTTTTTTTCTAACTGATTAATTCATTATTAAACAATCAAACATGTTTGCAAATGGGGAGTTAGCCTAAAAGAAGCTAAATTGTACCCACTGATAGATTTTTTATTACCCCAGGTCTTTCCTATGTATATCTTCTGTATACAATTGTGTATTACATGCCACCTGTACCAGTTTGGGTGTTCTTTTCTCCCTACAACTCTCCCAACATATATTTTGTATTTCCTGTCCTATAAATCCACCCATCAAAAAAAAATTGGTTGTGTATAAAGCTCCACTGAAAAAAGTTACTAGTGATTTGTAATCATTTGTGTTGCTGTTGGATTTTTTCTATTTTTTTCACTTTACAATCAAAACTTTAAGAAATAGTACTATAGATGTGTATCTGTTGATGACTCTGTTTTGTGAATTAAAGGCTAGAAGTACAATTTCTAAATAAGAGTACAAACGTTATAATTTTAATGATATTATAAAATTGCTCTCCAAACATTTTCCCAAGTTATCAGCTTTCTGACAGTATGAAAGAGGACCTATTTCCCCTAACCCTAGGCAATATTCTTAATTATTTGACATTTTGATAAACACTGCTTTTATTTTAAATCATTCTAGAACTTTCACATATATTCCCTTTCAAAACGAGACTATATTTATGCCTAACATTTACTTGACATTATTTTCTTTCATTTTAAACGCATTGTTTTTTATTGCATAACACTGGTTTACAACACTATACAATTTAGGGTTCACACCTTCTCAAATATTCCATGAGAGCATTTATTTTAAACTACCAAAAGAGCTAATTAGCATACAGACATATATGCTTATATAATAAAGCATTATTACTCAACCTCATTATTTATCACAATGCATTCAAAAGCACTGAATGCTTTCAAATCCACCCTCAGGAGGAAAAAATTGGCATCATTAAGAATATTTAAAGGATTTGCTGAAGGTCTTAAAGACAAGTATCTTTAAAAAAAAAAGCAGAACCACAGAAAACAAACAAATAACCTTTTTAAAGAACTATTTTGAAGACATAGCTTTCAATAAGATCTAAGTACATGAGCAGAGTACGTGTCAGTTATAGTACATTTGTTTAAAATTAAGTGTAATCATTCCAACGAAACCTCATAGTGACAAGAATTATATACACGTTTGTGGATGGAACAGAGTACCTGTAGGTTTAGCACTGATACAAAGTAAAGTCTGAGTTCAGGGTTTCACAACCTCAGCACTGTTGTTTTTTGGACAGATCATTCTGCTATTCTGCTGCTGAAAGAGGGCTGACCTGTGTGCCTGGTATTCAATAGAATGTTTGATCACTTCCTCACTAAGTGACACTGGCACAACCTGTCAGGTAGTGACAACCAAAAATGTCTCTGAGGGCAAATTCATAACCCATTGAGAACCACAGCTGTAAGTTAACTAAAAGAATGGTGACATGTTATTCACGACTGCATGAACTGTCTCATAGGTTTGCCTTTAAAAGTACACAAGGGGCTCTCCCTGGTATTGCTAGCTAAAGCACAGCACTTTGAAGCTATCCACAGCCATTGCAGCACAAGTTTGATCCCCAGTCAGGAAGCTGGCCCACATGGTGCAGCAGACCACGCGTGACCCACCCTCTGCTCCCCTCAGCAGTGTACTTCAGTCAATCTGCCTGTTCTGCTCCCCACTCTGCCTCTGTTGAATCCTCTCACCTCCCCTGAACCTCTGGCTTGTAACCCAGTTCTTGTATGCAGAAATAAATCTTTCTTAAAAAATAAAAAGCACACAAATATTTTAAATGTTTATGAAATTTCTATTAACCTCCACTACACTCTGAAGCTATGAGTAAATACAGCAGCATCAAAAAACACATATTTTTTGTGTCTAACTACTAATTTATATTACTAATAATGACGTTCAATGGAAAGAACACTAAATTTATGGGTAAAATCTTGAGTTATTTTAATTATTATGAAACATGATTCTCTCTCCAACATATATCTTTAATTTGTTTCTCTGCATCTTCTACAACCTTCATCTCAATAAAGATCATCCCTCACCTAATAAAATAAGGCCTTTTTCACAGGTCTCAGCTTCTGGTGCCTCCCTGACCAAGGAGCTAATAATCTACATATGGCACAGCAGACCTCTCCTGTCTCCCCAATTGCTCCCCTCAACAGTGTATTTCAGTAAATTCATTTGCTCTGCTCCCTACTCTGTCTCTGGTGAATCCCCCGGGTCACCACCCATACCTCTGGCCTAACATCCCAGTTCTCCTATGCAAAAATAAGTAACATCGTTTTTTTTTTTAAAAAAGCCAGCTCTCAACTTCTGCTCTGAATTCCTCCAAATCATTCTCCATTCATTCACCCATCCATTAATTTAGATATTATTAATTGAATATCTGCTAAGCAGTCTAAACAATGAAAATACAACAATGCAGGAAACTCTCATAAACTTTTACCTTATGAAACATAAATTCTAGTATAAAGTATATTAGAAGGCGGTAATAAGAGTTTTTCAGAAAAAGTAGCAAAGGAGCCTGGTGTTAAACAGTGTGTCAGGGAATGGATTACCAGCTATGTAAAGTCCTGAAGAGGTAAGGAGTTGAACCATATGAGTATCTGGGAAGATTCCAGGTAAAGATTACAATAAGTATAAAGGCTCTGAGGTGGGAGTATGTCCCTGCTTTTACTTTGCATGAAATGGGAAATCACTGAAGAATTAGGGCAAGAGAGTCATGATCTAATATTTTAAAGGAAAACACTGGTAACCATGTCAACCAGGATGAAGACAAGTGGGTTTATAAGAGATTTAGACCAGGGTGAGATAGTAGAGATGATAGTAATTCACTGTATTTGGAAAATAATCTTAACCACAGTGACTTTAAGTACATAAATTGAATGGTGTCACTCCTTAACTCAAAAGCCCTTCAACTGCCACTTTCTTTCCAATACACTTCACATAAAATGCACGATCCTTAATATAACTTGAAAGGGTCTACATGATCTGATCTCTGCCTAACTCTCCAGGCTCAACTTACAAGCTAGTAACCAAATATATTCTGGCCCCACTCACCTCTCAGGACCTCTACCACCCCAAGCTCCCTGGCTCCTTTGCCTGTTCTCTTTGCCAGGAATGCCATTCCACTCTGCCTTACACCCTCCAGCTCTCCCATTTCAGTTCTCAACTTCCTCCAGGACACCTTCCCTGACATGCCACTCTGAATTAGCTTCACTCCCTTTCCCTATTATAGTCTGTCAAAGTATCCCAAAGGGTTGTTTTGCCCCCTGCATAAGACCCACCCCCATTAGTAATTACAAGCTACACAGAGCAGGAACAACTTCTACTTCGCTTACCACCACATCCTCAGGGTAGGCACACACCTGGTGCCACGTGAATATAAAAAATACTTGTAGAATAAATGTTAGTGCTTTCCTCTCAGCTCTGCCAGCTATGATACAGTCACTTGAGTTCTCAGTACCTCAGCATGCCCCCTTTTAATCTTATGACTCTAAGGTCACAGAAACTAGAGTACACGAGTACAAAGAAATAAGAAATCACAAGGAGTCTTAAAAACAGTTTTTCTGAAACAGGGAGTGATAAGAGTGGAAGACATGAATGAGGGCAGGCTTTGACTGCTCTGAAGTTCAGAATTTTTTCTTCAGCCAAATATGGGAGAGTGGGGTCAAGGGGGGCATTGGAAGCCTTTATGCTCAGTGCAATGCCACAATCAGAACTATTTGCTGGAATATCCAATGTGTATAAACTCAATGAAAAAGAACCTAAATTCAAAACGTTTAATTTTAATCCAACAGGTAAACAGGGTTTCAACAAGTTTTTTAAAACAGTTGGAATATTAGAAAATAAATATAAAAATATTTTCTATTTTCTTACATATCCATTAATGAAGGTTCTTAACACTGTTAGTAACTAAATTAAGTATACATTTACTTTAGTTATGTTTATACAGAAAATAAAAAAATGGTCCAACAATTGAAAATGCTTTCATTTTTCCCATTCATCCATTACTCACAATGTGTCCAGATTATCTTCCAAAAGCATGGAAGATTATATTACTCAGATCATATTACTCAAAAAAAAAAAAAATTTTAGTGGCTCCCCACTGTCTACTGAATTAAATCCAAACACCTTAGCCTGATATTCAAGACCCTACACAAACTGGCCCTAACTTACGTTTACTCTTCTATATTCTAGCCAAACTGAACTATTTTTTTCCCAAACATTGCCAGCTTTTTCTGCCTCTACCAGGCCGTGGTTCATATTGTTCCTTTTTTCTAAAATGCAGTCCCGCCCTCTTCTCCTACCCCACATGTCTTGCTTTCCTTTTTCAGGGCCTAGGCTCACACATGCTGTTGGTACCCTCTCTTCTGTCGACTCCAAGCACAAAATGATTCTCCCTCTTTTACTGCCACCCATAATACTAGTGCTTGGTAACTTACTACATGGTATCTTCAATACTTTTTTCCTTTGATGTTTCCATCCTAAAAGTCTACTCCTTGTGAGGGTAGTAACTATTTACCTTTGTTTCTGGTAATTTGTTAAATAAAGTATTCAACTTTGTTGAACAGAATAGTCAAACATTTTAATTTGAAAATTTGTCCTTTTCATTCCAGTTTTACCCATTAAGCCACATTGGGGAAAAATTTATTAAGCACATGTAGTAAAAGTATGCTAAGAGACAAGTTATTTTCCAGTTTTCCCATATACAACAATCTCAAAGATAATCATTTTAGAAAGCCAAAGTAAATTCTAAAAATTAACTCTTTGTGGTCCCTACCTGACTTACTCTAACAATTACCTTCTTAAACATCAGTAATTAGACAAATTTTAGCTAGAAGTTGTTCTCACAGCTGTTCAAACATTTCACGTAAGAAAAAAAAAAATCACTGATAAAATCATTTTCTCTTTTCTTTTTCATCCCTACCTCAATGAAACTCCTGCACAACATGTGCACAAGGGGAGATATACGACACCTGTTCACAGCAACATTGCTCTAAGTGACGTAAACGAGAAATAGTCAAACATCAATAAGAATGAGCAAGTCAGCTGTGGTGTATTCATTCATTCAATAAAATACTATATAACAGGGGCCCTCCCTGGTGACATAGCAGGTTAAAGCGCAGCACTAAAGCCACTGCAGCATGAGTTCGATCCCCGCCAGCCCCAGAGGTGACTCACGTGGCGAGGCAGACCTGTACTTCACTGATCTGCCTGTTCTGCTTCCCACTGTTTCTGGTGAAACCTCTCACTACCCTGCACCTCTGGCCTGTACCCAGTTCTCTATGCACAAATAAATACATCTTTAAAAAGTAGATTTTCTGCTAAGCTGGTACCAACTACTCCCTTATTTGTATCTATACACCCTGCAATGTGCTTCACTGCTGCTTCCATTAAGAACAGCATCCCTCCAAGTAGACATGGCCTTTCAACAGGGTGCAATCCCCTGTCCCTGGACTGTCTGAAAAGGTCTTACATGCTTCCGCTGTTTCTTATCACCTTGCTCAGCTAGCTCTCAGGTGAACAAGACTGGGCTGGTCTCTTGCAACATGGAAACTATGTGAGGCAGAAATAAGCTGTATCCCTGAAGCATCTCATCCTAACCAAAGTCCAGCCAACCCAGCAGGTCACAAAGAAGTCTCGCCAAGATCAAAGTAGCACCTAGTTGACACATAGTCTCAGGTACAATAATAAGTGGTTGTTATTTTAAAGCATTATGTTTTGACATTTGTTACAAAGCAATGAATAACTGATCCATGAATTACTCAAAGCTACACTTTAAATATGAATAAGTGTGACAATGTTGCACTTAAAAAGTAAGCTTCACAAAAACTATATAAAGGCTACTATACTGTATACATTTTGAGATATACTACATATATATGCAGAACAGTGATTACCTTGGGGTTTGAAGATACTGGGGTGGTGTACAAAGGGACTTGGAACTTTTCTGAATCAATGTTTTTGTGTCTTTTAGACAGATACCTAGGAGTGGGACTGCTGGGTCATATGGAAGCTCCATGTTTAGCAGTTTGAGGAACCTCCAAACAGTTTTCCATAGTGTTTGCATTCCCATCAGCAGTGCAGGAGAGTTCCTTTTTTTCCACATCCTCACCAACATTTGTTGTTGCTAGTTGTTTTAAGATGTGCCATTCTCACTGGTGTGAGATGGTATCCCATAGGACTTGGAGCTTTTCAATGAGACCTTCCCTAGTCACCCTATAAAACTGCAATTCTCTTAACAGTCCCTATCCTGATTTATTTTTCCACTTAGCATTGAATATCAGCTAATTATACAATTGCTGGGAATTATGTTTGTCACTGAACAAACCCCTTCCCTAGCTCTAGGAACAACATTTGGTAGAATTAATTTAATTTAATTCTAAATTAAAGTCTCTAAAAACTCGAATGTGCACCCTGGATTATTCAGAATCACCACTTCAATAAGAGTGAGTGACAAGGTAGTTTTTTAAAGAGTTAGTAAATTACTAATGCTGGGCAAAATCTGGCAAGCTGCCTGCTTTTATAAGGTCCACAAGCTAAGAGTAGTTCTTAGGGGAAAAAAAAAAAAAACAGATTTGATGATCGGGAACACTAACTTTGCTTTCTGTTTTGTTTTAATTAAGTTATTTACATGCATTTTACATCATTGTATTATGTTTTCTCCTCTCAGGTGTAGTCCTCACAAAATTCCCACCATTCCAATTCACCCATGCACCATCATCATAGTCCCTTGTGCTCTTCCCTTCCCTGTTTTTCACCCTCTCCCTCCCACTACCCTGCAGAATATCTGATTTAGAGTTGCCTGTTAGTTTTGGTTTTTATTAATTTTCCTGACCCTTTATTTGGTTCCCCTATATTCCTCCTGTAAGTGAAACCATCCAATACTTTTCTATATCCTTCTGACTTATTCCACTGAGCATAAACCCTTCTAGCTCCATCCAAGTTACTGCGAATAGCATAAGTTTATCTTTTTTGATTGCTGAACAGTATCTATTTGTATATGTACAACATCTTCTTGATCCAATCACCTATTTTGGGCATTTGGGTTGCTGCCATAGTTTACCTATTGTAAGTAATGCAATAAACATAGGGGTACAGGTATCTTTTTGAATTAATGTTTTTGTGTTCTTTGGGTAGAGTCCCAGGAATTAAATTGCTGGGTCATATGGTAGCTCCATTTTCAGTAGTTTGAGGAACCTCCACACAGCTTTCCTTAGTGGTTAGACCAGTTTGCACTCCCACCAAAAGTATAGGAGAATTCCTTTTTCATCACATCCTCACCAACATTTGTTTTCTGGTTTTCTTTTAATATGTGCCATTCTCATTGGTGGAGGGTGGCATCACATTGTGGTTTTGATTTGCATTCCCCTGGTTACAAGTAATATTGAACATCTTTCATAAGCTTCATACACCTTATCAAATTATGTTGGCCATCTGCATTCCCTCTTTGGAGAAGTGAATGTCTAGCTCTCTGCCCATTTTTTGACATGACTGTTAACTTGTTTTTGTTGAGTTATGTGAGCACTTTGTAAATCCTTGTGATCAGCCCTTTATCAGTTGTATGGAATACCTTTATAATACCCTTGATTTTGCCTCTTGGCCCACAAAAACCTATAAAAGCATCTAACATCTGGCTGGCACTTTATAGAAAAGGTTTCCCAATCTCAAATGAAAAGCAACAGCTCTGGATTTGACTCCTATATAATTTTAGCTAATTATTAAATTCTTTATAACTTAGTTTCTCACTGTATCTACCTGAAATAGTTGTGGTTAGAAATAACAGTGTGTATGTATATATGTGTGTGTGTATATGTATGTACATACATACATACACACACACATATACATATATACATATAAAAACACACCTGGCCATTAAAGGAGTTCAATAAGTACTGAGGATTATTAATGCAGAAGAAAACCCAAAAAAAATTATATAACTATATAGGTTAGGTTTTTGTTTGTTTGCAATTTATACTAAGTGTTATAAAGTAAATAAAGGATTGAGATAGATTATAAGCATCATCTACAAAAATGGCCAAGAGTCAAAAGTATGGCACATTAAGTAAAGAAATAAAAGTATTGTCCCATTAAATCATCTCCCAAAAAAGAGGGAAGATACCCCAGATATGCAAAATAACCAGAAAGTGAGGTAAATTTTATCTGTATCACTTCTGAGTCAGAACACAGAGGTAGTTGAGTATATTGGTTAAAAGTATGGTATGAGAATCACCTTGCCTATTTTCTGATCTCAGCTTGGAAATTCTCATGGCTTACTTCTGAAACACTGAGCAAGAAATTTAACCTATATCTCAGGATTTCTCTTCTAAAATGAAGGTGAAAACCACAGTCTGCCTCCTGAGACTCAAATAAGATGACACAGTTATGCCCAGAATCTGGCACATCATCAGGACTTCATGTTGCCATTATTATTACCACCAGTTGCCAAGAGTTTCCTCTAAATAGATCTCTGAATATTTCCAACAAAACCATCATTTATAGTTTGCTTTCTATTTTCTCCAAGTCTTTTGCCTCGAATAATATTTAACAAAGCTTTTATTTCCCATCTCAGCAAATTTCTTTACATTTGAAGCTTCTATACATTCCCAGTCTTGATATTTCTAACATTTTCAACTGAAAATCAATGCTGGGGCTCAAAAGAAAGACATTTTTCTAGGGAAAGAATTATAGTAGCTGACATTGGGCCACAATGCCATCCACTTTTCATCATTTGAGCGTAGGTACATATAATGCTACTGTTGTGCTCTTCCTCGTTTTTATTCTCCATAGAACAAATAAAATAGAGCCAATACCTCAAAAGAAGTTGTTTTAAAGTTATCTTTCTCATGCTCATATGAGCATTTGCTGGTTTTTCTGTTTAAATCAAAGAAAAAGTAGTGCCAATGTCAGATTTTTAAAGTGAGAGGCCATTTGATGCCCAAAATGAGACATAGTTCCTCAGCAATACCTATTCTTGTACAAAACAATAAATGGTTCCCTGCAGGACGAAGGCTACAGCTCACCTACCCAACTTAATAACAATCTTATCACTAAAAGTACCTTGAGCAATAGACAGCATGAAGAAGTAACTCTGTTATAAATTTAGGAACAAAATTAAAGGTCCTAGGGAGACATTTTCCACAAGCACATCCAGACAGTGAAAGGGGACTGCCAAAATCAAACAGGATTTTACTGCTTTCTAAGTGTCTTTCTCCCTGCAGCAACTCAAAGTTATGACTGCCTCAAAATAAAGGTTTGTGTAGCTATAACCAGTATACCTAGACCCTAATATATCACTAGATATTCACTAAGACTCTGCTGAACAGGAAAGTCACTGTATTGGTGTATTCCAAAGAGTTTTCAAATACAAAATCCAAAAAGATAAGAGCCACAAATGAGAGCATAGCATAAATGAGATAGTACAGTAGAAACATCACAATGCTGGGAGTCTAATATCTGAATTCTAGTCTCAGCTAGATGCTGATACAAGATTGACCTTCTGCAAGTCACTTAACATCAACTGTTTTCAACTTTACCTAGGAACTCAAGATTATTTGTTGTCAATGTCCTAATCAGTTCATCTAAAAATTTCAAATTCTCTCCACCACCTAATCTCCTGCCTCAACAACAAAAAAAATCATTATCAGTTGGGACTCTAAATTTCAAGAGACAGGAAACAACACAAACTGAGATAAGCAAAAGGAAAAAGGAGGAAGGCGGGGATTAATTGGCTGGAGTTACTGAAATAGCCAGAGGTAAAGCATAACTTATTAGACACAATGTCCTTAAGATCTGCTATTTCTCTCTCCCTTGCTCTCTCTCTTCTCCCATCCCACCACTCCACCTCTTATTTTGACTTTTTCTTAGGCTTCATTTAGTGGCCAAATCACTTCAGCCCTTCACGCCTTTCATCAAGCTGGGCTTAAGTCCAGCAAGTCCCATAGCTTAAGAAAAACCAATAGCTATAACTAACTTCCCTTGAGAAATGTGCCTACCCTGACCCAACACTTGACTGAGTGAACAGAACCCCTAATGCCAGTGAAGAGTCAGCACCATCCATTACGCATAGAGTAAAAGTGAGGAAGAAGCAAGTCCCTCCAATCAAAAACCTGTGTTCTTTACACTGCATCCCACAACCCAGGTAAATCCCTCCACTGAGAGCCCTATTCCCTGTCTCTCCACCCACCACCATGCCACATGTCAGCTAAATCCTTGGCCCTACTTACTGCCTTCTTTCAACTTTACAGTGCAATCCGCACTGTAAAGTATGGCACACTCTCCATACTGTTTGCACAAATGAGAAATCACTTTTTCTTTCTGTATGTCATCTCCTATATAAAATCACTCACCAATTCTCAAAGATTCCATCTTCTTGGTTTCTTTTTCCAACCCTCCTCTTCCTCAGCCGGTACACTTTTAGTATGGCCTCTGTATCATTCTTGCCTGACTGTCACGGTGGTTCCAACCCACCCAATCTACCTGCCACACCACTTCAATTCAGATCCACACAGTCAGCATATGATAAGCCTATCATATGCTACTTTCTTTACAACCTTTAATGCCTCCTTGTTTCCTGCAGTGTAAAACCACCTTATGTCTAATCATCTTCACCTGGTAGTTTAATCATACCAACTGTGTGCAATTCCTGTAATTTAGTAAGTTGTTTCATACGCATCCTCTTGTTCATATCACTATTCAGTCTGGACACTGTGAATTCAGGGGCTCCTTATTCCCCTAAAAGACCTGAGGGAGATACAGCAAAGTGTTTCTACTTTCAAGATAGCCTGATAGCACTATCAAGACAGAGCCTACTAGAACTCCTTGGTGCACTATATGTTTCTCTCTAACAGCACCTAACTCTTTATGTTAGCCAACACATTACAGATTTTTGTCTCATTCTTATGGTTCTCAAAAGCAAACATTTGAATCATTTGAAACTGTCTGTAAAAGCACATTTTATGTGTGTGACCCTAGACTACACTAAATATACCAAACTAGGATTAAGTTCCAGGCAAGTACACTGGAAAAGCTTCAAGATAATTCATATTACCAGCCCCACCTCTCTAGGCAAAAACCACTGACAGATGACATTCTAGTTAAAGAAAACAAAATTTTTTTTTTAATGTGACCAGCACTTCAGCTGTTTCTGGCATTAGGGAAACAAAGAGTATTACGAAATATAAGTTTTATACATTATAGTGACTCAGAGTCACCAAAATTCACCCCCCCAAAAAAAAATTAACTATTCAAGTATTCCAACTAAATAAAAAATTTTTAGACAATGGATTGGGGGGGGGGTCAGGAAAGGGAAGATATGCCCTGAATCACCATTTTCTCTAATAATCAAGAACAAAACATTATCCCATACTTTTAATCTCTGGACTCAAGGATAAATGTTCCTGATTTTAGTTTTAAGATCGTCTATGGTTTTGAGTCAGACACTAAATCATATTTGCTGCCTTTTAACGTCAAATAAAACTAATACTGCCTCCTGCATATGCTTCCTACATAGCAAGAATCAAGATACATGTGATACACAGAGCAGACAGAAATTAAACACAGGCAATAAACAAACGACGTTACCCCTTCATCAAACCTAATTCAATAAATACTGTCTGCACACCTGCTAGGTGAGACACTAGTTTGGCTCTATCAGGGAGGAAAAGGTGGCTGCAGGACAGATGCCAGGAGCTGAGAAACAAATAACCTGCAATTAAAGAACATCAGTAGTGGTGTTCAAGTAATTTATATTAAATAGCATTTAGATACCAAATATTTACTTGCATTCCATTATAACCTCTAAATCAAATTAGTATTCTTAGTTTTTGGTGTTTTGTTTTTTGGTTTTTTTTTTTTCATACTAAGGCACCTTCCTGGTTTGAAGCAGCTTACCAACAATGTTCTTCTTCAAAAACTGAGTTAACATGTTCAGAGGCTTTAAGAAACTGAAAGTTGCACTGCAATAATTTAATTCACCATATAATACAGGAATTTTGTCCAAGGACCCAACAAAGTCAGAAGAGACATTTCTACATTTTATCAAAAATCAAAGTGACAGCCTTTCTCATCTGGACCGGGCAGAACAGTTCCCACAAAGGTCAGTGAGAAGAACCACCCTTCTGCAATGAGGTAGTGACCAAAGACGACATCCTCCACATTCACAAACACTTTCAAGGATTGGGTTTCAAGAAGTGTGTCCCTCAAGCACAAAGAGATCTAGAAATTTCCATGAAGGAAATAGGCACTTTAGATGTACAACTACTTGACACCAGGTTTACAAAGCTGTCTGAACCAAAGAAATAAGGAAATGTCCCATACTGTATCCATGTATGGTTGTCCAGAAAATGTAATGAGGGTGAAATTTCACAAAAACAGGCTGTGTGTATGGGTTACCTATATATCTGTCACTATTTTAAAAAAATATGTACAGATAGTATGGGTAAGAAATAAGCACTGTTTGTCAAATAAATCGATAAAAGTACTTACTCCTCATGTCCCCCCACCCCCAAAAAAAGCCAAAAGCATAAAACTCCCTAAGTAGTGTTAGGAGTCTGGGTGCTATTGAAGTTGCTTTCTTCCCTAATTGAATCAGAAAAGCAAGGAGCAAATAGTAAAATGAAATAATACAGCAAAGATATTAAAACTTTCCTTTTCCCCAATAGTACAGGTAAATGTAGAACAAAGTTAAAAAGAAAAAAAAATCTTAAGCTTAACATTGTTTCTTTAAATTAAAAAACCCTTACCCAACTATAGTTCCAAATTTCACTCTGGGAGAGAAAAAAGAAAAACTATTAAAATAAAGGATGAAACTTGACAGTGGGAAGAAATGACACCTGTGTACAAGAGAGTAAATTCTAGAATTCACAAAAACTACGTTTTGTTTCCTGACCATCAAGTACAAACTCTTGGGCTGATGAGAGATAAAAACATACTAATCCAGGACATTAAATAAGTATTACAAGATTTTCTTTGAGCTGACCTTTCTTTGGCCTAATAAGTATACTTGTCCCTGGATAATCAAGCCTGTCCACGTTTCAAAAGCACTTCATTAGCAAGTTCATCATATTGTGATCTTTGGGCTATCACATTTTAAAATATTCACTGTACATGAACACTGCACTGCAATAAAATAAGGCCATTTAAAAAAACCCAAAGGCCCAATTAGATTATGTAAATATGAATTGAATACACACATAAATCAGTCAACAACCAACGCTCCTGGCAAAATGCCAGCCAACGGCATAGAAATATGAACAATGCCATCCTGAAGGGATACATTTTCTCTAGAGTCATCACATAGCAGACTAAACTAGTCATCCATGCTAACCTGACTTTCCTATGAGCAAGAAACCATCAAATTCAGTTATATTCTCAAAGATTTACTTAAACTTTTCTATTATCCAGAAATACTTTGACATTTTTTTTTTGCCACTTTTAGTTCAATTATGAGCATTCTTTGGTTTGCAGTTTAGAGAAAAGGAAAAGCCAGATCTAACACAAGTAGTAATTTAACTGCTCAATTATACAGAATATAAATGGATAATCTGGTTTGTGCTCTCAAATTATCAAGAGTTTATTATTACATGGTTCTCCATCATGAGGAAAATAATGACACTAAAAGTTGGGAACTTAAAGTCACCTTAAGGAACTAAATGGTGTCTACCTAGGCTTCTTCAATGCAGGAAACCACAAAGAAAAAGAGTTTGACAGCACTCTGGGAAAGCACACTATACAAACCAAGAGAGGATTTAGTGAATACAGTTTCTAAGGTATAGTCTATCTACTCCCCCCTCCAAAAAACCCTACAAACATCTGTGCTGCTCCTCATTTGCAAAAACATAACACATGAAACTTGAACTGTTCTAAATATACTCTCCACCGAGGTCTGTTCATAGCATCCTAGTAGCAAATAGGATGGCTTCCGTTTGTTGAAGCATCTAAAGGAAGCCTATTATGAGATATAATATATTTCAAAACCTGAAGAAAATGGTCAACCTTTGAAAATATATTTTACTTAAATAATCAAATTATAAAGAATAAGCAGGAAAAAAATTTACTATTAGTAAACAGATTTCTTGTTGATCAGATTAGCATATGCCCTGCTAAAATTTTTCACATAATTTTTAATCAATAGAGGGAATTTAATCACCTTATATTATTCACCCTGAAACCTGTAACTCTGTGGTGACAAAAATAATATCATGTTTTGATGTACTTTGCTAAACCTACTGTGTCCATCAGGAAACACACCCTATAGTCAAAGCAACAGGTTGTCTATATAACAAGCTGTGAGACCTGGTTATTTTCAGGAAATATGATATTTTAATGGAAAATGCCATTTTCCTACTACCCAATATATACAAAACATGAAAGAAAATCAAAACAAAAAAGTCCTACTAATATATTGAAACTATCTCTACAAATTCCATACTCGGCAAAATAAATATGGGCTTGATAAATATTGTCCTAATAATTTATTAATGTACAAACTGATTTAAGACTAGATTTAAGGCTAAAAACATCATAGTCCGCTCATGAGATTTTCTTGTTACACCGCGCATACACATACCAAAAATCTCACTATTATCTGAAGTGTTGCTAAATCATTACTGGTCACTAAGGAACACAAATCTGAAATTACTATCAATAAAATGACACAAGTTTGCATCTAGAATCCTAGCAAGATAAATTAAAACTATGTGTGTATATTCATTTGTAAGCTAGCTAAACTAAGCTTAATTAGAAAAGGCAACAAAATTTGAAGAAATAAATTTTAAAGATGATAGGGTGTTATGAAAGTACTGTTTTGTAATAATGTGTAATTTATAAAGATAGGGTGTTATTAATTATTAAATCATTAGTAAATCATAAAACTAATATTCTAGACACTTAGATTTCTTGTTTATCAGATTACTAGAAACCATCTATAAAGTCAACTTAATCCAGTTTATTGGTTAAAAAAAAAAAAGGCTTCCAGAGTCCACTAAGATTGAGCTATGTCAAGGTTTATAGAAAACCAACAGACTGCAGCACACCTTTGCTGTTTGTATCCATCACATCAACGTTCGACCCTAAAGTTGTATCCTCTCAGGGGAATGCTAAACATAAACTAATTTTCTCAAAGCAAAGATTACTTCTTGTCCCTGATGTTCCCCTGGTATCATCCTCAAGAATAAAAACACGATTAAGTGCCATTTTCCATTAATTTAACAATTCTGTGAAGCACCTACAACATTCCACCTAGACATAACTAAAATAAACAATAACAAAGAAAACAATACTCCCAAGACATGGTTAGTGTTTTCTTTCTACCTAACCCAAGATGGCTATCCCCAAAAACTATCTGCATAATTTAAGCAACCTGAAAGATGAGTGTCCATCCATTTATTCTACATCTCATATCCTCTTTTCTTTTTTGTTTTCTGGAAAGAAAATGCCAGAACAGATTGCCCAGAATGACTGCAAAGATTAAAATACTATTAACTTAAGTTGTTATTCTGGGAAATAAGTGAAAAATAGAACACATGGAAGAATTTGATCATATTAAGCACCTTTTCACTTAAGCCTTTGCATTATTCCACATAAATAAAAATAAGCTGTCAATTACAAAGGTAAATATAACCCCTGTTAATGAGTATCTACCATCTGACAGCAATCAAAGGGTAAAAATAATAACAAAGAACACCTTGAAAAGGATGTTTTCACTCCATGGTTCCTCATAGTACTCTCTCCATAAACATAAACCCATGCTCTCCCAGGTGAATCGATAACCTCAACTTTAATGAACTTCAGTCATTCTCACCAATGAGCAGATCTTAAACTGACATCATCCAAACTGTTCCTCCTGATACTCTATTTTCCCCATCCAACAGCGCTCTCCTCATTAATCTCATTTCCTTACTTCCATTAAAGACCTCTTCTACTCACCCTGGTTTTCTATCCCTCCATTGCTCCCTGGATGACAATTTGCTCCTCCACTTCCTGCTCAACTCCACAATGAACTAGGGTGGTGGGTGCAGCACACTATATACAAATATATACATGGAGGTGTAAGAATGTAGTCCTAAAACTTTAGTATTGAAAACCATTAGTAAATCAGTAATAGCTGGTTTGGGGGAAAATGCGTTGCAATGTTGCTACAACTGCTTTTCTTTGATTACTTGTAAGGCCGAGATTTTTTTCAGTGTATTAACATTTTATAAGAATAATCACATACACAAGCATTTTAGTAAAAAGAGAAAAAGAAAATATAGAAGAAAAAGAGAGAAGTTAAATGATTAAAAAGAGCATAAATTGCTATGTAAATACAGTAAGATATTAGCTACAGCATAATTTGGTACCAAGATTCCTAGTGGCTAAAGTGAAGAAGAAAATATACTTAATTTTGTTTGGGAAGGTGGGAGCAGCAGTCCATTCTCCAGCAAGAAAACTTCTTAGTTATTTAACATCTAAAAGATGTTTCTTAGTGACCAGAGGACAACATTCTCAGTAACAAGCAACACTAAATCTCCCAGAAGTATTCATTTGCTACAACTGTATTTCTTATTTTAAATTTCAAAAACTACAAGAAAATAATTCATGAAGCATAGTTTGGGTACATGAAATTTAGCATTGTATTACTAATTATTTCCTGCTTCTTCTAATCCTCTAGTTTTAGCTTGACAAATTTCTAGCTTGATCAAATTAAGATAAACTATAACTGCACATATTCAGTTTCTCAAACTCCTTTATTTTATACAGTTGCAAAAAAAGCCAGATCTATAAATATTATCTAGAAAAGATTAACTCAATAGTATGCCAGAGGCCCATACAAAGTTGTCCATCTCATGCTACAAATGAGTTAGATGAGTTAAAACCAAATATCTAACTATATTTTACATTGAAAATTGTTAAACTATCTTTCCAATATCAAGTGTTAAAATCAGCAGGTTTTCTACTGATGACTAACATTAGTTCTATTTTTATATGTGAATTTTGATAATAGCTTAGCTAACATCAACATTCTCCTCAAAGACCACACTTTTATATCTATAAGCAGAAATAAACTTACTCCCAAAAAGTATTATTTTGTCTTGTCATTTAGAAAGAACAAGTTAAAAAGTTCATTTTCTTATTCAAATTGAATGACTAATACAAACAATTTTACAAAAAAAATTATCACAGCTTTAGAAAAGTATTTGGGGCATGTAAACCTTCAGATATAGTAGAATTTTACCTGAATGAAAAATTTCAATACCATTTACAAATTATTACCACAAATGCCTTCACTTTTAGAAATGAATTCTGGAGTTTCATAAAGGGTAACAACGATTCTCTAAAAAAAATAGTTTTGCTTTGCCAGAATATGTTCCTACTCTTCTCTCCCAGATCTTACCTCTCTAAACTACAGACTTTAAAATTCAAGAAAATCTGAAAATAAGAGCCTGTGATCAAGATCTGATAATCCTATTTAACTATATCTAATATTTATGAGAATAATTCATATCAAAAAGAGTTTAAGTGTTGACAAACATGTGGAGAAAAAAGATGCATTGTATACTGCTGGTGGGAATGTAGACTGGGCCAATCCCTGTGGAAAACAGTATGGCAGCTGCTCACAATATTAAAAATAGATTTATCACATGACCTAGCAATTCTACACCTAGTTATCTACCTAAAGAATGCAACCAAAAACACGAATCTGGGTATGCACTTGTATGTGCATTGCAGCACTATAACAACCACAACCCAAGTGCCCAAGGACAGGAGTTAGAAAAATTATGCACAATGTGGCATATGTACAGTACTACACAAGCTACAACAAAAAAGATGAACACTTGCTATTTCTGACAATGGGTGGAACTGGAAGGGATAATGCCAAGTGAAATAAGTCAGAAAGAGAAAGAAGATAACAAGTAGTGTCACTTAAATGGAGAATACAGAGAAACAAAACCAAGGGTGAGATAAAACTAATAAACCCTAGAAAACTGACAGTAGAATCAAGGCCAAAAATGAGGGAGACATAATGGATGATGGTGGTGGGTGTGGTGTGAGAACATGCATCCAGTATGAACCTAATACTGTTGTGAACCAGATACTTCAATTAAAACAAAAAAGTAAAGCTTTGCATATACAGACACACACACTCACACATATATACATATACATATACGTATACATATACGTGTATATATATACATATACATATACGTATACGTATACATATACACACACTTAATAAGAGGTTCTAAATTAAAGAGGTAACACATACAATGGAAAGATGAATGAGAAGACATTAAGAAATTTCACAAATATATTTATAAAATTTTGCCTGAAGTCATCCTTTTCTTCCCATTCCCATTTTGAAAATAGACAAAACCTTCTTTACCATGATTCTATTTTACAAATGAATAAATTTTAATTCAGAGAGCTGAAAACCATAGTGGCACAACTGGGAGGAGAATCTTTTCAAAAGCTGGACAAGAAACCAAGTATTCTACTTGGCGGGTCAGGAGAGATCTGCCACCCATGTGGATCTCCTCCAGGGCAGGCGGGAATCGAACTCATGCGGAAGTGGGTTTAGATTTTCAGTGCTATGCTTTTAACCCGCTGCGCCACCAGAGAGGGCCCGTATTCTACTTTTTTATATCCTATAGGACTATGCAAATATTATCCAGATGCTCTTCTTCCATCTCTCAGTCAAGTAACCTAAGTATCTTGATATCAATGCATATTTCTTCCTATTAATGACATGGCATTTCAATGACTGTGACAAAATTGTGCTTCATTTTCTCATGAAAGCTATTTAACTATTTCACAATTTTCCTCTTCTAAAGCAATAAAATTACAATTATATAAAAAACACTCCTGAATTACCTCTAAATAATGGCCAAGTAATCTTCTCAACACTAATTTTTTCTAACATGTTTATTTCCCCACAACCTCATCAAAAGAACGTTTTCTCATTTCTTCATCTTGAAGGTTTCTTTCTAACTTGAAGAAAGTTCTCAAGTTCAGGCTCTTCATCAGGTTTTATGTTTATACTCCTAGTCTAAGTCAATAGCCTACTCATACATTTTGACCATTTTTTCTACTGGAGTGTTTGTTGTTTATTGTTTGTCTAAAAGTACTGAATATATCATTCATATAAGCTATTAATATTTTCTCCTGTTTAACATAATTACATTCATAGAGTATTTTGGCAGGTGAATCTAAAATATTTTACAGTTAAGTTTCTTTTATGACATCCAAATTGTGTATCAGGTTAAAAAATCTTTCCATCCCTCAAACAAAAGTTATGCCTACTTTTTTCCTAATACTTTTCTCATATTATTTATATAGTGAAATCTTTAAGGTGCCCAGAACTCATTTTTTTTTTATATTGTATGTTATGATCCTGATACACAATTCTTTTCAAATGGACAGTCAACTGTCCCACTACAAGCTGGTCCTGCTACCTAATGCCAACTGCAGTCATTCCACACTTCTAAACTCTGATTTCATACAGACAGGAAACTTTCATGTCTGCATTAAAGTGATTAGCTTTTGCAAAATACCTGGTATTGGAGAGGTTGTGTATTCTGTTTTCAAGATTTTATTTTATCCCAGCACCTGCTAAGATAAAAATAAAAGGAAATATGGGGAGTGTCAAACTTGACTATAATGTAGACCCTACAGCCATTTAAGCCACCAGAATAGTTTTACTATAAAGTATGTATGAATACTTGTGGTATGCACTGAAATTACCACCTAAATTGTTGCCTGTGTAAAGAAAGCACTTTTAGATGTCTTCTAAGCAGTGAAAACTATACAAAGATATGCACTGCATTTATTAAAATGGTGAGCTAGCTGCCTATTGGCCACATGGCAAGAACAGGAACATGGGAGGCTGAGGTTTATATTTAATCCAAATATTGAATTTCAATCTTTCCATTTACTTAAAAATACTTTTCCATGGACTAGTTAACCTAGTGTTCTCTTCCTGTTAATGACAATTTTTTTTTTTAAAGATTTATTTATTTGTACATACAGAACTGGGGTACAGGTCAGAGGCTCAGGCGCGGTGAGAGGCTTCACCAGAGACAGAGTGGGGAGCAGAACAGGCAGATCAACGAAGTACACTGCTGAGGGGAGCAGCGGGCGAGACAGGAGAGGTCTGCCACGCCATGTGGTCTCCTCCGGGGCAGGCAGGATTTGAACTCATGCGGAAGTGGCTTCAGCTTCTCAGTGCAGTGCTTTAACCCGCTGCGCCACCAGGGAGGGCCAATGACAATTTTTTAAAGGACATATATGTGTCTGAATTAAAAATAAAGGAAAGCCTAGAGAACAAAAATTTCCAGAATGTGTCCTGCACCACACTGTTCAGGGCAAAATTCACTACAACCAACAAAGAAGGTATGGCCTGACCATTGGCATCATGAATGTCCTTAGCCAGCAACAAGGAAGAACAAGCAACTCTTCTGATTATAACCCGCTTCCTCTAAAACAAAATAATGTACTATTGAATGGTAGAGAATTGTAGCCCTACTTCGAAATTCTATTTTTCATAATAGATTTATAGGTTAACACAAACAGGCAGTGTTTCTATTTTTGTCTACCCTATATTTGGTTAACAAGAGTCAGCTTCCTTGAACTCAATCACTTGCAAGTATGGTAACAAAATTGAGTTTCTGAGAAGCAGGCTGCCAATGAGCCAAAGTAATGTTTCCTTGCGAGGTATCTCCCTAAATAGCATGACCATCATCTTTCTCTAACTTCAAAAATAAACACTGACAAATACTTCAAACCCAGTACTGTCTGGTATTTATTCTGAAGACTTCTTGATAGTCTCCATGGCACCCCAGTAACTCTAATAATGTGAACAATGATAACACGGTTCTTCATGAAGTTTATAACCTATTAAAAACTGAGAGAAACAGTATTTTTGAAAGATTACCTAAGCGATATGTAACTTCCCCATTCTTCTAATTATTACAAATTCTATTTCCATTTTAAGTTGAACTCTGTTTTGAGTGGTCCTCTCCGCCCCACCATGGATACCGTCTCACTGGGTGCCCTAGCACCATGCCTTTGCCCTGTGGAGGGGTCTGGGAAGTTCCTGGTATATCCACAGAGGAACTACTGAGCAGCCACTACTGCTTCCATTACACAGGGACAGTTTACAAGAAAGTTCCTTCTAATCAGGAATTGTGCTTTCCTGAAAAGAAAAGTTTGCTTTCAAATGCTATAAACATAAATTGACTAGGTTTTTGGTTTTTTGCAACATGTAATACAAAGTTCACAGAAATATTTGTGCTTCACTGAAATTAAGCATTACATTTTTATATTAGTTCTTTTATTTTTATATTTTACCTTTTATGTTTATTTTATATTTCTTCCTATAGTTTATAAATTTCAAAAAGCCACCAAAATGCGGGGAAGAAGCAAAATTAAGAGAGGAGAAAATTTTCATGAAGGCATTATAATACATCATAAGGAAAATTTCCTTCCTAAGTTTAAGGGGCCAGGAAAAAACGTCACATAAGATATGGGGAAAAGAAAGGATTTACAAATATCATACATGGATTTAAAAAGTAAAAGTCATTCAACTCCTAATTGAGAGCTGAAAACTATGGAGACAGGGAAAAAATGATCATAAAGAGAAGGGGAGCAGAGGAAAGATCAGAGAATGTCATACAATATTTTTATTTATATAAATGAGATAAACCTTAGTAAAAGAGGGCTTTGTATATTACCATTCTGGTAAAGTTACATATAATATCTAGAAATATCTAGTATTCTACAACTGTCATGCAGAATGGTAGAAGTAACAATCACAGATGATAAAGAAAACACAGAAAATGCTTGTTTAAATTATCTGGAAAAAAGAAGACTTATTTTAAACATTTTTCATCTCAGCACTTGTCCCACACTCATGTATTAGGGAAAATGCTATATATTACAATAATCAGTCTACTAACCCACTTAACTTTCTAAATAACCCAAAACAGTCTTGGAAAGTAAGAGAGCTTTTATTCTTCAAGGTCACTGTCATTCTTCCTCAACACCAAGGGACTTTACAACACTGTCACTGATGTATGTCAACTATGGTTCACACACAACACTTACTGAGCTATCTCTACTCAGAAGTTGAATTATATTTCCTTCTTTAACCCTTCCCTTCAAATATACGATTAAAAATTAAAACACAGGCCCTCCCTGGTGGCACAACAGGTTGAAATGCAGCACTACGAAGCTAACTGCAGCTGCTTCAGCACAAGTTTGATCCCCGGCCAGGGAGGTGACTCAAGTGGTGCAGCAGACCTCTCCTGTCTCCCTGTTGCTCCCCCCTCAGCAGCTCAGCAGTGTATTCCAGTCTTCCTGTTCTGCTCCCCACTCTGTCTCTAGTGAATCTTCATTGCTCCTGCACCTCTGGCCTATATCCCCAGCTCTGTGAGCATAAATACATCTTTAAAAAAATTAAAACATACATGTATGTGTGTGTGTAAAAATATATTACAGGCTATGAAAGAGAATAAAGAATTTACAAGTAACAATTTTAGAATATAATGATCATACTTTGGGGTAGCCTCAGGCTCTCTTAAGGACACAAATTCATCTTCAGCCACCAAAGAAGCAGTGAGAGAAAAGCAGAAAATCAAAAAATTATTCAATATTTACAGAGCACCAAGTACACAGCAAGCAGGGTAAAAATCAGTCCCTAACCTGATAGAGTTTAGGATAATCTGAAAATTAGGATAATCTGAAAATTAACAAGTTAATTGTGCTAAGACAAATAAGTAAAGGGTAACCACAGCATTTAAAAAAAAAAAAAAGTTAACTCTGCCTGTGTTTAGAAGACTTGGAGGAAGCTATGGGAAATGCTGAAGTTTCCTGGGAGGGACGCACAGTGGACTCTCATCCCAAAACTGCTTCTTAAAAATGGGGTAAGAATTAACTGTAGGGAGGAAAGGAAAGAGGAAAAAGGTACTCATGGAGAAAGAATATTTAAGAAGTTGCAAATTTTTAGCTGAAAGAACTAGAACCAGTGGAATACAGAAAACCATTTTCCCCATTAAGTTTGAAAAATATGTAAAAGAGAATTAAAAATTGAATAAGATGCTCAACTTTTAGCCATAATATGAAAACAAAAACTGATTCCTTTTTCATCTATCAACCTAGAAAAATTTTAGATTGTAGGAAAACTGACCTAATAAATACTGTGAACAAATATATATGACACATATACATAAACTTTTAAGTTTGTTACTCTACAATTCTATGCATATGACTTTATATATAAAAATAAAACACTGTGTATTGATGTTTATAACACTGGGAAAAATCTAACTTTAAAAAAGATCAAGTAACATGTTGATCCATCAAAATAATAAAATCCTGCACAGACATTAAAAAGGATGATTTGGGCCTCCTTGGTGGCCCAGTGCTATCAAGCTATCACCAGCCACTATGGCATGAGTTGAACCCGGCCAGGGGGGCTGATCCACATGGCACAGCAGACCTCTCCTGTCTTGCCCACAGCAGAATATTTCAGTAGATCTGCCTGTTCTGCTCTCAACTCTGTCTCTGGTGAATCCTCTTACCTCCTGCATCTCTGGCATATACCCCAGGTCTTGTATGTATAAATAAATATATTTAAATAAATGAAGAATGAGGTAAGATGTGGAAGGATATTCATAAAAAATTGTGGGTAAAAATAGTTTTTAAAGAACCGAAACCTGCAGACGTCAATATTTCCAGTCTTGTAAGACAAGACAAGGTGAAAACTGTTGTTTTGCTGACTTCCTGGGCCTTTCTGACCAACCTTTCTGAATTACCCTTTATCAGCTACAGTGACCCTAAATACTAACTCAACAATAAATTTATCATTTGTCATTTGTATTAATAAGTTACCCAATTAAAGTTCAAATATCTTTAAAAAAAATCTACTTTCTTTGCAATTACCCAGAAGTTTCACCTAGCAAATAAAAAAATATATGTATGTTTATTTACCTGGGTAAATCCTTTTTTAAAAAAAAAAAAAGAAGAAGAAGAAAGAAAACAAAAGAGGGGAAGTAGGAAGCTCAGGTCTGTACACTGTGATTCCTGTTTAAAATTATCTTCAAGATGTATGGGTTATCAGGATCAGCAATCTATCACAAGCACCTTCAAAATATATTTATAATAAACATCTGGAAATGCCTAAAAGCTAAGTTAACATTAGATCTGGCATTGTGCACCTCTCCAAATTGCAAGATAGAGTTAAAGAGTTCACCATTGATTCTAGACCACATGATCTGGACCTGGTAAATGTGTAAGAGCACACAGGATAAATTTAGAAATAATAGTAGTTAAGTGTTTTATCATTCAAGTGAGTGAAGCAGAAGTTAATGGATAAGAACATGTTGATGCTCTCAATTTGCCCGCTGCTAAAACAGGTCAGAGACGTAGTTGTGTCACTTCGCCTCTTTAAACTGCAGTTATCTCACCTGAAAGATGAGGATAAACAACTGTACCCACCTTCTGGGGTCATTGTAAAGACTAACCTGAAAATGCATGTAAAGTATTTAGTACAATCACTTCCACAGCAAGATGGTCACGTTATTAAATACTGTTACTAGATATTAATGCATTTGTTAGATGGTACAGAATCACTTTCAAAAATTCTGCCTGTATTCTTAGCCATTAAAAAAGATCATGAAGATCTCAAAATTTGAAAATCATCTTCAGCTATTCAGCAAAATTTTACTTTCCTGGACCAGCCATACTGTGTTTTCACAACTTTTAAGAATATTGTTCCCTCTCCTTAGAACATTCTCAGCCCATATCATACTCTCAAGGTTTTGACTGGTTTAATTTGTAAACATCACTTCCTCATGAAGGAGCCCTTCCCAAATCCTCTTGCCTGATTAGGTGTCCCTATCTGATGTTTATGTATCTATCTTATGGGAATACTATGAGTAATCCATTTTTTTTTTCAATTAACTGTGAGTGTTTTAGTTAATGTATATCTTATTTACTCTTTCTCCAATGCTGGGTTCCTGACAAAGAATGGAAGAACCTATATAAATACTTATTGAATTAAATGAATGCAAAAAGGCTAGACATGTTGGTTAATTATAATCTAGTAAATGCTCCACGTTAAGAACAACTATAGTTGCTAACAAGCTTAGTATTTCAGCACTACCTATTATTCTCTGTTGGTAAGACTGGATCAGGCCTATCATATGCTCTGTATATGATAAAATGGTACACAGAATGGTTACTTTTGAGTATCTGTTATTGCCTGGCCTTCATCCAAGATGTTTTTTGAAGAATGTCACAGCTTTAAGAGAAAACAAAGCAAGAAAAAAATACACAATTTACCCCATCAAAAAATGGGCAGTAGAGCTAAAAAGACACTTCTCCAAAGAGGAAATGCAGATGGCCAACAGGCATATGAAAAAATGTTCAACATCACTCGTAATAAGGGAGATGCAAATTAAAACCACAATGAGATACCACCTCACCCCAGTGAGAATGGCACATCTTCAAACAACTAGCAACAACAATTGCTGGCGAGGATGTGGAGAAAAAGGAACTCTTCTGCACTGCTGGTGGGAATGCAAACTAGTACAACCACTATGGAAAACTGTCTGGAGGTTCCTCAAGCTGCTAAACATGGAGCTTCCCTACGACCCAGCAATCCCACTCCTAGGTGTCTATCCAAAAGACACAAAAACACTGATTGAAAAAAATACTTGTACCCCCATGTTTATTGCTGCTTTATTTACAATTGGAAAAACATGGAAGCAGCCCAAATGCCCAAAAGTAGATGACTGGATTAGAAAGATGTGGTACATATATACAATGGAATATTACTCAGCAACCAAAAAAGAGAAACACATGTCTTTTAGCAACTTGGATGGAGCTGGAAAAGATCATGCTTAGTGAGATAAGCCAGAAAAAGAAAGAAAAATACCGGATGGTTTCACTCATAGCAGGAGTATAATGGACCAGGCGAGAAAATAACAAAAATAATGAACAACCACAGAGACATTCTGTGGGGGTGGAGTGGGGAATGGTATCAAAAACGGGGTGTGTGGGGGGAGAAGTGCACTGGACTATGGGGATGGTACAGGGGTGATTTCGTTATGGGAAACAATCGAGATGGAAAAAAAAAATGTTCAAAATAATGTAAAAATAAACTTTGTAAAAAAAAAAAATACACAATTTACCAATTAAGAATCCTGTGGGCCAGAAAAGTTAAATGAAAGGTAGAAGCAAACTGAGTAAAGATCTAGGTTTCCCATTCTTCAATTTCTCTTTTCATTATAGAATCTTTTGGGGGCATTGAGAACCACTGTTCAAGATATTATAGGCAATAACACTGAAATGCAACATGTAATCATTCAACATTATCAAATCACTAGAAAGATTTCCACTGTATTAGAAATTCAGGAGATAAGGCCTGGGTGTTTGCATGTTGAAAAGTTCCATGGGTGATATTTAACCCAACAAAGATGAAAATACCCCAAATGTAATCACTCAATCAATTATTGTCACATGTCTGCTCTATCCCTTCCAGTGTTACCGTTCTCAAGGCTCTTAGGAGAACACAGATTTACTCATACAAATCAATTATGGAAGAAAATAAGACTATGTATAATGAAATGCTGTTCAATGAACACAAATTAAGCACTAAATTCAGAAAAGTGAGACAGAAGCACAGGCTTGAGAATTCAGTTATCTGTGGAGATAGAATAATGGGTAGGTAGGCCTCTTCTAATAAAAAAGGATTAATAGTTTTCAAACAGTACACCTAGTAGGAATTGCAAGGATGCTGTGAAAATGCCTTTGAGACCAGGTTGAAGGTAGAAAAAGGACACTTTCCCATTTCAATGGGAACTCCATCCTGACCTTTGACAGTAAACTCCTGCCTAAAATTCATTTTAACGTAATTCCAATGGTTTAACCGTTTGAAACTCTTATTCACAAATAAGTAAAAGAAATAAAATCAGAGCTGAAGTAACTCATCCCAAAGACACAACACTAATTAGTAATCTAGAACCCAGGTCCCACAACTCCCAGTGCCCTTTCACCACTTGGCACCACATTCCAAAGGAGCGGATTCTCACTGTACATGCCATATACTGGCCTGATCAAAACAAACCCCCAAAACCAGCAGTCTTATTTTCATGTCATGTTCCTCAAACTGGCCAGGGACTATAGAGGGGCCACGAGGAAGAAGAGAAGAGCCTAAGTCAACACCACAAAATATAGCCACCCTCTCATAACATTCTTCAAAGTAATGTTTTAGGAACACCTTTTAAAACATTAAAACCTGGGCCTCCCTGGTGGCACAAAGGGTTATCAAGGTATAAGTAGCTGCTGAAGCACCAGTTCAATCCCCAGCTAGGGAGCTGACCCATATGGTATGGTAGACCTCTCCTGTCTCTCAAGCTTTCCCCCTCATTGGTATATTTCAATGAATCCACCTGCTCTGCTCCCCACTCTGGCTCAGGTGAATCCTCTCATACACACACCTTCCCCAGTACCTTTGGCCTATGCTCTAGCTCTTGTGTGCATAAATAACTAAAATAAATCAGGAAAAAAAATTAAAACCTGATAAAAGATTCTATGGTGGGCCTGAAAGGGGACTTCTCAGGTAGGACTGTTGAGTCATTTTCTATTTAAGGAAGTAGTAAAAGAATGCAAATGCAAAGTCGGTGCTACACAACAGAAAGCTCTGAAATCTAAGACAAATTTTATTTGTTGAAATGCAGTGCTTCCACTGAACAAAGTTTTGGGGAGAATATTAGGGAGTATTATCTCTCTCCCAAAGACTAAGCTGCACAGCAAGGTGCCCCACTGAATGGACCTACTTACTGCTTCTCTTCTGCAGCACCCAAGGAATAAAATTGCTGATTTCACTCTCGTGCACACAGGTACTACTAGAGTGCTTTAAAAATGCTTCTGCTATCAATTTGTTACTCCCCATAACATCCCTTTAATACCCACATTATCACCTTCAGATTGTTCAAAGAAACAGCCACAGAAGTAGGTACCAAAGTCAGTCAGGTAACTAGAATTCATAATGTTCAGGCTCAACGTTCAATCCAAACACAGTGATATAAGCATAAATCTCAATCCTAACATTTATATTTTTATCACACATTTACTTCAGTAGCCATACCTTGATTTTCACAAGGCATTTAAAATAATATAACCCTTCAAATCATATCTCAAAGGACATGTCTAAAAGGAATCTGCTGTGAATGGCTCCCTCTTCCAACTTCTCTACTTCTATTCATGGCACTGCTCTTGATAACTTAAACTCACAATTTTGCCATTCCACCCCTTTACCATATCTAGCTAAGCACTTTAAATTAAGAGCTCTCTCTGGTCATGGTATTCCAGAACAACAACAAGAAAATTCCATGGCTCCCCGCTGCCTAGCAAACAAAATCCAATTTCCAAAGCCAACACAGAGCATTCAGAGGTCTCCAAAATAGAAGTCCAACCTGCCTACCATTACTACCCCATGCACAGAACAAATAATAGCTAACGTGTAAGTCTCACTGTTCCCCAAACACACTCAATGCTTATTATTAAGCACATGACACTGGGAAAGTCACTTAACATGAACATCATTTTACTCAACAATAAAATGGGTATATTAATATTTGCTTAGAAGATGAACCAAGGTCATGAAAATGGGAGAGTGGCTATAAACTCTAAGGTACTATAAAAATGCAGACATTATCATTATGTCATATTTATGGTAATTTTATTTTATACCTGCCTTGTTACAGAAAGGATATAAATCAGCTCACACAAGACTCAAAATAACAAGTTTAAAGATGGAAGCAATAAAAGAGGTACAAAACAAAAAACTAAAGACAAAAAATGGCACTGGGAATGAGATTTAAAAGTGTAATATATCTGCCTATCTATTCTTTGAGTAAAAATTCAGCAAAAAACTTTATAGTTTTAAGGAAACTGTCACTAGGTAACTAAAGACTGAAAACAAAGCCACTAGAAACAACAGTTCCTCCTGTAAAGATCTGGTAAGAATTTCTCCTGAAGTTCCTTATTCCATGTAATGGAACTACAAGTAGCCTCAACATCTTTATCATGGGTTATCAAATTCAAAGCCTCCTGTAGTCAGGTAATTATCTTACTATATTTGTACCATTTAAGCAGTTGGTCAACTAACCACATATCTCACTTTTATATTCTAGTTTCCATGGATCCAATCTCTCCCTTCCTATTTCAAGTCACCTTACACACCACCATGTTAATACTAAAACATGACAGGATTCCTTACTCAAAAACCTCCAACAACCTCTCCCCTTACCTTACAGGAGAGAGATGAACTCAACCTGCAATGCCCTTTCCTATCTTCCCATTCTCTAACTCATTTTACCCCTTTTAAGCACAATGTTAAAATCTCACCTTCTACTTGAAATCTTCTCTGACTAGCAGCAAAGGGAGAGATTGGGGGCTTGGGCAGGAGGAAACTACTAAATCTTGTGTTCTCCTGTTACTCAATAGTTAAGAGACTGAAGGCAAGTCACTCAACCACTATGAGAACAATTCCTCATCTGCAAAGGCTCTAGGATAGGTTGTATCTAAATTACTTGCAGCTATAACAGCTGTAGGATGTTTTAGGTCCTTAACTTGAACACACCCTGATGGCAAATCTGATCATAATTATCTGTTACATATATAGCTATATACATTGTTTTAAATTTTCCCTAATTTAGTAAACATATCAACTCCTGCACAGCAGACTCTTACATCTGTTACCCAAAGACAACTGTCACAAAACCAGGTGTATAGTAGATATATTTTGTAAGCTAAGACATGCTTAATTATTTTAAAAACTGATTACAATAAACTTAGTTAATGCAGAATGAATCAGCAAAAAAGCAGTTTTTTTCCATTAAGCAATTAAAATAATTATAAAACAGGAAAATAGCAAAGTTAACCTCTCCCTTGAAAATAAGGACTTACTCTGTAGATTACAAAGCCAGTTAGCAAAACAAAAGGTGTTCATGTGTTAAAACACAAGTAAGGGCCCTCCCTGGTGGCCCTTAGGAGTTAGGACACAGCACTGCAAACTAGCTGCAGCTGCTTCAGTGTGACACCCACCACCCCCCAACCCCCAGCCTCAGAAGTGACCCACATGGCGTGGCAGACCTCTCCTGACCCTCCCATTGCTCCCCTCAGCAGTGTACTTCGTCCATCTGCCTTCCTGTTCCCCACTGTCTCTAGTGATTCTTCTCAGCACCCCTGCACCTCTGGCCTGTAGGCCAGTTCTGTATGCATAAATAAATAAGTCTTAAAAAAAAAAATACACACAAGTGAGTTGTTTAAATACAACATGTCCATTTCCTAGTTCTACTTTGTATTTCCTAATGCAAAGAGAACACTCATTAGCTTAAAAAAACAGGCTTACCATAATGCTAATTTTACTGATTTACCTTTATACATATTGCTTAGATTCAATGTAAAAACTAATAAAGTTACACAGATAATTATGGCAAAAAATCATGTAACAAACTAATTGTATTTGCAATGACTTTCAATATAGCAGTCAACATATAGCATCTACTACCACTCATAATGAGTTTAGTTTTGTGCTTTTTACATTATATTGTCTGTTTTTCTGGAGAAATATCCAGTTTCCTAGACAGTACTTTAAGATAAGATGATAAATATATAGGTTTGCTGATTCTTCTTTTGCTCATAACTAATCCTGTCAGCAAAAATCTAGGCAACACTGAAAACTTGAGCATCTGCTCAACTGGAGAATAAATGAAAAACAAAGGAGCAATATCAGTCACCAAGCACAAACAAGCTATCCTATCAGTGCTCAGTAAATTAACACCTAAAGTAAAAACAGAGAACCTATAAACTACATGTACACACACCCTGAATTCTTCAAATTCAAGGTTCTAAAACTTAAAGACAATTCTCATATTCCAAACTCTAAATATACTGTAAATGGATCAGCAAGTGAGACAATGGATCCATTGAGACTATTTTGTTTCCATTGCTATTATTGCCGAAAAAGTTTACAGGGCTCATGATCAGTTCAGAACACAGGGAGAAATATTTCAGCACAAACAAAACTGATTGAGTCCTAAGAAATAAAAGCTTACAAAGGCATTCGATCATCTTTATTCACAAAATGTCAATGAAGTACAGAACTGTTTAGCAAAAGGACACTTATTCTCTATGAAACTATGATTAACTTTCTCAACCTTGATTCCACCCAAAAACATGTTTATCTTTTTTAAGCAACACAATAAAGATTAAGAATTAAGCAAATATCTGACCCAAAGAGTGCTCCCACACCCAGGAAAAGAAGGAAAGGAGGAAGAATTAATTCCAAAGAGATAAAAATCAAATCCACATACTATAATGCCCAATACTAGAGTTCCTTGTATTAATAAAATAACAAAGACGTTTGTTCCGGCATTTAACATTAAGGAAAGCATTAAGAAAGAAGAACACAGGTTACCCAAAAAGGGTGATGTTTTGTTCACTTCTGTAAACAGTGATTATTTGAATGCAACCTCTTCCATTAGGAAAAACACATCTCCTCTTAAAGTCTTAACTAATCACAGATACTATATAATTAAAGCAATATTGTAGTATAAAAGCAAGGTAATGACAATCACACCAGCATTTTATTTTATTTATTTTAATTTTTATTTATTTGTGCATACAGAACTGGGATACAGGCCAGAGGCTCAGGGGCGGTGAGAGGCTTCACCATAGACAGAGTGGGGAGCGGAGGGTGGGTCAGGAGAGGTCTGCCACGCCATGTGGTCACCTCCATGTGGTCACCTCCGGGGGCAGGCGGGAATCGAACTCATGCGGAAGTGGCTTCAACCTCTCAGTGCTGTGCTTTAACCCGCTGCACCACCAGGGAGGGCCACACACCAACATTTTAAAAATAATTTTTATAGTGTTTGAAAGATTAATATGCAAACATGAGTTGTGGGTTTTCAACATTTAAAACACAATAAAAATAACTAAGAATATGGCAATCACCACTACATAACATTATAGTCTTCCTAATACAAATGAAACATATCCACGAAAGTGAGTAATTTTAAAACCACAACTTAAACATGTACACACATACAACTAAACTCAAGATCAAACAATACAGACTCAAGAAACTTCAAGCTGTCATATTTAATAAAAAGGCAGTTGCTATTTAGAATCAACTGCCTAAGATATTCAAGGCTCTTTTAATCATCTTTAGTAACTTGATAAAAATAATGTGAAATTCTCAGTCCAAAACTTATTAAAACCCATTGGTCAGATGAATAACAGATTAACAATTACTTCAAAGAAGGCAGTAATTAAACACAATTTATTCTGCTTTATACTACTTATCTGTGAGTAGTAAATTAAACATAAAACATAGTATTACACCATTTAAACATTAATAATGATGTTCATTTTTTCTCTGGCTGCTGGGATTTCTGACAATGCTAAAATGAAAGGCATTAGAAGACTGGGGAAGAGGTCAGTAATGTAGAGATGGCTTGGAAGCAGAACAGTTCTTCAGAAATTAAAAACATTTGGTCAGTTGTCACATGAATTTTTAAGATCTAAAATCAAAAGTACCATTATAATAAATAAATGGAACAAGCTCAGAAGGGAAGTGACAATGGGTTTTCTGAAAACCTGTGGGAAGCCACCTATCATGTGCAACAAGGGCAGGTAATAAAGACCAAAAGTAACCTAAAACACTCTATGAAGCTTGGCTGATAAAACAAGAATAAAGCACAGCAATTTTACTGCATTCTAATCATCACTTGCAGATAAATTAGTTAAAATACACAGAAAAATGTCTAACAGGAAACCTACTGATAAGTCAAAACTTATGTGGACTCACCACTTCACAATGGAACAAGTTTAAAAATCAAATACATAAATTTGTCCCAACTAATTCAATATATTCCACAAAGAATTCCAAATTATTTTTTAAGAATGGTTTGCAAAGCACATGCTTTCCTCCAAATATTTTAAACACCATAATTTCAATCTATGAGAATTTATAGTCCTTTCTCTTCAACTTCCCTTTATTCATTTAAATAGATTCTATGGCAAATAATCTGTCTTTAGTCTGAACTGTGCTCTAAACCAAGAAATGATGCTTTCTTATCAATTAATGTGGGATCACAAAGACTAATGGAATATTGGTTCACAAAGAATCCATCTAAAATAAGCACACATATGGATGACTTTTATGATTATACTTGTATAAAACTCACAGTCTCTATTTAGAATTTGGGAAAATATATTGTCACAATAGCATGGAAAGCTAAGCAAAATATAAGGTCTGTTAACAATACTCATCCTTCTCTGTATTACAAAAATTGTAACAAAAAATTGAAATTTTGTTTGTAAAATGCACTGTACATTTTATCATCTTGAATAAAATATCTACACCCTCAGTAGTGGCTAAATTGCAGCTATAAAGGAAATTGTACTGAGATAAATGGTTTCCCTATGAGAAGGTTTCACTGCTACACTTCACCTCAGTACAATAAATCAAATTAACTACACCTTGTCCTCTGTTCAGTGACATCATCAGTTTGACCACATCTTGGGAATTGGGGGCAAAAACATATGCTATTTAAGGTATGAAATCATATCACTGCTTTTTGTCTCTGAAGCACTCATTCACCTGAAACTTCCTTGTGAACACTAGCTTGTTTTTGTTTCCCCCATCTGCTTTTAGGGTCTACCTGCTGAAGGTGAAAGTGGAAAAATGGTGAGAACTGGTTATATGAAATTAGCTTACTTTTAGTCCATCAAATCTAGAGTTTTATAACAAATTAAGTTGAAGGCTACCTCAAAAAAGCATGTGGCTAACAAATGGCCATAAAATGTCTTGAATATAATCTCAAAGATCTAGCACATCAGTGCTAAGCAACATTTCCCTAAAATGGTACTAGAAAAGGGGTTTAAAAAAAAGAAAGCCACCAAACAGCACTACATTTAAAAAAAAAATTAAAAACTACAAACACAAAGTAAAAAGGAAAGAAAACCACCAAGGAAAACGTCAAAATCAAAATTATTGCTTTTTCCAAGTAATAAAAGTTAATCTGTCTTTCACAATCTCACTCTCCTAAATCTACATACAACATGAAATCAATCTGACAACTTAAAGAAGAGGGCGGGTGTGCTGGGAGGGGAATAAGTTCCAAGATCAGGTGGACACAATGCCTGTTTATTCTTCTATGTTCACACATCTAACCATGAAACAGCCCTCAAAGGCATCATAACCCCATTTCTGTTTTCAAGAGTGCTACAATTAAAATAAGCAAGTATGTGACAGTGAGAACACAAAATTTTAAATTAGAATGAAGAGACAGAAAAGGGAACACAGCACTGAGAAATGGTGAAATTGTTAAACTGGAATTTCTAAAATACTTAACTATTCCCCAACTCCTAGAAACAAAACTACTTTACAAATCCTGCAGACCTCTACAAAGTAGAGTTTAACTTAGGGGGTTCAATCACAAAGTGATTCATTTTATTAAACCAAAACAGGTTTCACATTCGCCTCTGAAAACGAGAAGACAGAATTTTTTTTCCCCTTAGGCCCAGTAGTACTGCAAACTATAAGTAAGTCTTCTTAAGAAACGACACAGGGCAGAGTTGATGCTTAGCTAGGAGCTGTTTTAATGCTAGTGAGGCCCCAAGAGGACTTGTTTTGTCCGCGGAGGAGGGGTTCAAATGTGGAAGGGGGGGGCATTTTGGATATTAGTAAATAAATCAAGCGGCAGAGAACATGAGGCCTAGGCAACTGCTGGAGGAGCCAAGGCCTAGCTCTCCCGTCTCTTCCCAACACAGCCTGGGTTTGATCTCAAGAGCCCTGTGGATTGCCAAGGAAAAAAAAAAAAAAAAAAGAATCATATCGAACCACAAAAGCACATGGGGCGAATGTAAAATATAAACACGGCGTTGGGCTGTGAGTGGCTGTTATTAAAGGTCTGAATTACTAAACATGAGAGGCGGGGAAAGCCAGGCGGCCATTTCAATAATATAAACCTCCCCGAATTAGACATTATTCAAATGAGAGAGGTTAGCCTAAGCCGAGGGTGGAGAGGACCCAGCACCCAGCTCCTAAACCCCAGCGCAGAGTCCGGGAGGGGATCCCCAGCCCCTACCCAACTCCCACTGGAGAAGGGAAAGCAGAAACATTATCAACTTGTCAGGCAGCCACCTCCGGGGCAGGAGGGCAGGTCTGAACGTCCGACTTGGGGGGAGGCCTCGGAGCACTGAGAGGCCTGAGAGCCAGAGTCGGATCAGTGGCGGGGGTGCCCGGAACATGGAAAGACGGGAAATGATCACGTCTGGCACCTCCAACCCTGTCCCCCCGGGACACACGACCGCCCGGGAATAAGGGGCTTTTCCAGGACGCACGGGAACTGAGGGACGACGGCCCCTAACACATGGGGCGGCCCGCGAGAGCACCCCCTTAAGGAAGGGAACTTTCCCCGAGGGCTGCCTGGCCCCCCTGTTGTGTCCCCGAGGGGGCGTCCCCGCCCCCGACGCCCCGAGAGGCCATCGCATCGCGCCCACGACCGCTCGCCCCTACCCACCTCGAGAGCAGGCCCGGCTCGGGTCAGGC
>NW_004567125.1:13931002-14006022 GCF_000260355.1 Condylura cristata | reverse complement strand
GGGCCGGGGCGGCGGACGAGCCGGGGCAGGGGGAGGGCGCTGGATCGCAGCCCCCTTTGCCCCTCGTCTTCCCCCTCCGCCAGACCACTCCGAGCCTCTTTCCCCCTCCACTCGGCGCCCGGCGGGGGCTCCGTGCTCCCCGGCCCCCCATCTCCCCGCCGTTAATTATAATAATCCTGAGTACTAATAAATTATGCTAAGTCGCGGGGGGGGCAGCGGGAGCCGGGGTTGAGTATGAATATGAATATGTAAAATGCTGTAATGATTACCTGCTGCTGCTGCCGCCGCGGCTGAACTCTCATCTTGACTCGCTGCTCCTCCGTCCGCCATTTTGAATATTTTAACCAAAATCGCCCGGTCGATAAACCCTCCCTCGCTCCCGCTCCCCTCCCCCCTCCCGCCTTCTAGGCCTCCTCCCTCCTCTCCGCCTCCTCCCGCTCCTTCCTCTCCCCGGGCGCGCGCCAGGGGGCGCGCGAGGCCTCCCTCACGGAGGAGCCCCACCCACTCGGGCGCTCTGCGCACGCGCCTTTAGACCGCGGTGGCTCTTAGGTAGGTAAAGCGCCCTCAACCTGCCAGTCACGCCTTCTCCTCATTTTTAAGCTCTCAGTTCCACACATGCGCAAAACCCTCCGAGCGCGTGAAATGCGATCGACGCATGCGCCGCCTCCTGTAAACTCCCTGGCCGAGTGTGCAGCCCTGCCAAGTGTGCTGTGTCGGGGCGCTCCGTTTCTTTTACAGCTATCCCTTCTCCTCCCGCCTCACTCTCCTCCCGGCTATGCCCCAGCTTTCCGAGGTAGCCAGCGGCCTTGTAGGTCAAGGGCAAGGGACACAGCGGACAGAAGCGTGGCGATGCTGGAGGGTCCATGGCGAGCCTGCATCCGCGCCCCCTCTGCCCCGCACTTTTTAAGGCCCTCGGCACTGTTGAAACGCTGACAACAAAGACTGGACCTCTCCCCAGCTAGGTAAACTTCCGGCCCTCTGGGCAGGTAGGGGCGGAAACGCCAGCCCCCGAGCGGGCACTGGCACCTGCTGATCCCAGCGCGGCGTCCCGCTTTAAATTTGAATCCGAACGAATCCCCGCCCCCAAGGCTGAGGGCGCCCGAGACCCGGCCGCTGCGAGGGGGCGTGTCCAAACTGCGTTAATTAGCCTCGAATCTCCTCTGTTCTGCTTGTTTCTGACACCCCGCCTGGTTTCCTCCGGAGCTGGGCGTCTCATTAAGTCGCTAATTTCCGCCTCGACCCCTTCCCTCGGCTTCACGCGCCTCAATCGCGGCTCATTGTACGGAAACAAATAGCTCACCCTAGTCTGTGGACCTGCAGCCCCCTTTAGTGCGCCTTAGGAACGTCTAAAACCTAGAAGTAAATCGGAAACCGTGGACCTAATAAAAATGTCGACATCAGCTGCGGTTTCATCATGAATTTTACTTTGCTGTGTTTCGTATATATGACAAGAGAAAGACTTGCCGTTTTCTAAGCAGTTCCGTTTGCAACTACTCGTAAAACTCAACATTTCCCAGGACAAAATCCGTGTCTAGTTATTTCATGAATTTTTAATAAAGCCCTAAGTTTTTTTACAATAATAAAAATGATTATGGTAAGCAAGGAGAAGTGTTGTAGTTTTGTTTGTTTAAGATCAGCCGTAAGTAATCCTGTTTGAAAAGAAACATAACTAAAGTTTAAATGGGGTAGAATTGCAGGCTTTACATTGAAGAAAATCTGATCTCTAAGAGAGAGATTTTTTAACGGCTTAAGTTTTCATGGGTCTTAGCCTACTCATTGAATTCCTCACACTGAGTGAGGACAGTTAAAACTATTGTCAGTGACAGCCAATGAATTTTGGGTGGAATTGATTTATTCATGGTAATTAAACCGTAGGGTGTGTTCATGGTTGTTTAAACCAAATAATTGGGCCACCCTATAATTTAATTATTTCAAGCTACACCAACAAACACATGAGAAAAATACAGATTTTAATCATATTACAGTTAATTTGGAAGTAAGGTCTATGTTATATTCATCAGCTTTACTAGGAGGAAAGTGTCAGACTCATCAGCCTCTCTGAAAAAAAGCAAAAATATATGTCCCTGCCCTGAAAAACATGAACTTGAAATAATTTCCATTAAGAAAAAGAACTCAGATGCCCTTATTTAAATTCCTATCTTCTATTTCATCTTTGTTTTACTCTTTGGTCCAGAAAGTAAATTAGTATGACTTTCAAAAAGTAATTGAAGCTCAGTGTATGTGCTATTCATTCTTTATAGTTCTCTGTGTGAAAAAAAAAAAGTTCAAAATATCCTGCATCAATGATTCATTTTCTTCTTAATGAAAGTATCTATGTTTCAAATTATTTGCCCATGGCCTGACACAATGGCTCCATATAATAGATTTTCTAAATGCTGTTGAATAAAAAAAGATGTATACTTATACTTGTTAGGGTATTTTTTGTGTATGTGATAAAGTTATGTATTCAACATATATATGAAAGAGATTTCATCATATTTGAGAAAGAAGTTTGCGCTAAAAAACTGGCTCACACAGTTATGGAGGCTGAGAAATTTTGTAATCTTTAGTCTGAAAATCCATGAACCAGCAAAGCCTATGTAATTCCAGTATGAGTCTAGAAACCAAAATTATGTTCCTTCTACCATTATCCCATTCCCTGTCTTATATAAATTAGAAAATTCAAGAAGTTCTTTTGGAGGTTCATGTACCTCTCATCAGTTGGATAGTAATACCCAGTTCATGAAGGACAGCTCAGGTCACATGGGAGTTTAATGTTCATGCTGAAGCATTGGACCTATACTGAAGTCTAGTAAGAGGCTGAAAGCTGTTTCTCAAAAGGAGAGTAGTCATCCATAATGGATGGCAGGGCTTTGCCCCCAAAATCCTGAGGGTGTGTTCTAAAATACACCTATTATGACTTGTCAGAAGCTGCCAACTAGCATCTCTATCCACAACTGAGGCTTCAAGTACCCTTCTAATTGTGGGTTCCTGTGGCCCAAGTAAGCAGAGCAGCTTGGACAGCAATCAGACCTGTTGTGGAGCCTTTTCTTGTTCTGGGCTCCATTCAAAACTATCAGCTTTCAAGTCCCTTGGTAAAAGAACTAAAATAACCACCCAATGAGGAATATGTTGCCTCCCAAATCCAAGCTGCCCAGTAGGTATGGTGAATCTTTTTGGTTGTAGGAATGACCAGATGCGGTAATCTATCCTTTATCTTAGCAAGTATATCTTGGTTTGTCTCACAGCACTGGGAGCCTATAAATTTCACTGAGGTAGAAAGCCCCTAAGTTTTTGTCGGATTTATTTCCCACACTCTACACACAAATGCGTTAGCAATAAGTCTAGAAAAGTTGCTACTTTTTGCTCCCTACGTCCAGTCAGCATGTGTCACCAATGTAATGAACAAGCATGATATCTTGAAAAAAAGAAAGATGGTCAAGATTTTTGCATACTAAATTATGGCATAAGCTAGAACGTTAACATTCTCTGAAGTAGGACATGGAAGGTATATTGCTAGCCTTGCAAATTGAAAGCAAAGTAATTTGATGGGTCTTATTGACAGGGATGGAAAAAAGTCAATCACTAACTTCTACATTCCAGATACCAGAGGAAGTGTTAATTTGCTCAAGTAATGAAACCATATGTGGCACAGCAGCTACAAGTGGAGTCACCACCTAGTTAAGTTTACAATAATCCACTGTCATTTTCCAAAAACCCATCTGTCTTCTGCATAGGACAAATAGAAGAGTAAAATGGGGACGTGGTGGGAACAACCGTTCTGCTTCTTTTATGTCCTGACACTAAATTCTGCAAACCTTCTAGGAATTCAATGTTTTTTTAGGTTTACTATTTTCCTAACTAAAGAAAGGCTTCTACTTGACCTTTTCTACATAATTCCACAAGTCCAGTGAAAGTGAGGTATAGAAGTCTGAAGTAATTTGCCCACCACTATTGAACATTACAGCTGAGAGTCAAGCACAGGTCAAGAGCTATACTTTAGTGATTACCTGTACTGCTTGCTTTGGATCAAAGGAATCCAACAGATGTAATTCAGTATGGGAAGGAACCAAATTTATTTTATTTCTTATTTTCTACTTAGTCTTTGTTAATCTTATCATAATAAGAATATATACTCATGTTCACACAAAACAGTTTACCAAACAGCTCTATTATGATTGCTGGAAACTAGAAATAATCCAAATATTCTTCAACAGGTGAATGGATAAATAAACAGGGGTATAGTCATATCGAAGACTACTGTTCAGCAATCATAGGAATAAACTACTCATGTACCATATGACAATGTTTAGGTCAGTGATAGACCACACAGTGATCCCGCTACATAGGTAGGACGCTAAGCTATCTAGGTTTGTGGAAGTACATTAAATGACATTCACAAAACAAAATCACCTAAGGCTTAATTTCTCAGTGCATCCTGGTTGCTTGACTATTAACACATGTAACAACTTCAATATCAGAGGTGTTATGCTGATTGGAAGGAATCACAGTCTCAAAAGAAATCACACAATGTGATTCCATTTGTATGACAGTCCTGAGATAGCAGAACTATAATGATGGAAAACAGATCAGTGATTGCCCCCTCCTGGGGGGCAGGAGGTGAGGGCATGAGAAAAAGTACAAGTATAAGGGATAACCTGAAGAGAGGACTTAGAGATGAGTCGGTAATGGAGTTCTATATTCTGACTGCACTGGTAGCAATAAAATATATGCATATATATGTAAATATATAAAAATATATAAATAAAAGTACATTTCTATATAAATGTATGTCTAATATATAAATACATAAACACAATATATAAATTATGTATGTTATACATATAAAATCGCAAAGGTATAGATTGGGTGTGGTGAGTACTCTGCATAGATGTTACTTAATTAAGAGTAGTGTCGCTCTGGCCTGAGTTCAATCCTCAGACAGGGAGGTGACCCACATGATGCAGCAAACCCCTCCTGTCTCACCCATTGCTCCCCTCAGTAGTGTACTTCAGTCCATCTGCCTGTTCTGCTCCCCACTTTTTCTCTGTCAAATCTTCTCACCCCCTACCCCCTAACTCCCCCAACACTCCTCTGTTCTATACCCCAGTCCTTCTATGAATAAATAAATAAATCTTTAAAAAAAAAAAGTGGTAATGTGCTTAGTTAACAGTCATAATGGGTCAATGAGAAAGTGTCTTTCTAATGTAAAACATAGAGACCTTTAGAGCCATGTGATTAAATTATAAGAGCCAAGTAACTGAGTTATAAGGAGTTGTTGCGTGGACCTTCTGGGAGAGCCCTTGAAAAAAACAAGTTGATTTATTTCTTGTTTTTCTGTCCTTAAATATATATGTGAAGACTGAAACAATGGCAGGAGTGCCATTGTTCTCAAGAGACCAGATGGAGTTAAAAGCAATGAGCAAATCAGATTTTCTCTTCTTCACCAGTTAAGTCTGGACTGGGTCTGAGGCTGGCACAGCCTTTCTTGTTCTAAAGTTTATTTTTGAAGTCACTACACAGTTTTGTTAAAGACTGAGCCATCTATGCTCTGAGAAATGTGTTTTACTTTTGTTTTTTAATTACTTATATTGTAATTATCCTGAGCGACTACATTTAAATTATCATTTTTTATAGCATCGCCAAACTTTGACGTGTTATTATTCTACATTAGCAAATTAATTTGTTTAGTGACCTGGGGGGCACTTCACAACCGATTAATTTTATAGCAGAGACTTTCATGTCAATTTTCATGACATTTCAAGGCCCAACCTTCAGGCAGGATGAAAACAAGCCCCTCTAGTTCCTCTTAAATATATATGTGAAGACTGAATATCTCTGCCTTACCTGCATCAAAGTTCAAGAGAAGATTTTGTTGAGAAATCGGGTAACACTGCTTTTAAAAATTATATACATAATTTTCACTTGAAATTATATTCAAATAGCATTTAAATGAAATTTACTGTTTTAGAAGATTCCACTGAGATGTTTTATTGTTTAAAGATAGTATATACCAATAATTCTTTAAAGTAAAGCAGTAACTTTAAACACAGTTTTCAAGATAAAATAATCAAGACCATTTTATATCAGACATAGGGAGGGATCTTGATTTTCTTGTCATTCATTTCTTACCGTAAACATGTTTTTCCAAGGAAATTTTGATATTCCATGATATTCATGGAACTGACATTCTATTGCCTTCTTCCTTGAGTAGATAAACTAACTCTTAAATGAATGAATATATCCTGATGACTTACTCTGTCATTAATAAAGGGGTATCAGACCTAACTATTGCTGATGCTGCAGTTTATATTTCTTCCATTAATGTACAATGTAGAGTATTTGTACTTCTCAGAGAATGTACACTGGAATCCTTACAAGTCAATACTTATCAAAAGGCTCAATATCATTTATGTGGAACTATCTGATGGTTACATAACCCATTTCCCTGTCTGGTTTTAGGGTCAGCAAATTCATGATCTTGCTACTACCTTTTCCAAGCCCCTAGCCAAGTTCTTTAATCCATAACCCTTTCTAATGCTGAGCCTAGACTCTTGCTCAAATGTGATTCTTCCCAACCAGCACATCCAGAAGTCACTGGCTTTTCCTCTGTTTTGGCATGCCAGATGAAATCCATTTATAATTCCTTTTGCTAGATACTCTTAAAAGCCAAACTGTCAGAAAGTCATGTACTTGAAATACATCATTTTGTCCCCTGGTAAGATTCTTTCGTAGAATTTTGCTTTGGATTTACATCATCAGCCTACATTAAAAATACAAGAAAAAAAAACTCTGAGAGATGCATAATATTTATTAGAGGAATATTTTTGGAGTGTTTGTCTTCTTTCTGAGGATTTTTAAAAAACATTTTATTTTTGCATAAAAGAACAGGGTGCAGGCCAGAGGTGTTGGGGGCTGGGAGAAGGAAGTAAGTGAAAGAATTCACCAGAGACAGAGAGCAGAACAGGTGGACTACATGAAACACACTGCCCAGGGGAGCAGCAGGACAGATGGGAGAGGTCTGCTGTGCCATGTGGGTCAGCTCCCTGGCTGAGGATCAAACTCAGGTGGTGGGGGCGGTAGCGCTGAGACTTAATCCTTAGGCCGCCAGACAGACCCTCTGAAGATTCTCTTTTTGGTTTCTTTTTAAAATGTGTTTAAACTTTGTGTATTGAGATAATATTGGTTTATAATACTGTATATATTTTAGAACTATGGTTTACATTTCCAGAAATGTAGGTTATCACAACATACATAACACCAAGGTCCCAATTCTTAATGCCAAAGGACAGAGGCTAAGTAACTTGCCCACATTCACACAGTAAAGAACAGAGCTATGAACTGAACCCAAAGATCTCCTGACCTCGTTCCCTCTCTACCTTTCCTTTCTGGGCTCTAGGTTTGTTTCCTGCCTTGGCTGCCATCATCTCTCCAATCTGTCTTCTGCATTAGACCTTCAGACTTTTGCTTTGTTCCCATGAGTTTTGGTGACCATTTTTCCCTTGCCTCACTGATTCCATTTCTGCCCTTCCTTTTTTTTTTTTCCTCCTGCCTCTTCCTATCCTTCTTCACAAGTTCTTTCTAGATAAATTCTTCCTGCATTGACTCCCCAACTCATTACAGTTAGATATCTACTCCACTTGTTCTCTAGAAATTACTTTATTGGAAGTCACTAATGACCTCCTAACTGCACACCTTCACTCCTCCTCTCACCCCATCTCTTAGCAATTTGACAATGTTGCTCATCCCTTCCTGCTTAAAACCATCTCTCTACCTCTAATTTCAATGGCAAACTGCTTTCCAATTTCTCCTCTTTTTCTCTTAGCATGTCTTGGTTGTCCTCACTGGATTGTCTTCCCACTGAATGTAGGTACCTTCCAAGAATCTGTCCCTGTCCTGAAACTCATGGTTGAAGCTACTCAATGTATTATATATTCTATCCCAAAAATTTCAAGCAGTATCTCTCTGAAGACAACCCTCAGATCTGTCCCTTCAGTCCTGATCTTCCCCACCTGTGTCAAAGGGAGACTATGTTTGATATGTCCATGCTTCTCACTAAACTATTCAAGGACTGGGTTAACTTCCTCATTGGTTTTTTGTTATCATTTTATGCTTAATGTTATAGCATAGGATCTGTTTACTTTGTAGTTTTTTGTAAATAAATGTTTTGCATGCTTGCTGCTATGTTAGTGGCCAACCACTGTCATGGAACAAGTCTCGTCTCATAAACATTGACTGCATTATCTACCCTGTCCTTTGCTTTCCTCTAGAGGAAACATTTCCTTTTGGTTTTTGTAGCATGTTGAGGTCAGTACCTATTTAATTCAGCCTTTTTATCTTCCAAGTCTATATCTATAATTCTATATTTTATTGATTCTAAAATACCTATTTTCCCATTTTCTAAAATAGATACATTTTACAAGGAATGTAATGAAAAAGCACTGTGTCAATTTAATTGGCAGCATTTGTAATAATGCAAAACATAATGGGGTGTCTTTAAAATACAATGGTATATTTTACAGTCATTTGGCATTTTAAGCTCTATGAGATGTAATATTTTATATTGGAAACTAAGGGTTAGAAATTCTTTTTAATAGGTTTCATCATTCAAGAAATATTTATTTTGTACGTATGGACTTTCTAAGCAGTAAAAGATTTTTTTTTAAAGATTTTCATAATAAAGATTAAAGCAAAAGGAAAAGGACTTCCACAAGTAAAGGAGCTTCACATATCCAAGCATTTTTTTTTCTGTTCTAACTACACAGCAATGAGCAATAAAATACAAAGAAATAAAAAAGAAATGAGCACCACACCATTATCATTTCCATGACTTAAGAAAAACACAAAAATATAAACCATGAATGAGTGGGCAGTGGGTAGAAGCAATAGTGGTGCTTAAGCATTTAGTGCCAAGGGAGGAAAATGCTAGAACCAGGCTCATGACATGAAATCTCCCTGCCTTTGTCTCTCTAACAAATTCACACACAACTTTTGCAATTGGTGGGGCTTTGTTACAATTTCATCTTCCATATATCTTATATAAATCATCTTACATGGATATATCTTGCAGGAACCAGAAGTCAAACTAGTATTTTATGATTAAGTCTCATGTTGTCCTAATTCCCCATATTTTCTCCTCTTTAGAAAAACACTTTTATTAATGTATTAACTTCTCTTCTTGCAACTACATAAATTCTTATTTCTCTACTTTTTCATGCACAGAGATTCTATTCCATGTATATAGTACTGTACCTTGCTTTTTTTCAGTTAATTGTACATTCAGTAGATTATGCCTTAAAAGGACATGGAGACTTAATGCTCCTCTTCCATGACTGTGTATTCATTGTTGTGTATGTGAACCATAGTTTACTCAACCCATACCATCTTGCTGGACACAGGCTATTTACAAATGTTCTTGTTCTCTATATTGTCACAACGAGTAACCATGTTTCATACAACTTTTTAAAGACAAATCTGAGTAAAATTACTGCCTAACTTGCCTTATGTTCTAACTATAAGAACTTGAGGACTGGCCAATTAGGAAGACAAGACAGCTTTGCACCCTGGAAGTGAATGGAACTGTCTCTTGGGGTTGTCTTAAAGTTGTAGGAGACTTTAACCATCATCAGTAAGACCTAGTTATGGACTAGAAGTCTGGAAAGTGAGATTTAGGTAACTACTGAACTGCTGGAGAGAGAGAGGAAAGAGAGACTTCAGTATAAATCTTTAACTATGTGTACATACAAATACACATATTTCAAAACAAAACATATATATATATATGTATACTAAGTATAAGGTAAGTATTACATTTCTATTAAATTAAAATAATACTTGATTTAATTTTAAAATATATTTAATTTATTTCAAAGCAATTTATTCCACTTTTAAAATTGGGAGTTTACCTCAAACCTAGACTAGGACCAATACCCAGTTGTTCAAGAATTTAAATGTAAAATTAAAATTAAAGTGCTAGAAGAAAAAGGCATGAATTCCTTTATAAGAAATCTACTTGGCAATATTATAATCAGAAAATTTGGAGTTTAAAGCAAAAAGAAGGAAAACACAGGCTACAAAATGTTGATCCATTATACAATTATGAGTTGCATATAACTAGCAACCTTTATTAAAATGTATAAAATAAAAATGGTAAAGTTATAGAGAAATTGGAAGGACCGCAAGGACAGCAGCTATTGATACAAAGAGTTTCTTCTTCTTACTACTTAACCAGAACTGTACACTGACCCTGATGCCCTTTCCCTTCTGATTATAACAAAGTTGGAACTGAGTCCAAACTGTATGGACCATTAATGTTCAGTTGTAGTTGAACATATCTAGCAGAATGAGATAGATCAACAGAAGTCAGCTCATTTGGAGGTCTAAGGAAACTTCTAGGAGAAAAACTAGGTGTCCTAAATGTTCCTGGCATTGACAACTTCACACTGTATACAAAGCTATCTTGGCAAGAGGATAAGCAATAACAATTTGCTGCCCATTACTCAGGCTTGACTTCTGGCTCAGGTTCCCATGAACAGTTATCTGTGATGTCAGTGGAGAGGTAGTTCTAGAAGTAGAGGTGACATCCAGTAGAGTGCAAGCATTGACCAAACAGAACAGACGACCAGCCCTCAGAGCAGATGCCAGCTGTGCCCCAAGCCTTGGGAGGGCAAACTTGTTGGATTTCAGCCCTATCCCTAATGAACAATGAGACACAAGGAGAATTGATGTTCCTCAGCTGGAATAATGCAGGAAGAAAAGAGAAAAACAACTAGGAAGAAGGAGAGGGAGAAAAATACATCATTAGTTACCTCATTGAGTGGACAGGGAACCCTATAAAGTAAGACAACCCAAGGGAACCAGAGTTGGCGATGAGGACCAGCACATTGTGAGTTTTAGATGGGCTTGCTGACAAAGGGGACATAGTGGAGAAAAGTGCAGCAGGTACCTTTTCTCAATAAATATTCTACCACCCTTGGGAAGCAAGGCTTATTTCCATTGCATGGCATTCTGAAGGACTGAGGTTCAGAGACATTTAGTGATTTTTCCAAAGTTCCATATGTGCTGAGATTCGAACCCAGGACCACCTTCCATCAGCTTTTTCTCCCTCAGCCAGGCTGCCCTAACTTGGGAGAGAGAACCTAGTATTTCTCACTGCGAGATAATTCTGATTGCTATGTATTTTCTTTTCATTTCATATTATGATAATGTTTTCCTGGAAGTGAGTGATATAATACTAGAAATTGAAGATGTTTATTCGCTACAAAGATTACATATGCAGGCTTCCTGTCATAATCAAGGGATGTTGTTGGCATCATTTATGATTTCCAGTCTTCTCTGTATCTGATAATGCTTATTTTAAGAAATTTCTTTTCACTAAGCCTGCTGATCTTCAAGAAAGAAAGGCAGACGCAGGACAGCGATGTATCCCATTGCTATTTATCAAGTATGGCGTCTGTCTTAAATTAGTTTTCTGGGAAGCATTGCATGTGATGAATGGCATAGTATTTAAATGATGTTGTGGATGTTCTCCCTTGTAATAAAGTCAATTACCCTAACAAAACTATGTTGTTTCATTTCTTCATACAAAATTCATGTTTGAATTTCATCTAGGTCCTAAAATTTTAAATTTCCATAACAAGTTGTATGCATTATTAAATTTTATACACTACTGCATTATACTTTTGAAACTGATTGTATGATCTAATTAATTCAGAATATTAACTACAATTTCCATAAAATGAATAGGATAATGTTGATAGGGGTGAGATGGAGGACTAGGATCATCTTCCCCCCTCTCCCCATGATCTCAATTACATGTGCACTAAAAACTGGCTCTCTGGAAATCCCACAACCAGTAATTTCAATTTGGAGGAATATAGCCAAAATCAAAAGCTAATTTTAAATACCTCCAAATAGAGAATTATCTTAAAGACCTGCACTTCATTCCAGGCAAATCTTTCTAACCCTTTATTAGAGTAGAATCATTTTTCTTTTGTTCTTCTTAAGATGTCTTTTCACAAGACATGTCTTCTAGCTATGAAGCAGATTAAATATAAAATTAAAAGGATGATGGAGATATTGTAGATTCCTAGAAATTGTCTGTTTGAGAAGAGCAAGAACTGTCCACTGACAGTTTGATAGTAGTGGAAGAGAGAAAACCCACCAAAGTGGATACAAGAATTCAGAAAGCAAGACCATCAAGGCACAATTATCTCAGAAGAGGACAGCCTTCCAGATGTCCCATCCTAAGGACCTGGCAATATTATCCGCACATACCATAGGAAAAGGAATCCAGGTTCATGATAGTCTGGAGATGCCAGGAAATGGTTACATTCCTCTTTTCTCTCTGCTTTAGAAAAAAGCAACATGTATAATATATTTTGGCAGGCTTTCCATCAGAAAGATTAAAATGGTATAAATCTTAAAGGGCTGTTTCAATCATTGGGAAAATTGACTTCCTTGGATTTCACATTTCCTAACAATGTGACTTAAATGAGGGTCTTATGATATATTATATGCACAATCAACTGGGAACAGGGTTTGAGATTCAGTTAAAGTACATTTGAAATTCTTACCAAGAAATTTTTAAAGGCATTATATGAAGCAGTAATTTTTCCTAATCATGGAAACTGTTTTGTAAAGCCAAACCTTACTCAGAAACTATTCCCACTCCCCATTCCAGGAAACTGTATCCACACAGCAGCACCGTAGACCATGGGCAGTGGTCTTATAAAGTTTGAGGATGCTCCTCCCCCATAATCATGTCATTTGCCAGTTGGATTTTGAATTCAATCTTCACTACAGTTCTTCTTCAAAATCCAGTAGGGTCACATCCAGATAAGCCCATTTTAAGTTGAATATGTCATAAGTCAAAAATATATTTAAGATGCCTAACCTACCCAATATCATAGCTTCCCTCTTCTACTTTGAGCTTGCTCAGAACACTTACATTAGTCAACAGTTGAGCAAAATTATCTAACATAAGTCTGAATTTATACTAAAGTGTTGAATAGGTCAAGTAATTTATTGAATACTGTACTGGAAGTGAAAACCAGGATGGGTGCACAGGTTTTCATTATTAAAACACAGCGCTGAAAGCACCCTGGGCCTGAAGAAAGTTTGAAGCATTGAGCTAAAGTGAATTCCCAGATGATGCGGATGCTATAACGACAGGGTCATCAATTTCTTTCTCCTGCAAAGCGGCTCAGAACAGCTGGTAGGCAGCTGTTTTGTTTCCCCTTGGTCATGCCATGGCTGAGTAGGAGCTGTGGTTCACTGCCCCACTGCCCAGCATTATGAGAGGATCCTGCCTACCAAATCACTAGCCCACGAAAAGATCCAATTTTGAAATCCTAAACACAGCTTCTACTGAATGCATATTTCTTTTTTGCTCCATCAAAGTTGAAAAGTGAACCATTGTAAGCCAGGGACCATCTTGATATTATATTTCATGAAAAACTTTTTTCATATTCTTTAATCACTCTGCTATTTTCTTCTCCAGAAGTGCATGCCCCTAGGCTCCAGCCTTTTCCACTGTCTCTGACAGCCCCTGTCTCACCTCCACCTGGCAGAACTCAGTGCCTGTTCAAGAGCCATGCCATGCAGGCAGGTGTGGTCAGTATTCCAGAACCTCAAACTCAATGCACATACAGCTTGCTTGGTATCTCGACTGTTCTTTGGAGAACCCGTTCTAAGCAACTCCCTCTCTCTCTAAAAACCCCTACACTGAGTTTTTATTTCAGGACTTGAAAAAGACAGCCAAGTGAATGAATGAGAATAATAGCACTCTTATCACAGCATAAACTCGGTAGCATTTTTTTTAAACAACTAATGCATGCTACAGGTGTACCCCATTTTTAAAGTTGGCATTCCACAACTTCACTTTTACAAAAGACCTACATTAATCCTTTTGTCTCATAACAGAAAGACATCCAAAGGGTGCTTCTATTTGCATGACAAACGGTGAAAGTGGACACTAGGCTCAGGTGGGTTTTAGGGCAGTTCCAGTAGAGTGGCCCTGCAAATTCTCCCAGGGACCTGCTCTCTGCAGACCGGCCACATGTATCTTCATGCTTTTACTCTTATGTAAGAGTGATTTAAGTTTGATGTGTTATTTGGTATGATTTGCTAGGTTACCTTTGGCATCAGCAACTCACAAGTTTTTCCATATAAAGGAATAGTAATTGCTTCTTTGTTTTATACCATTTATGTTTGGGGAAAATTCCATAGCTTTAGGATAGCAGGGAAACCAATTTATATACACTGACTTAATATTTGGTGATTACTATAAAATAGATTCGGTGATTATATATAAAAGATTCTATCATTAACCTTGGAGAACTGCTAGTGGTTGTCCTAAAAGGAGGAATTTTATAGCATCCTATAGCATCCTTCTTGCAGTCTAACATCTGATTGCCTGAGAACTTGTGGAGTATCTCCTTAAGGTTTTCATTTGCATCTCCCCATCTTCCATTGGCAGACAAGGTTTAGTGAATTTTTGTATATGTGTCAACTATTATGTAAAAAGTCTTTTCAAAGCTTTATTTCATTTTCCTATTGTATTATCTCATCAATTTATAGGAGTGCATCTTATGCAAGCCCTTTGTGGGTTAGACAATTTGTAAATATCCCCTTCTAGCCTGTGTGCCTTTTCAGTCTCAGTGATGTCTTTTGATGAACTAAGGAGGTCTTAGTTTTTTTTTTGTTTTTTTTTTTTTTAAGATTTATTTATTTATTCATACAGACCTGGGGTACAGGCCAGAGATGCCGAGGGTGAGAGGATTCACCAGGAACAGAGTAGGGAGCAGAATAGGCAGATCGACGAAATACACTGCTGAGGGGAGCAGCGGGCGGGTCGGGAGAGGTCTGCCACGCCATGCGGATCTCCTTCGGGGCAGGCAGGGATCGAACTCATGCGGAATTGGCTTAAGCTTCTTAGTGCTGCTCTTTAACCCGCTGTGCCACCAGGGAGGGCCCAGGAGGTCTTAGTTTTAATAAACAACATTTTGTCTGTCCTTCCCCCTGTGGGTCAGTGTCACTTACCATTCCATTTTGCCTGGGCCAGTGAGAATGCAAGGCTAGCCCCAGGTAAACCAGAATGGTGCGTCACCTTAGACTAGGTAGGTCTTACTGTTTTAGGGGAGGATTCTGGTCCTCAGTAGGACACAAATCTATTCCCAGAATTATCTTCCAGAAGTTCTGTTGTTTTATCTGTCTTATTTCAGCAAATATCCATTTGGAATCAACATTTACTTATTTATTTTATCATTCTTCATATTTGTATAATGTTTGCTTTCTCCTCCCAGGTGTAGTCCCCATCAAATTCCCACCATGCACCATCAGCATAGTCCCTTGTGCTCTTCCCTCTTGTGTTTTGATACCTCTCCCTGCCCCAACCCTGCAGAATATCGCTGACTTATAGTCGCCAGTTAACTTTGTTATTTATTTATTATTATCTCCTGAGCCCTTATTTCGTTCCCCTCTATGAAACTGACTTTTGTGTGTGTGATGTGAAGTAGAGGTCAATTTTCAAATTTTTTTCCCACCCAGCACAATTTCTGGAAAAGGCCAACCTTTTTCCATTGGTTTGCAAGATTTGAGAATCAGGCTACTTCACACTGATTTTTAACTATGTTACATATTCATAATTTGAACCTGCTTTATACTGCTTGCACTCTCAAAGTGACTTTGCACTCTCCCATATAAAAGAAGAGTGTGGACTGATAATAAACTTGGCAGAGGGCAGGTAGAAGGGTGGAGAATAGTGGCAGAGGTAGAAGAAAGCTGCTAGGGTTAGTTTCAAAATAAATTCTCATCTTTGTACTGAAAATAGCAGAAGTATCTGGATGGAGCTTGAAAGGTCTTATATTTGACATGCTCAAAACTCTGACACAGATCACTCTGAAAAGTGTGACATATACATCTCCAGGGGGATTTGCATAAATCGCATCTGTGTGATCAAGCACCGTGCATGCATAATATGACAATTTTAAGTCTCAGCACAGAGCTAGAAGTGTGTTATTTTGAGTGACGGCATTTTCTTTTATTGATTGTCACCCACACAGCATTAGCAGCTTTTGAGTTACCATTCCCTTGAAATTTTCTAATTGTTTCAAATAAAAAGGAGTTGCCCCATCTCATTTGCTAAGAAGCAAACTGGCAGAAGGACAGCTTGTGCTCCAGTTCTTACCTTTGTTTAGAAGGAAGACGAGCCAAGTAAATACAAATGCTTTTCTCACACACACACAACAGACACACACACACAATATTGTTTCTGCTTGAAACAAATATGTTGGACTCTTAAGGTTTATCAATCTTTTGCTAAAATAGAAAGTGAGTCAGAAGTCCTAGAGTGCTCATTAGAAGGCAGTTTTCTGCCTCAGGAACTAACATTTACAGAGCACAATTTATAAAGTATGGTTTTTGGCTTTTCCTTTTGTACATATTAACTCTTTCCCATTTTCCAACAACACTAAGTGAAAGCTACAGAGCCACCTTCACAGATGAGGAAAGTCAGTTGAGGGACAGCCCAAATTCACACATCTAAATCCAAGTCACAGTGTCTCCAGCAGGGCTTCCCTAGAACCCAAGGCAGCCCTCGCTCTAGATTTAGGAGCTGCTGTCCTAGCACTGGCTCACTTGAAAAATGCCATGAGCAGTCAGTATATGCCATCAGAGTAACAAATGGTAATGGCAAGATATAACCCATTATGTATGTTCTGGATACAATCTATGCAAATGTTCTGTAACAGTGGCTAATGTAATAGTAATAACAACAATAATATCTTAAATACGTATAATGTAGTTGGCAAAGCACTTTCACATGTTATCTCCATATAGTGTAGATTAGCCAGCTCTAGATTCAAACAGAGATTTCAACTAGGGTGTTAACTACCAAGACTGGTAGCTTCCTGGAATTCAACACCAAAAGGAGTCTGAGCATCATAACAAGATCAGTAGGAGTCAGATCATGATTGATTGGTTATGTCTGCCATGGCACAGGAGTTAGAAATAACAGCACATTAGCCCTATTTTGCTGTTTCTGTCTATTCTAGTTTTCTCTTGTTACACATGAATAAATGATTTTCTCTAGCATGTCACATAATAAATGATTGAGCTAAAACTAAGCTCAGGTTTCCTTCAACCTATTGTCATTATTATTAGACCATATTCTAGGTGGAGATTTACATATTCTGAAGTTTAGTATCCAAATAGATTGGCATTTATTATAAAGTTTTGAGCTCACTAATATTTAACCTAGAACAAAACAAGATCCCTTCTCCAGCAAGATGTAAATAAAAGTTGGGGCTGGGCCCTCCCTGGTGGTGCAGCGGGTTAAAGCACAGCACTAAGAAGCTTAAGCCACTTCAGCATGAGTTCGATCCCCGCCTGCCCGGGAGGAGATCCACATGCGAAGCAGACCTCTCCTTACCCGCCCGCTGCTCCCCTCAGCAGTGTACTTCATCGATCTGCCTGCTCTGCTCCCCACTCTGTTTCTGGTGAATCCTCTCACCCTCCGCATCTCTGGCCTGTACCCCAGTTCTGTATGAATAAATAAATCTTTAAAAAAAAAAGTTGGGGCCAAATAAAAGTTGGTGCCAACTCATGAATAGTCACATAGGAACGGCCTCAGGCACATACCTATTGCTCAGCACACACAAGACCTAGGCGGGTCCACACTTGTGCTGGGCTAGCTTCACCATGAGTTCTTACCTAGCAGATAATACCTGGAAAGTCCAAGAAGCACAAAAGCCTATGTCAAATGCCAAGAACTTTTTCATAGTGGCAGGCTAGCATTAGCCTAGTCATCACATAAGTCTCAAAACTGACACAGTAGTAAATGTGCTCTAGATAATTTAGAGCACATCCAGCTTCTTGAGGAATTTTACTAGTGCAGTCTTTATGCAGCGTGCCATAAAAAAAGAGAGAAGACTCACACTTATAGGTATAAGCAACACACATAGTGACCATCCAAATGAAAGCAACATCTGCCAGCTCATTATGGCTTATTCAGAATAAAAGTGGCACACGGTGTAAAGTCATGGGCTCCAATGAGCTTGTGAAGAATAGTTATACAGCAGAAGCACAGTCCTGTCCCCAGTGTGAGTCACGGGTCCTGACACTGGCCACCCTCTCCACTGTCAGCAGAGTTCTCTTTGAATACGAAAGACAAGAAGGTACATACATCCAGTCAGCTGTGGCCATCAAAGGCCAAAGAGCCTTTTCTGCCAGCTGCAGCAACCTGCAGGACTATGCAATACCCACGGCCCAGGGCGGCAGAGTGGCAGGGTAGCCACCCCTCCACTTAGCCTCAGCCACCTCTGACAGCACAGCCAGGGATTGCTTACAGCTCTGCACACTGCTATTGCTGGCTGTTTCCAAGGTGACAAAGTGTTCTGTCCTTTGCTGTAAATAAAGACAGGAGCAAAGGGATCCAACTCTTTCCTCCTCCTCAATTAGCTTCTGTCACGTTCAGTGGCCTGCTTCTTGCAAAGGTACGTGTGAAAGCCCCATTTTCCAGAGTCAGGCCCTCCTTGGGGTTTTTGGTTTGTTTGTTGGGTGTGCGTGTGGGACTTTGCTGTCAATCATGGAGCCGTGTAGCTGGCATTCAAAAGCCTCTGATACTTACTCTTACTTCTCTCCAAAGAGTTTTCTCATCAGGAAAGGAATACAGTCCAACATTTTTGAAATTGTATTATATGTTCCCAATTATGTACTGAACCCCCCATGAGAGGATTATATTGTCCCAAACTACTGACACCAGCATGGCATGTAACATATACTCTCAGAAGAAGCGAGGTATACCATGTTCCAGGCAAGGTTTTAAGAGTTATCTCATGATTTTGACATTGCTGATGTATAATGAGAGTGAAAAATATGGGTCCATTGGAAAAATGATTGAATAAAGAAGATGTGGTTGATATATACAATGGAAGACTACTCACCTATTGAAAAAGATAAAATCTGCCATTTGTAACAACATAGATGGACCACAAGGGGATTACTGTAAGTGATATGACTCTAACAGAGAGAGACAAACAACACACCTTATGATTTCACTCATATGTGGAAGATAAAGAAACAAAGCAAACCAGTGAAATAAAAACACATTTATAGACTATAAGAACAAACTAACGACCAGAAGGGAAAGAAACAAGAGGGTGAATAAATCAAATAAAAGGAGTCAATTGTATGATAAAAAAAGGAAATCAGACTTGGAGGAAACATGATGTACTACACACAGATGCTGATTTATAAGACTGTATACCTATATAATGTTATATACCAGTGCCACTTGAGTACAAAATTTTTAAAGAGTAAGAAGAGGACTTTGTAGGTAAAAGCCACTGCGATTTGTGGGTATGTTAATTGCCGCAGCATAATAACTTAGCAGAAGCTGCCTAGTGAACTATAGGTAAATATAGACGGAAGCAGTAAACAATCAAATAGGCCATCAAGGGACTGTGCCTAAGTGGAACATCCCTCTGGCATGAAGGGTAGTGATTCAGCTTCAAGAGATGATTGCCTTCTACGAATAGACCCATTACCACCATATTTCCCAGTTTTTTTTTTTTCATATCTCCGAGTTTTTAAGAAGAACATTAAGAATCCAGATCTTGATGTAAATTCTACCCATTTTTCAATATTCAAGCTAAATTTAGTTAAAATAATACATATACTCCATCCCTAAATCCATCATCAGTTTCCAGTGGCAAATAGTTCTATGCTAATCTTGCACCATAACAAAACCATTCATTGCTCTCCACATCATTCATGCTCCCTTCTAGATTGTGCCCTCTCACCTACACCCTACTCCGAAGTCCCCCATTTTCAAGGTCTCTTTCTTCCACTTCTCCAAACAGACTATCCATCCAGGAACTTCTGTTGCATTGTAGATAGCATTTTGCAAATTCCTTTAGTGTTATTTATCTTGTTATCCATAAACTCTATACCCACCAAAGCTAGAGTATAGCTGAAAGACTATAGATCTTGTTATAAATTGTTTTATACCTTAATAACCAACATAAGTTTTTGGTATCCTTAGTGTAGTAAATGCATAATAGATACAAAAATAATGTTTTATAAGGACATCTTGCTGGTTCAGATGATGACCTGCTTCTGAGGTTCTTGAGAACAAATACAAAAAAGAGTCAAATGCTAGACACTTACTTGACTAATTTCGCATTCTACACCATATACAGTTTATTGAAAAACAAACAATAATTCAGGTTTTAATGCTGCACACAAAAGTCTTACTAACATCTGGGCTCCTCTGCAGGTTAAATTCTGTCTACATCCATATACAATAAGGGATAGACTATCAGGGTTAATCCAATTCGCCTGAGATTGTTCAGTTTTATGTGAACCAGCCTAAGACCCTTGCTATAGATTGTTTTATATCTTAACAACCAACAAGACATGCCATGCAGTTGAATTCTTAAAGGACATTTTAATTTTCAAACAGCTGGTACATTATTTTAAGATTTATTTTTATGTATTTATTTATAGGAGAATTAGGGTATAGGCCAGAGGTGCAGGGGAAGGAGGGAGAGTGGAGGATAAGGGTGGTGGGGAGAGGATTCACCAGAGCCAGAGTGGGAAGCAGAATAGGCAGATCTTCTGACATGCACTGCTGAGGGGAGCAGTTGGTGAGACAGGAGAGGTCTGCTGTACCATGTGGGTCAGCTCCCTGGACAGTGATCGAACTCATGCTTCAGTGGCTGATGAAAGCTTGACATACTGAGACTTTAAGCCCTGTGCCACTAGGGAGGCCCTGCTGGTACATTCTTTCAACACTTTTTTGCGGGGGAGAGGGCATGGTTCACTGTGTGCCATTGCCACTGCAGTATTTTTAGTGAACCTCAGTATAAACTTATTGAGGAAACAAATGATTTAGTTAACCCCTGGGCAACATGGGCTTGATTTTTTTTCTCTTGACAACTTCTTCATTCACAGATTCCACCAACTTCACATGTAGATTGGCTGAGTCCTGAGATATAGAACCCATGGATACAGTAGGTCAACTATAAGAGACTTCAGCATCCAGATATTTTGGTATGGGGTGCAGAAGAGTGTCCTGAAACCAACCCCCCATGGATACCAAGGGATGATTGTAGTTAAATTTGGGGGAGTCTAACATTACACTCAGATATTTGACTGCACAGGGTCAATGCCTCTACCTTCCAGCATTGTTCAAAGTTCAACTGTAATGAAATGCTTTAGTACAGCAGGTGTTTTTTCTTCAACACTGAACAATTAAATTCCTGGTACCACCCCCTACTTCCTAATCCATGCTGATTTAATCTCTATAATTTTTAACTTCTTTTAAAGAAATTCTATTCCTCATTTCCCTGACATCCTAAATACCAAGAGAATCTAGTCCTTTAATTAGTAAGTACTTATAATGAGCATTTTCTTGTAATTTGAAAGTGATTTTTTTCAGTACATATGTGAAAAAGAGCCAAAACACTCAATCGTATTAAAGCAATTACAAGATCTAAGACCAGAAAAATAACATGAGAGTCAAAACAAATCACTTGGAAATATCTTACTTCCTTTTGGCACCTGGGATTAATTTAAGCAACTCCCCACCATCCCATGGTTTTGTCTGGCATTTCCAGCACATGACAGTGAGCACCTCACTTTGTCAAATTAGATCAAGCCAAGCTGTTGGATTATGAGATTTTGAAGCCATATGGTCCTGTGTCTAGGATGTTCTAGGACACTCTGATTGGCATGCAATCTTTTAAATAGAGGCAGTTCGTTAAGTATATAGCTAAATATGAAGGCATTTTATCTTACTATATTTCATGTAATTAAACTCACAATTAAGGAAACTTTCTCCATTACCATGCAATTCAGTTCAATTCAAAAGTGATTACTAGCTGAACAAATCTATGACATGCCAAAGTTAGACAACGGGATCTAAAGGTAAATATGACATCATCCCTGCCTTAAAGATCTTACAAAGTAAACAATACAAATTTTCTTAGAAAGTTAAAAAAATTACAATTTGGTGATTCATGTCTAGCAATTAAAAGGTGTTTCAATCACCATGAAGCATGTAAATATTTACTTGAGAGGTAGGACAGTGAAAGAGAAGGCTTCCCAAAAGTGGTAACTCATTAGTTGGGTTTTGAAGGATGAATAGGAGTTGACAGGTTGCATCAGGGAATGGCTCCTGACATTCTGAGCAGAGGAATAGTTTGCATATGTCTTGATTGATTTCTAGGAAATTAGAATGATATACCAGAATGAAGAATCTAAAGGAAAACAAGTGGCCCGAGAGTACTTATTGTAGTTCAGAATGCTTCTGGGATTTCCAATTTTGCTTAAAATATGTTTTAATTAATTAGCCTCATGTGGGATGAAAATTTATTATTTGGTACATTTTTTGTTTGTTTAAAAATTATGTAACACACACTTCTTGGATTTCATTTTAGTTGTAGTGTGAGTTAATCAAGCTTTTGGCTTCTGTGGCTCTCACCTGTGGCTGAGATTGTTAAAACAGAAAGCGTGTGGGTGTGGGGCCTGTGTGGCAGATTATGTTCACTTAGAGCACAGTTGTGTGCACATGTGCAAGTGTGCACACCTGTGCCTAGGAGGGAGGGTTGATAAAAAAGCCATGTCACCTGGGGGGGAGCAGGATTTACGTTGCTATCTCCTTGCTGCTTTTTTTCCCTGCTTACAAATAAAAATCTGTGAAGATGACATTGAGGGCTCCAACCTGTTAGAACTGGGGCCCTTCCTGTCAGCACAATGAGTTAAAGCGCAGCACTCCAAAGCTAATTGTAGCCACTTCAGCACAAGTTCAATCCCCAGCCAGGGAGCTGACCCACACGGCACAGTAGACCTCTCCTGTCTCACCCGCTGCTCCCCTCACCAGTAGATCTTCCCTTTTTGGGACATCTCACAAAGTAAAGAGAAGACTCACACCTGCCACGGTCAGGGGGCGGAAAAGGCAGCCCCAACTCTGCAGGGCTTATTTCATGGTAGGGAAGAAGATGACGCTTTCCCTGCCTGGACTGTGAAACCTTCTAAAAAGCTGCTGAATGCAACTCTGGCTGCAGAGGAACTCAAGAAAGAACAGCCAAATTACTCACCACATTTCCTTTGCCTCCTCCTTCCATCTTCTGGCAGGAAGTCAACTCTGCGCATCCACTCCCTGCTGCTCTCTCTCCACCACACCTCTTAGTTGGGATATTTTTAGAGCCCAAACACAATTCAAGCTTAGTCTACTTCCGTGGCACATGAAGAATGCTTAAGTGGCTCGGAACAGAGCTGAAACCTGCCTGCTGGTGGGACCAAGATAAAGTGGAAGCGAGAGCTTGGTTTGTTAGAAACCACTTGTTTATAAAATCACATAACACATTTTCTCTTACAAGACACCTGACACTTTAGCTCTTACACTTTTTCAAAAAGGGAAGAGTGGCCTGTCTATTGTGTTGATGGGGCTGTATAGGGAGCAGGGGCAGAGCGCCTCAAGCTGAGTTTGCAATAGCCCAGTAATCATCTAGCTCTTCAGGACCTCAGTGCAAAGGAGACTCTAGGAGTCAACTCATATTTAGGGAAGCAGTGGGCTGGTCAGGAGAGGTCTGCTGTGCCATGTGGGTCAGCTCTGGGACCGGGGATCGAACTTGCACTGGAGCGGGAGTGGCGAGCTTGCAGTGCTGCGTCCTTACCCGTTGCGCCATCAGGGATGGCCCACAAATCATATTTAGGAATGAGACAGTAAACTAATCGAAAGTTCTATGTGCTTAACTACATTGTTAACTAGAACATTAGCCATAGGAAATACACTCATTAGGAGACCCTAAATATTGATAACTGTAGGACTTTTTTCTTGGAATCTTCCACAGGAGGGAATCTTCTCTTAACTGCTTCTGGGAGTTGTGGATGGCTGAGAGCAACCTGGAATTCAAGCAAGGAATGTAGGAGTTCTTACCCTTCAGTACATGACCTTCAAGTAATCAATCAAAATGGCACCTCCTCCCACATTTAGCCAGTTTCCTACCCTTAAGCTCAGAGACTCTCTGCTTCAGCTTTAGGCTGTAAGCACTTCTCTGCTATTGGGATGGAGAGGGTTGCCTCACAGTTAGAACGAAGAAGACCTGATTTTATACAGGCTTTTAACTCTCGGTGAGAATTCCGTCTTGAGTGCCTTTGGTATACAGGCTAGCTCGAGTGCCTTAACTACGTCACTAGAATAAGTAGGCTCTTTGAACATATTCTCTCCTGCTATGTCAGAAGCAACTCATTCATTTATTCTTCCTCTTCCAAAAATGTGTTCTGCAAACATCCCAGGCTGGGTAGGTTCATCATTGATTCAGGCAGCTTGAAAGAGAATCCTGGAACCCTTGGCATCATCCTCACAGGTTAGGGGAAAATGAGCCAGCAGGGAGACAGCAACTTGCCCCCCCCCCCCCCCCGCCACATTCCTACGAAAATCCCTCTATACTCAGTCCTCTCTTACCTGTTGTCTGAAGCTCTCCATGGTCCTCTGGGGCATGGTCCTTGGCCACCCTGTCTTGATAAGCTCAATCGGCTCAGGGGCGCCCACTTACTCACAACCACACCACACTCCAGGTGCCGCCAAGGCATGCGTACAAGACCACAGGTATTGATCACTGATGCTCACGGCGGGAGGGTGGAAAAAACCTGATCACGTCCACTTACCCTACAATGTTGATATCTCTAAATTGTTGTCATCTTCTCTTCCACTTGCTCTCCCTTTGATTATAACTTTTTATCTCTTTACTATTATTTTAGTTGGATTTTAAGAAGAAACAGCTCTGTCCTTTTCAGTCGGTAACCAAGTCTCAGTGCTGGCACTTCCTGGACACATTTATCAACGCTGATGCCTTACTTTTCACCAGATGTGTAGCAAAGACCTCTCTGAGGCCTGAGTCATCAGGATGTAATGTCTATAACAGCTTTCTTCACCTCACCTGCTATTGGTTTCCATCCTTCAAAACAATAGTAATATTAGTCCCAGCAGGAAGAGTCCCCGGGGTTTCCTCGCATACATGAATGCCCACGTTCTGCAGCTGGCGCCCACTACCGGGCTGCCTCTGCCGACAAATTGCTGACTTCTGGTACCTTAGCTTCCTTGTCATATGAATGGGCCATGAGGGAAGTGCCCACCTTCTAGGATGGTGGATGAAGTATGCCAGATGGAAAATACCAGTCTTTGTAGTAACTCTGCGCCTTCCTAAACCAGAAACTGCCTGAATCTGTGCTGTCCTTGTGTTCATTTCATTCTCTGAGAGCCCTGTGAAGTTTTGAGGGACATAGCCAACTCCAGAGCACAGACTCTTTTTTTAAATGAAGTATTTATAAAGATGCATATAAGAATTGGGGTACAGCCCAAAGATACAGGACAGTGAAGGGATACCCCAGAGACAGAGTAGGGGGCAGAACAGGCAGAGTGACTGAAATACACTGCTGAGGGAAGCAGTGGGCAGGTTAGGAAAGGTCTGTTGCACCATGTGGGTCAGCTCCAGGGCGGGGATTGAACTCATGCTACAGTGGCTGTGGAGAACCAACTCCAGAGCACAGACCTTTAAGTCAAGACACATTGCTCTGCTGACTCCTGGCAGAGCTTGGCAAGCCCTCCCCTCTCTTGCCACTTTACTGAGGTTGAGCTCACCCCACTCACTCTCATAATTGTGGTGTTGGGCACCTATCCTCTGCCAGGCCTCCAGCTTCTGCCTGCCTGTGAAGACCCAGCTTCATTTTTTGTTTCCAATAGGATGTTTGGTGTTATTAAATGGATGAATCCAGGAAAATGTTTGTGGAAATGGCTATTCTACGTAGTACTTCTTCTTCCAGGTAGTGTCTATTATGCCATTTATTTAAAATATCTTTTTCATTACAAAAGCATCACATGTTTATTATAGAAACTTACCTGTCTGCATCCAGAGAAAGAGAATAACATGTATCTGACGTGTAGTCCTGCCAGTTGCAACAGCCTCATCTTTGAGTCCATACTCTCAGTGACTCACACCTTTTTTTAAATAAACTTTTTATTTTAGAATAGTCACAGGGGAGCCATCCAGTGTAGCTGAGAACCCCCACAGAGCAGTTCTTTGTCAGCTGGTTGTCTAATTAGGCCAATTTTCTGGCGATTTTTCTCCCTCTTATTACTTCAGGCTTTCCCTTGCTTCTTGCCAGCTCTCTCAGGAGAGAAGTAAACTGTCCTCCTGCTCTTCCAGAATCAGACATTTTCTTGACCTTCCCTGCCACACAGCCCTTGCCTCACACCTGCACATTTTCACCATAGTCCTAAACCTGGGAAGATTAAAATTAATGCCCCATCTCCTCTGTGCCAATGTTAACCACATTACCCAAACTCCTGGCTGGCCTTTCCTGTCTTCTTAGAATTGCTCTTCCTTCCTTTCCTCCTTCCTGATTTCCTCCTTACTTCTCTTTCTCTCTGCCTCCCTTCCTCCCTCCCTCCCTCCTATCTTCTCTCCTGGCCTGCCCGCCCCCCCCCACCATCTTTATTCCTAACTCTTGGTTAAGATAGAACTGGGGGGAAGTGGGGGGGGGAGGGGGAGAGGGAAAATTTTTAAGCTTGTTATTCCGATCTATTTCTTTTTTCCTAAGCTGAATTCCAAATGGGTAATTGCATTAGTCATCCCCAAATCCAGCCTTCCCTGTCATGCTTTCTCTGAGCTCTCAGTTCTTTTGTGGAGCTACAGCAAAGTTTCTAGAGGCTCTTGCCTCTGCGTCTCCACTCTGTACCCTTTCTGGAAACTCATCCCTTACCTGAGACCAGTTAAGACAATTTCACTTGAAACTGCAAAGGTATCCAAAATCCATCCTTTGTCCTTGTCACACCTTCTACCTTGCAGTCACAGAGAGCGCGGTGCTGCTGCAGCTCCACAGGATGGATGTAGAGCAGGTTACTGCTGAGGATGGGGTCTGCTCCCTGGGCTAAGATGAGATGGAATGAACAAGGGGATTTATGAAAGCTTGGGATGAATGTGAAATTGTGCAAACCATCCAGAACTGTAGTCTTGCTGGTTAAGAACTAACAAAGTGTTTGTCCAATTCCCTTACAAGTCTGGCATTTTCTCCAGAGTGGCTCTGGCCCTCTGTTTTGTGAAAAGAACATGGGTAATATTTCTAGGACTGGTTACTGTATCTCCTCTGGCTTTGACACCCCACTACATATTTTGGTATTTAAAGTAGGCACACCTGCCCTTGTGGAGGTTCTTTCATTAAACAAATACGTTTGAACCTGCAATTTGCAATTTATGCTCTGTGCCCATAGGGCCGGTTCAATCTCCAGCCCTGGAGGTGACCCACATGGTGCAGAACAGACAGACCTCTCCTGACCCACCCACTGCTTCCCTCAGCAGTGTACTTCATCAATCTTCCTGTTCTGCTCCCCACTCTGTCTCTGGTGAATCCTCTTACCCTCCGCACCTCTGGCCTGTACCCCAGTTCTGTATGCATAAATAAAAAATAAATTTAAAAAATGAATGGATGGATAGATAGAACATAGAGAGACAGACAGATCAATGGAGCAACAAGGCATATAGCTCTCTTACTGAGAAAAGTAGGACATACTGTGCCCTCAAGGAGCCCAGGTAACAGAGAGAAGCAATTCTTCTTAACAGAAGAATTGTGTGTACACAGAAATATGTTATATGCTGCAACAGAAACATCAACAGATTGTTATGAAGGGACAGAGAGGTACACCTAATTTGGGGAGAGTGAAGTAAAGAACTGATGCTTAGGTTAAGTAAGTAGAGTATTCTGACTCCCGCTTGTTTTCTGCAGCTCAGTTCTGGCACTGACCTAGAATTAGCACATCAACTTGGGGCACAATCCCCACAAGACCTCTCCTGTTTCAGATGCCAGACACTTTAGGGAGTCTTCAGGTCACCCACTCTTCTAAATGATTGATTATAAGTTCAGAGGAACTCATGACCCCATAATTTGCCAGAACAGCTGACAGAACTAAGTATTACCAGTACACCTATATTATAGAAGATACAGATTGGGGTCAAGTTAAGCAAGAAAAGAGGTTAATAGGGAGAGGTTTGTGGGGATCCTGGGCCCTCTTCTTGTGGAGTGGGGGTACATTACCCTCCCAGAATCTCACAGTGTTCGTCAACCAGGAAACTCCACTGAACTTTGGTATCCAGAGTTTTATTGAGGTTTTATTACATGGGCAATTAATTAAATCATTGACCCCCATGATTAAAATCAATCTCAGTCCCTGTTCACTGCCTGGAGGTTGAGTTGGCTCAAAGACCCAATTGCCTAATCATGGCTGGTCTTCCTGGTGACCTGCTCCCATTCCACAGCAATCTAGGGGTCCGTGGTGAGTCACCTCATTGACATCATCATCATCATAGTGACCAAGAGGCTCATGAAGGACAGGAATACTTGCAACACTCCAAAAATTCCCAGTGTGTTAAAAGTTTCTTGCCAGCAACCAGGGGGGAGAGATCAAATTCTCCTTAATGTAATAACTTTATACTGAGTAGAAAGGGGTGCTGAGTAGAAAATTTCATCAAAGGATTAGGTTGCTGGAAGCATAGATTTGAGGGCTGTTGGCCTAAATGGACCCAAAACTCAGCTGCAGATCTCTCTTAGTCCCTGTAGGAAGGGTAGCAAGCACCTTAGCAGGTATTAAGGATAGTCTGGGTCACCTTATTTTTCCTCTTTCTGAATCACTTTGTCAGAAGGGACATGTGGAGCAGTGGCATGTTGAGACACTTGGAAGTGATACTTGGAATGACATGGGTGACAGGCACACGGGGAGATTGCTCAGGTTCTTGGCAGAGACAATGGCAGCTGTTATCTTGATCTCACTGTGGGTTATGTGGTACATTTTGAATTTTGACTCTCTGCTATCCCAACTCTTTGGGATCTGCCTAACTGTGTTTATGTGTCTCCCTTCCACAAGATATCTCTGATGTAAGGCAAGCTTTTGGGCCTCAGCTGCTCTGCTTTGAGTTTACCCTGTTTGGCTGGGAATTTGCCCATGGTGGATGGATAATTTTTAGTTTTATTGGGAAAATAGTTTTTTAAATTCTTTATTCTCTGTCACTGTCTCTGTCTATCTGACTTATTATTATTATTTTAAGATTTATTTATTTGTACATACAGAATTGGGGTACAGGCCAGTGGTGCAGGGGCGGTGAGAGGATTCACCAGAGACAGAGTGGGGAGCAAAACAGACCGACTGATGAAGTACACTGCTGAGGGAAGCAGCGGGCAGCTCAGGAGAGGTCTGCCACTCCATATGAGTCACCTCTGGGGCAGGGAACAAACTCATGCTGAAGTGGCTTTAGCTTCTTAGTGCTGTGCTTTAACCTGCTGCACCACCAGGGAGGGCCCTGACTCCCTCTCTCTCTCTTTTTTTCAAACCTCAGAGCTGTGCTCTCTCTGCAGTCACTGCCAGCGCTGGAGCTGAGGGCAGCAGGAGATGGGGCTGAGAGGACAGGAGTGTAGGACGTATTCTCTATCAGCAGCCAAAAGGAAACATTTGCCAGAATCTGCCAGCAAAGATTTCCTGGTTCATGAATTAAAACCAGAATACTCAATTCTGTTCAACCACTTCCATAATGAAGGAAATACAAGGTTTAGCTTGTATAACATGTAACATGCATTACATGTTATGAAACAAGGGCGAAAACCTCTCTTAAACATGGTAAAATTTCTACATCCTCTTTTCCTTATCCTCATGCCAAAAGGTAGCCTATGATTAAGTCCTTAGACCACCAAAGAGAACTCCCCAACTGTATGTACAAGAACAACTTTGCTATAATCATCAAGTTCAGGGTGTTTTCAAAGACTCTTAAGACAGTCTGTCTGCTTCAGATGAGACTGAAGATGAAACAAGAAACAATCTCTAATTTGTTTCCTCTTCTCCATCTCTTATTCCTAAGTTGCTGTCCGATCTTGTTTCTAGTCTGCAAAATACATATAGAATCTCTCCACCACCTCTCTGCACCATCTGTGTTTCACACCTCCACTAAATCCCTTGCCACACGGAAGGTAACAATTCATTTCCACCTGGATCTCTCCTGCTTGCCTGCAGGCTCCTCATGGTGAACCTTCCAGCTGCATTCACCTCTTACAGAACTGTCTACACTGCAGGCACAGCACTGTCTGCTAGTGGAGGAAGGAGAGATTGAGCAGGATTTGTGGGAGGATTTGTGTCACTGCAGTGGCTTTTCTGGAAGCACTTCTTGCCATGTGGTACTAATTCATCCATCTCTGAGATATAACACACTCTCTCCTCATTTATGCATTTTGACTTGTTGAGATGAAGAGATCCCTGGTTTGTACTAATCACTTAATACATTTCAAATTGCAAAACTAACCAGGAGTTTACATGTGCAAGCTGTGTGTGACTTCACCTGCCAGTTGGAGTGTGTGGAATCATCTTTCAGAGCTGGAATGTTGTCCTGCAAGGCTTAGGTTATTTGTATGTCAAAGAAAAAAAAAAAGAAGATGGAAGGAAGGAAGAAAAGGAAGGGAAAGTGGAGATTACTTTATATTTTTAAAGATTTATTTATTTATGCATATAAGAATTGGGGTACAAGACAGAGGTGTGGGTTGTGGGGGGGGGGTGGTGAAAGGATTTACCAGAGATAGAGTGAGGAACAGAACTGGTGGATTGACTGAAATACCCTGCTGAGGGGAGTAGCAGGAGTGATAGGAGAGGTCTGCTACGCCATGTGGGTCAGCTCCGCGGCTGCGGATCAAACTCATGCCACAGTGGTGGTGGATAGCTTCATAGTCCTATGCTTTAACCTGTTGCATTATCAGGGAGGGCCCAAAAGAGGAGATTATTTTAAAAGGAAACAGCTGGAAGGGACATCATTCATTCATTTATGTATTATTTGAACAGGAAAATGTATTGAATAAACAAACAACTAATTGAGTCCAATTATCAGACACTGTCTTGGGAATATGGGATATAAAAATCAACTTGACATAGTGGTTGTAAATCCCATGGTGTTTATGGTCTCGCACCCCACCGAGACTGGGAATATGCCTGGCTAGCTCACATAGCTGGGATAGTAGCAGCGTTCCCCAGCACCTCCCCGGTTGCCATGGAGACCCCAGAGAGGAAGGAGGCCCTCTCTGATATGATCCAGAAGCCTCCAATATTCTTTCGTTTGACCTGAGCCCTGTCCCTTCCTCCAGCTGCAAACACCACCCACTTCGGGCCTCTGGGAGAGGGAGCAGTGGATGTCCCATGGGGCTCCAAGCCTAAGGTAACATGTGCCATGGAGGTGGAGGAAGTAGGTTCTGCCCCAAGGCTGGGGGGCAGAGCTGCCACACAGAAAATGATGAGGTGAATTAAACTTTAATTTGATTTTTATTTGGTTTCGGCAACCAATAAAGGAACAGCAATTTTCCAAGTCCTGTCACTGGTTGGAGAAATGCTTTGAGAACATCTGTTTTATTAACAGCCACGACAATAAAAGCCAATCCTATATTTGTAGAGGGGCTGCCTTCCAAGGCCCTCGGAGCACTTTTCCTGATCTTATCTGCTCTCCCTTCCCACAGCAGCCCCAGACAAATTGTATTTACTTGTAATTAAGCTTAACGGCTGACCCTTCCTGCAGCTCTGCCACCACCTGCACCAGCAAAGGGGGACTGGGAGGAGAAAAAGGGGGGGGGTCGGCGAGGGAGGGGAGACTGTAAGGTGGCAGTTCTCGAGCTCCCTCATCATTCATCCTTTATTCCACCGGAACTGGAGACTCAGCATGAAGCCAGTGAGACACTGTATGTTCTGAGTTTCCAGGGGTGAGGAAAGTCTAAATAAAGAAGTACAAGCACAGGGAGAAAGGTAGGAAATCATTCTGGTTTGCATAGAATTTAATGTTTCTGAGAGACTAGAAGAATACAGAAATTTTCTGTTTCTCCCACATCTCTTTCCTTATTTCTCCCCTTTAGGTTGTTGAGTGTCAAAATGATGTAAAAAATAAATAAATAGACATAATTTATCTGCATGACTTGGCAGAAATTACATAATGCAGTAGTTTTCAGATGGACTGTACTTTAGAGACTGTAAGTGATATTCTTTAAATTCTACTGATATAACAGATAAACAACAAAATACTGGCGATCCATACAATGGAATAGTGTTTGGTCAGTAAAAGGAGTAAAATACTTGTACATGTGACAACATACATGAAACTGAAAAATATTATGCTATGTGAAAGGAGTCAATCACAAATGACAATGTATTGTACCACTTAAGTGAAAAACCAAAACTATGCAACTTCATAAAGACAGAATATATTAACATTTGGGAGGTGCATTGGGGAATGGAGTATTTGATCTTGGTAATGGGGATTCGTTTTGGGTGATGAAGGTGTTCTGGAATCAGACAGCTGTGATAGTTGTATACCTTGTGAGTGTGCTAAAAAGCACTGAATTGCACATTTCTTAAACATGTAAATTTTGTACTATGTACAATATAGCTCATTACAGTTATTAAAAAGCAGTTCTATAGACTGGGTAACACTTTGGGCTCACATTTTTTAAAAAGATTTATTTATTTATGCCTACAGAACTGAGGTACAGGCCAGAGGTGTAGGAGTGGTGAGAAGTTTCACCAGAGAAAGAGTGGGGAGCAGAACAGGCAGATCGACTGAAATACACTGCTGAGGGGAGCAGCGGGTGGGTCAGGAGAGGTCTGCCACGCCATGTGGGTTACCTCTGGGGTGGGGATTGAACTCATACTGAAGTGGCTTTAGCTTCATAGTGCTGTGCTTTAACCTGCTGCACCACCAGGAAGGGCCCTGGGCTCACATTTTACTTCCAGACCTTTTGCAGGGATTTGAGATGTGTCTCTGTCCTCTGAGACAGAAAATAGGAAGTGTCCAGTGATGGGATAAATCTTTAAAATATTGCATTGCATGAGCAGAGTAAAAAAAATGCATGGCACTAATGGGGAGGTGAGGAAATTTCCTTCTATCCCTCTGGGTTCTGTTTGAGCTTGTAAAGCAATCAGATTAACAGACAGATTAGTAGGAAAAAAGGAAAAATCTAATTACATACATATGGAGAATCTACATAGAGGTGAATTCTAAAAGCAGTGGAGCTAAATGAGGGTATTTATCTTGAGCTGAGGAATGGGATAAAAGCCTGAGGCTTCAAAGAAACAGGAGGGGGATTCATATTTAAAAAAAAAAATCAGATGCTCTGCAGTTAAATGTTTGTTTGTCCTGCCATATAAATAGTTTTCTCATATTAAAAAAAAGATTATTTCTGGGAAAATAATCCTAATTCTGGATAGTACTCCCAGTTTTCATTCTCGGGGTATTTAAGGTAGTGATAAAAATTTCATGTGAACTTCCTGGAACTTGATTGCTCTTAGCTCAAAATAACCCACATACCAAAGTGACACATCTTGGGGAGGCCTATTGGAGAAGTTTCTGAATATCTTGGGGAGACCTGTCCTTCAGAATGGCAGTATGTCATCTATGCAAAATGGAACACATTTACATATGCATCAATAATGCATGTGCCTTGTGTGGGGGAATGCATGTATTCTAGATCTTAAGCAAGTATGGCGATTTGGGAGCTGAGTCGAAATGAGGATTGGAGATGAAGGAAGGATTTTTTGATGTGTTGATGATGATGTTGTCATCCCACAAGTGAAGAGTCTGATTACTTTCTATGTTTATTAAAACATTGCAGAAAAGATTCTTGGAAAAGAAGTTGGGGAGACAAACCAACTAAGGAACAATGTAAGGCAAAATGTAATCAAGAATAATATGTTGCTCAACTCCTAAGTCAACTGGGAAATTCAGTTACTTTTTAAAAATTAAAATTCTTTTTCTGTTGAAGACTATCATAGCCATGCCTTTTATCGGTTGTTTTTTTAAAGTTATACTCATATTGTAACTCACTTTTTTCAGCTTATCTGAGTCATTTAATCATATTATTACAAAGTTGTAAAAAACACTACAATAGTCAGGTAATTTTGTGATTTTGTGTGCTGTTGGAAGGGAGCAGATTCAAAATGACCTATAATAACAAAATCATCTACACAAAGAGGTAGGCAATCTTTGGGTAATCTGAAACTATAGAGAGTTAATTTTCATTTACAGAATATGTGTGTACCTTAAGACATGCAATGTTCTACAGAAAATACAATTAGAAAGCTAAATGGCACAAAAGTAGATATATTACCTTTTCCTTACCAGTTTCTCAGCAATATTTTTTAATAAAACTATTCTCAGAATGAGAACAGATACAGCTTGGAATAAAGGAGTCAATCGAGTTATTGAATGGAGTTGTTTGAAACTCATCGCTAAAACAACAGTCTTGGAAGACAAGGTACTAGAGAGTGGAAAGGTTTTTTCGATTCCAAACACTGGCTTTGAACATCAAAAGCCAACGCTGGATGGAAGCTGGGCACATTTATCCACAAACCACAAAACAGGTGGAAAGCACAACAAAGAGGCTGCCTCCTGAGAACATTTATTAGAGAGAAAGACTTCACAGCAGAATAGAAATCAATTTTATCACTATAAACACTGTTGAGTTCAGTTGGCACTTTTTTTTTTTTTTTTTGGCTAGTAAGACATTCCTGATGAAGGAAGCAATGTGTTGATTTGTAAATAGGTACAAGGCTCTTCTTGCTGCAAACCAGCTTTTGGAGAAGCACTGACAGAGGATGGAAATTTCCACCCCAAAGCAGGAGGGGAGAGGGAATTGGGAATAGAAAGCAAGACAGGTTATCACCGGGCTCCCCTGTGAGAATGCTCAGAGACCCACATCCCCTTCCTTGGGCTGAACCCCCAAGCTGGCAGAAGAGTGGAATTAGAGAAAATACTGATAGGTTTGGGGTTCTGCCTGAGATAAGTGGGCTCTGTACCTAGCTCTCCAAGGCATAGCCTAGGGAGATGGCAGGGCTGGTAGAGAAAGTGCCCCTTCAAGCCAGGTGGCACAGGACCTTCATGGTCGTTACCGTAGCCGAGTGAATTACTTGAAAACTTCCTTGTGGCTTTTCAAAGTCCATGACATCCAGAGATCTTGTTTATGGGAGAAGTATTGTGAGAGGACAGTTAGAACTCTGGGGGATGGGGTTGGGCTGAGGAGGGGCAGAATGATGTGTCCGGTGACTGGTGACCACAGCAGTGCTGGTGTCCACCACAAGGGGCAGAAGGCGAGTCTGTGGCAGTGATGCCTGAAGATAAAGGCAGCCACAGGGGAAAGAGCCCCTCTTGGGCCTCTCCCGGTTAGGGGGCCCCTACCTACGGATCCTTCTCCCTCATTACCCATAACTTAGATGTGTTCCCCAGCTCTCCACTGCAAAGGGAAAAAGACAGGAGTAGAAACTTCAGTTGATCAAGTACCCCACCCACAAAAAATGACTGAGCATAACACTGAAAGCGAGTAGAGAGGGCAAAATCAGATTTTCTGCATCGGTGGAAGTGAGGGCTTAATGATTAAATTCAGTGAAGGGGAAGTAAAGGTAGATTTTCATAGTGTCTAGGTTGTCACCGTTAGTCGGTGTAGGTTAGATTGGTGGTGGTATCCGACAACGCCCACATTTCAGGCAAAAATTACCTCTATTGGGGCAGCTTGGATTCAGGTCAGTGTCTTCCTTACTCAGGACCTTTGCTGAGGAGAGTTGGTGGTTCGCAGAGGCAAGAAGCTCTGGGAGGCAGCTGTCCCATCAGTGATCAAACACCCCAATCCAGCGGCTACACACATCCCTCCTGTTACAATTGACAGACCTGCCTCAGACACAACCCAGCCCTGAGGCACCAGTGGGCACTGTGTCAGGAGGTGGAAATCTGACATTGGTGAGCAACTCTAGTGACTAGTCTGGTAGCTGTAAAATGCTTATCCAGTACATGGTGTAAGATTTACACACAAAAAGAAAAGGTAAACAACAAAAAATAAGATCAAACCAGCAGAGCTGTTTAGAGCATAGAACCTGGGTTGAATTTTCATCTTGCCACTTATCAACGGTGGTGTGATCTTGACCAGGTGACTTAACCACTTTGACATTTAGGGTTTTCCAAGGGTTAGCAGCCATGCTCTATAAAATAACCTGATATATGGCAGTAACACAATGAACAGCTTTTTTACTTTTTGGAAAAATCATTCTCCTTTTCTTTATAGCTTACAGTCCCAATCAAGTGAAAGTTCTAGTTGGTTGGCCCAGTTAAGTTTCTAAGGTATTTTTGCCTTTTAAAATATAGTGGGTACTCATAGACAGAAACAAAAAGTAGAGTCCTGGCCTTCGGGAGTCACTATGTCATAGTTATCTTGACCCCTGTCCTGGAAAGGACCATGTGCTGTTTGGTAGAACCAGGTGTCAGTGACCAAGATGCTGTCTGCACTCAGTTTTGTGTGTTCTCTGCTTGGTAGTAACTGGGAATGACAGCCCTCTCCACCCCGCACGATTGATAAATGTGCCGTGCAGGAGATTAACCCTGAGGGAGAGACACCAGGCACACACAGGCAGAGAGCAGGTACTCACCATCCTCATTCTGGGGACCTGAAACTGCTGAGAACCTGACTCCTAGTTCACCCTGCCAGGATTCCCATGAGCAAATGGTCCTGCCACCTCTTTCGAATGTTCCCTCTGACTGCATTTTGTTTTAGGTTTTGTTTTCAGGTATGGGAAATGTTCCAACAGAAACCTGGCAATAACCATTCTGTCCACTTCCACTTGTGTACTCTGGGGTTTTAGCATGGGCTGTGGACCACATGGGAGGTAGGTCTGCCTCAGCAAACAAGCTGTCTCTGCTCCCATCTGGAAAACTTTTTTTTTTTTTTCTGGAAAAGTTGACTTCTGTGGAGCAGGGGAGTCATGCCAGAGAATTTGCTTTACCTGTCTTTTAACTAGAACAAAGCCTTTCAGCTGGGCCAGACACCTTTGGACTGGGCTAAGTCAATTCTCTTAAGAAAGCAACAATCAAGGAAACAATTGTTTGAGGACTGATGTTAATAGGCTTTTAACTGGAAGATCAGTTGGTTTCCTTTTCATCCTTCCTAGAGAATCAGTAACCAATTATGTACAACCAAGAATAGTTTAAGAGTAAGACTAACTCTTTAACTGTTTCTTTTCCTCTAATACCCCCACCCCAACGTTTACCCATTCTTGAAGTTATTTTAGGTTTTCTGCTTGAATCTATGTACCCCAAATTGCAATTCTTTGATCCTAAGTAATCACTCTTTGCCATTTTGATTGTCTTCTGAATTTTTAGGTTAACACACTCAATTCTAGACTTCCACCAGAGAGGCAGAGGAAAACCCTGAGCCGGGAGAGCTGTGTTCATACATCATTACACACCCTCCCTCATCTTGCCTGTCCCTCCTCAGGGAGGTGGTTTACGTTCAGGCAACAATAAAAGGAACACATCTTCAGTGTATGAGTGTGTGTGCGCACGCGCGGGTGTGTGTGTGTGTGAGTGTGTGTAACAATTCCCTGTGTGTTCTTTTAATCACTGGGGGACCAAGAACTATCATTGAAATCAAGATGTTAGATACTAAGAGACATCATCAAGGTGAATAGACTTCGCCTGAGGCAGAAAGAAGCTTTGTGTAGCCAGTGAGACTAGCCTTTCAGAAGAGCGGCTGCTAACCCTGATTATGTTGTAAATTAAGCACAGGCTGAGGGTGAGGACACTCATTTCTGTTAGTTGTATCATCAGGTTCCCCATCCCCCCAATAACCCTGGGAATAAAAACAGAGACTCAAAAAGAATATTTTCAACATAGCAACCCCCGGCACACATTCTGCAAAGGGAATAAAAAATGTCCTTCAGGGAAGGACAGCCTCAGAAATTGCCTTCCCTTTTAAAATTAATTTTGAAACCCAGTGGCAGGGGTGGGGAGAAAATCCTTTAGCATACCTTACAAAACACAGGATAAGGTCAGTCATAAATAGTAGAGTCCTTCTCCTCACTAGACTTGAAGGTAAGACTGAAAGAAAGACACATGGAATAAAAGAAAGGTTTCACAGGAAAGGGAAAACAGAAAGCTGAGGTGAATTAGCAGCACCTAATGAGAATGAGAATTAAGATACCCTCTAGGACACAGATGTCCTCCATCACTCCTGCCTAGAAATGATGTTGAAGGGTGAGATTCTAGGCTGCTCAGAGACTCTAAACAGCAGGGCAGAATCAGAAAATTCTTTAGGTTTACAAGGTGAAACCTGGAGTGAACAACTATGACTTGGGAGATCAGCATTGGGATTGACCTTGGACTTAGAAATCACCTGGGTGGAGTGAAAATGTGGTCTGTGTGTACACATATGTTTGTGCATATGTTCATAGATAAGTACCAAGGGTTGAAAAGTTCTTGATAGCAGAACTGTTAACTTGGGCAGACCAGGGCAGCTTACACCCTGCTTCATAATGGTATGAAGATGGGAAGAGGGAAAAGTGTATAGGCAGCTATTTACTTGGCCAGCCCATTCAGGGAAACAGAAAATGTGGATGTAGTGATCAGTTAGGGATTAGTGGGGCATGCAACCCATAGCTCTATATCTCTTTATATCACCTAAGGGGCTTTGTTCACCTGCAGTTTTATGGAGACAGCCCAAATGGTTAACTGAAGAGTGGCCTCACAATATAAGGACCTCTGATGGCAGGTTTTTTTTTTTTTTAAAGATTTGTTTGTGCATATAAGAGCTGGGGTACAGGCCAGAGATGTAGAGGGTGAGCAAATTCACCAGAGACAGAGTAGGGAGCAGAACAGGTGAATTTTGAAATACACTGCTGAGGGGAGCGTGAGATAGTAGAGTTCTGCTGCGCCATGTGAGTCATTTCCCTAGCTGGGGATGGAACTGAAGTGCTGAAGTGGCTGCAGATAGCTTCATAGTGCTGAGCTTTAACCCCTTGTGCCACCAGAGAGGCCACTCACGACAGTTCTTAATCCATGAGCATAAAAATCAAACTAAACAAACACAGTGTTTTATTACATTGATGGTTGAAATGCTGTCTTTGTGTGTGTGTGATTACAAAGTGACTTATGTTCTCTGGGTGGTTTTGATGGGAACCTTCCCTCCAGGTTGGGCAGGACAGGTCAGGGGTCCTGATGTTCGTGAACCCTTGTTTGGATGGTTGGGTTCTGCATGGCTCTGGAGTCTCTGCTGCATTGAAGCTTGTTGACATTCCAGATCTTCATAGCAATAATTCCTCTCTATTCAGGTTGGGCCCAGGATGAGTCTCTGTTGAATCCTATGCACTGTTGTGACAACTCTTTGGAAATATTAGGCAGAACTGCAGGGCCCTGTGTCCACAGGGAAGAGAGACATATTTCTACACCACCCACCCTAACATAGTTCAGAACATGTCAAGGTGAGGATAGCAGCAAGTAAAGCCCAGTTTGGGCAGCTGGAGGCCTGAGAGCAGATCATCAGTCAACTCTCGCTCCAGCTGGAGAAACAGTGGGAAGAGGCCTGGAAGCAGAAGGTGCGGGCCCCAGCAGCGGCCCTCACAAGAAGTACCTGGCAGCAGAAGTCACAGAAAGAAATGGAGCAGAGCAGTTTATCAGCAGGCATAGCTGAGAGCCTTCTTTATCAGTACACAGAGTTCCTTCTGAACTCCTTAAATAGCCAGTGGGGCTGTGGTGGGGGCAGACGAGGAGGAGGCAAAGAAAGATGGAAGGCCCAGAATGGCAGATTGAAGCCAGGTTTATATTTGCTAACATGACCCTGTCTTAGACTCTAGGCCAACCGACTGTCCCTTTAGGGCTTTTATATAAAATATATAATTAAAATGCTTTGGTTTCTCTGTCTGCAATTATGTATATTCTTCCTTATCTATGTTTTTATAAATTACAGAAACATAAAGTAAAGCTTCAGAGCATCCAGATGAATAGAGAAAAGACCTGGGTCCAGCCATTACTCAAACACAGTGAAAAATTAATCTCACTAGGGTCCTGGGGACAATCAGACTCAGTGGCATTGAGCCACTCTTACAAAGCTCATAAAATACATCTGTTTTTACAAATGGAAAAACAAAGATGTTCATTTTTTAGAGTGTATTTAGATTTACATATGCCAAGGTGACTATGTATTCCTGACCTTTTAGCCTACAAATTCTCTCTCTGAAGGAAAACTACTAGGGAAGCTCATTTATAATCAGAGCATTCCAGGTAAGGAAGAAATGGCTCTCTGCTTCACCTGTTTCTGGCGGCGGCATCTATCCCCACACTGGGGAGAGATATCAGGTCAGAATTGAGAATGGGACATAATAGCTAATGGGCTGTGCTCAGAGGGACCCTCCCAGCCTGCTTCTGTTGCTCTTTAATTTCCATCTCCCCGTCTGCCACATCACTTCTTGAGGGAAGCCAGACACAGGGCCATAACCATAGTCAAAGGTTTAAGGTACCAAATTTGGTAGTGTGTGGTTAATTAGCCATTCAGCAAATTAATTTTTAATTTGTTGGTTTTGGTAAATTTATCATTTAATAACTTCATTTTGACAACTGATCTTGAATGAATTGATTTAGATGTATTACTGCCATTAGCTGGGTTATCATTTACTCTCCTCAAGTCTTACACATTCTGAACACTTCAAGATGACTTAGCAAGTCTCCAGCTACATTGTTGAGTTTATAGTATACTCTCAGGGCAAGCATATTTTTAACTGCTTGGGAAAACTGTCACTAACATGCCTGCATTGTTGATCAGTATTTTCCTCTTGGGTGCCATTATGCCACGAACTATTTGTGACACACACTCTGACACATAAAATTCCGGCAAATAGTTTCCTCAGAACTTGATTCTCGAGAGGGCCATACAGCTGGAATTATATTAGAAATTTACATGGGCATTTTTGCTTGTCACAAGCAAAGCTACAAATGACATTTTAGGAAGGAGGACCAAGATGCTGAAATGACAAGGTAATACTACATAAAAACAGCTGTCCTGGGCCCTCCCTGGTGGCGCAGCGGGTTAAAGCACAGCACTGAGAAGCTAAAGCCACTTCTGCATGAGTTCGATTCCCGCCTGCCCCGGAGGTGACCACATGGCCCGGCAGACCTCTCCTGACCCGCCCGCTGCTCCCCTTAGCAGTGTACTTCGTTGATCTGTTCTGCTCCTCACTGTCTCTGGTGAAACCTCTTGCCACCCCTGAGCCTCTGGCCTGTACCCCCGTTCTGTATGTACAAATAAATAAATATTTAAAAAAAAATTATGTGTGTTGGGGTCCCTCCCTGGTGGCTCAGTGGGTTAAAGCACAGCACTAAGAAGCTAAAGCCACTTCAGCATGAGTTCGATCCTCAGCCCTGGAGGTGACCCACATGGCACAGCAGACCTCTCCTGACTTGCCCACTGCTCCCCTCAGCAGTGTACTTTATCAGTCGGCCTGTTCTGCTCCCCACTCTGTGTCTGGTGAATCCTCTCACCACCCCTGTACCTCTGGCCTATACCCCAGTTCTGCATGTGTAAATAAATCTTAAAAAGCCTATGTGTGTTTGTAGGTATATTATGTAAGAATTTCATTTTCAGGTAGTCAAAGGGATATTGTTCAACATTTCTCATGAATGAGCTGGCATAGGTGTTCTTTTACCTATACTCCTCCATCTTTAGGGCTTGGGCCTCTGCTTGCTGTCTCCCCCTTGTGCTCCAGGGGTCAGAGCACTTGTGCTCACTCTGGCTTTTTGGCAGGAAACAATTACCTCCAGAGTTCAAGGGGGCTCCAAGGTCACCAACTTCCAGAAATGATACAGCATGAAACAGCTTCTCCTGACCAGTCACCCACCCAACAGCCCCCATTGCAACCCAGAGCAGGAAGGCTCTCAATGAAAACATTTCTCTCACTGGTACAGCAATAAACAGGGCGGGGTGCTTTAAGAGGACTCCAAAGCCTGGCTTAGCCCAGTGTGTCTCTACTTTGATCTTTGGGCTAAAAACTACAGTATTGCTAAGACAAAATAAACAAAAACCCTGCCAGTCTAGGAACATGTTACCTGTGAGGAGTGGCCTACTAATACTTTAGCATTTATTACTTGAGGTGGTAGGTTAGCCAAACCTCAAGAGGTTACCTGTGTGTGGGAGCCGGCAACCTCTGGGGAAACAGGGCTGTGCTGAGGGAAGGGAGAGAGGCTCAACCCTCTTGTCAAGAAATCCACTAGCACTGGCTCCACAGGGGTCCTTGGAGATGCTGGTAGCAGCGGGGAGTTTACCAAGGATTTGTCAAAGACAGTTCTGGAGAGTGTCACTGACAGGAAAGAGGACAGACCAATTCTCACAGGAAAGTGTCTGAAAAGCTGATGTTACCACCCACAAATGGTAGGGCTTGAAATAAGAATAGTAGGTAGGAAGAGAAACAAATAGTTATCTCCACTGGTGAAATCAGAGGTGATTTTTATTCTCATCTTTTGCCTTTTCTACGTTCATAGAAGATGGTGCATAAATCACAATTGGCTGAGTGTCTGAATTCCTAGTCACAGAGTTTGAGTGTGAATCCCAGAGCTGTGAGCTGCTATCTGGAATAAATGACTTAGCCTGTCTAAATTTGTTTCTTAAATACAAAATGTGCATAATAATAGAGCACACTTCATGCAGCAGATCTGGGCCTAAATGAGCCAAAATAGAGAACATGTGGCTCTCAGCGTCTAGAAGAGCTTCCGCACTGTGACTCTGGGGCAGTAGGTCTCTGGGTGGACTAGAGCAGCCTCCAGTGGAGCCTCTGACGTGGTCACCCCCTTTGTCACAGGAGCCTGCCTCTCCTCTTCAGGAAACCACTGCATTTGGGGCCATGGATGTCTTGGTCAAGTCCTCTCCTTCCTGAAAAACAAAACCAAAAGCAAAATAAATGGAACCAGTCTTGCACAACAGGGGGCCAAGAGGAGGTGGCAGAGGCCAAGCAGGACAGAGTGGACAGCAGGGTCATTATAGAGAGCAAAGGTGGCCGAGGGGACTGGCACTTACTTTGAGCCACCTGTGGCCCTGCAGCATTGGTCACCAATGTCCTCTCATGTCCCCTTTCATTCTACCTCTTTCCTTTCTTCCTGTAAAGTGATGCTATTGGGGCCAGAGTCACAGAAAATTCTTATCTGGTACTTTGCCTTTTCTTTCCACCAACACCAACACTGATGCCGACTATAAATTTGTAGATACTATTTACCTCAACCTTTTACCCCACCTGTAGAAATTCTAGTTACTTTTACTTTGGGCATTCTTTTTCTTTCCTCATTTAATCAATCAATATTTGCCATGCATGAGTTCTGCACACCAGACCAGAGTCAAGTTCTTAGACTGACATGTATGGATCCCCAGGGTTGCTTTAGCTCTCCAGATGTGGTTTCACAGGGCAAGAAATGGGATTGCTTCCCACTGGGAAAGTTGGTGGAGTCTGTTCTACCAACTCCTGAAACTAGGGGCCAAGAGGAAATCCCAGGTTGGGGGTGGAATATTACTATGGTAGTGATGGGAAGAGTAGGTAGTAGTTTGGGTTTATATGGAGAATGCTGGGATACCTCCTGCCTTACTTTTCTATATTCCTCTTACCTTTATGTTTGTTAATTTTGTTTTGTAGGGGAGCAAAAATCTGCCACTTCAGGTGCTTAGTTGTTTATTTGCCAGTCTAGAAGAATCCAGAAAGGTATGGATGATTTCCTCTGTGCCATGACAGTTTCATCTTTAATAATTTCCCACTTTACCTTAACTAAAAGCTAACCCCAATTCAAGGACCTGTTTCCTCTTTTGCTCTCCCAACGAGGTAAGAATTATCTCATATATCTCATCCACCAGAAATTCAATTTTATAGTTCTCTGGGAATGCAGAAAGTATTTGGAGGTTTGTTTCCTGTTAAGCAAGCTAACGGGAGATTGGTGAATAAATCTGTATCAACAAATTTTCCTTTGCAAAGGGAGAAAGGCCTAACCAGTAATCTATAGGTGGCTTTCCTGGCATAAGAGGAACTAGGAATTGTGTTACACGGTGAGTAACAGTGTTCTGGAATAAGAGTGGCTTTTAAAACAGAAATTATTTTTCTATCATGTAATTGTAAGAGGAATATTGAGGAGCACCTTCTGAGTCAGTGGGTGGCACTGATTACTAACTCATGTGGTCACCAGTAAAAGGTGGAGTTTTCCATACCCCACCTCCTGAAAGGGAGCTGCTGGGAACAGGCGGTAGAACAGAGCCACCAAGTGGCCCTTGTGCCTGAGCAAGGGCCCTTTTTCTTTGGCTCCCACTTGCACCCTGGTCCTGCTCAGCTGACATTATCAGCTGCAGGACAGACTGTGTCCTTCCCTGTGCCAGTCAGTACATGTTCTTCTCTTCCCCCCACTCTGAGTTCTCCTCTTTCTCACTCCCTATGTAATCAGCCCTTTTAAGCCTTTTTTTTTTTTTTTAAAGATTTATTTATTTGTGCATACAGAACTGGGGTACAGGCCAGAGGCTCAGGGGCGGCGAGAGGCTTCACCAGAAACAGAGAGGGGAACAGAACAGGCAGATCGACGAAGTACACTGCTGAGGGGAGCAGCGGGTGGGTCAGGAGAGGTCTGCCACGCCATGTGGTCACCTCCGGGGCAGGCGGGAATCGAACTCATGCGGAAGCGGCTTTAGATTCTCAGTGCTGTGCTTTAACCCGCTGCGCCACCAGGGAGGGCCCCTTTTAAGCCTTTTTAAAAAATTTCTCTCTGTGTCTGCTGTTGGGTCTTGTTCCATGTTCTTAAGCCTGTGGGGGGACTCACACACCAGGTCATCCCTTTTCCCCGGGGTTTACTCTATAACATCATGAAGTATGGGTGTGGGCAATACCAGGACAATATATAGGGTCTAAAGAGTCTCAGTAAGACTTCTTTATTGTGCGGCTTCCATTCACAAGGTCACAAGTTGAATATTGCATCTCCAGTCACTAAGTCTACAAATGTGGCAGGAAGCAAAGGCAGGGAAAATCAAAGGGAACTGATTCAACTTCCCTTTTAGGGGTTTCCCTAAAAGTCCATTGTATTAGAAGCTAGAACTTCATCATCGTTACCCAATTTCTATAAAAGAAGTTTGGAAATTCAGCCTTTCTGCTGGGCATTTATCACTCCTCTCCTTCTAAAATCAGAATAACCTTATAAAGAAGGGGAAGAATTATGCTCAGTGAAATAAGCCAGAAAGAAAAAAGAAAAATATTGGATGGTTTCATTTATTGGAGGAATAGAAAGGAACCAAATAAGGGGTTAGGAAAAAAAGTAATCATAATAAATTAAAAACAAAATCCACAGGCAGAGACATTCCACAGAATCAGAGACATTCTTCAAGGAGGAGGAGGGAGAAGAATCAAAATGGGGTGGGAAGAGCACACAGGACTATGGTGATGATGCAGGGGTGAAATGGTGGTGGGAATTTCACAGGAATTAAACCTGAGAGGAGAAAACATGCATTGTACAAAATGAAGACTGATATAAATGTATATATTTACATAAATATTATGTGTGTATATATATACATATATGTGTATATATATGTGTATATACGTATGTGTGTGTGTGTGTGTATAATGATGAATATTAGGTAGACAATTAGCAATGTCTCCATTATTAGGGAAGCTGGAAATATAACTAATTCAGTGACCAAAGAATCACACAAAACTCTGCCATCTTATATTACATGCTTTTAGCAAGACATTTATGTCATGAGCAAGATTCTGAAGATTAGGTAGAAGTTGTTTTTGTTATTTATATGTCAACTGCTTCCTTAAGATCAATCCCAGGAAGACCCAATCTCCTGATCTCTTTTCACGGGAGAAGGCAGAACTAAACCTGCATACATTTTGTGTGCTCTGTCTTTTCCAGTAAACACCCTGATTGAATTTCCCCTTTCTTCCCCCAAGCTGCCTTGTCTTAGTTAAGCCTAAGCCCTAAGGTGACATCTAAAACTTTGTGGGAAGATATTCAGTCTGCTGGGTGCTCATCTATTCAGGAGGCGTATATGCTATTAGAAAACATGTTTCCCCCCCTCATATCAGTCTGTCTGTTGCTTGTTTATTTGTCAGTCCGGAAGAACCCAGAGGGGAGTGGGATGATTCCTTTGTGCCTCAGCAACCACTTAGGTCCTTTTGAGTGATATTTCATTAGGGTAATGGAAACGATGGTTGAGCATCCCTGCCCCACCCAGGGATATTCATTCTTGGAATGCAGTGTCCATTTTCCTTTTAGGGATTGAATAAACACTGACAGAGACCTAATAACATCCTCTCTTATACATTCCATGCAGTTTTCACTACAGTAGAACTGGCCAGTTAATACTGTTGCTATTGTTCAAATGTTTTCAGTGAAATACCCATACCAGTTATAAACAGAATGTAATAATCAAAGTTCCTGAACTTTCCTTTCTAGCTAATAGTTTTACTCTAGAAAAGGGAGGTGTAAAAGTAAAAGCTTGTGACATTTTGAGGAAGTTTTATTCCTTTTCTTTGTGCCAGAAAATAGGAAAAAGGGGACCAAGAGACCTGTGGACCTGAGAAGAGAAGATGCTAGCAAATTCTGGCTTCTTGGGGGAAGCTGACAGAAAGAACACTTCCTACTCCTTCGAGATGAAATTGGGAAGTTACTCAAAGATTCGCTCATTCAGTTGAGCTGGGTATGACCTAATCGATAGCCATATGCCTACTTTCTAGGGCTAACACTTGATTGTGCAGGACCAGGGTAGGGTCCTGTCATTCCTGCTTGTCTGGTAGGAGTGCTCCAACTGCCTTTTCTATGCTCTGAACTCTGTCTGGATGTGCAGTTTTTACTTAGTATTATATTGAATTTTCTCTGGCTGCCATCCAGATGACCAATTTCTGCTTCAACTTCAGAATATTTTAAACTTAATGCTTTCTGGGTCAGCCTCTTTGCTATTGAACAGACACGAATTGGGAATTCCACACACCTCTATAAACACACACTGAAAATTACAAAGAACAACATATGCTTATACCACAATTCTGCAAGAACTTGCCAAAGAGAGTGAATAAAAGCATCCTCCTAGGGGCTTGGGGTTAGCTTAATTAACCCACTGCAATAAAGTGTAGTAGTTGGTTCTGTATTAAAAATGGATGCAAGGTCTACACCTTAGCACTGCTGTACTTAAAATAATATTTTTAACTCAGTACTCTCCTAGAAATATTGATATACTAGTAAGAAGATAAGTGTGATTTTCTATATTATTTGTGTGTTTTGGGGCCATGAATGATCCAATTCAAGCTTTTCATGGCTACCTTTTAGTACTGGGTAACGATCACCTTGACTGGACCAGGATACATCCTAGCATTTTTGTAAAATAACTTGTCACGTCATGTACATGCTTTCATTGTGTGGTTGTTTTTTTGAAATTAAATCATATTGTATAGCTGGAATGTATATTTATTGAGAAAGATAGATGTTCTAGTTAAAAGATTTTTTTTTCTAATTTTTATACCCTACACACCATATTCCTCTGGAGTGACTGGCCAAACTTTTTTTTGTAAAGGACCAAGTGGAAAACATTTTTGGCATTGGAAGCCATTGGAAGCCACTCTATCAAAACAACTCAGCTCTGCAGCTGTCACATGAAAGCAGTGACAGTGAATAAATGAGCTGTATATGTTTAGACAGAAATTTATTTATAAAAACAAGCAGTGGACTGGATTTGTCCCTAGTTTGCTGATCCCTGCTCTCAAGCCCATTGACATTGAATATTGACAAATATTGGTCAACATATTCATCGACAAAAATATATCTGATAATTGGAAACTGAAAAGTCACTCATAACTAATTACTTGGTCAACAGAGAAGTCAAATTACAATAGCAAGGTATTTAGAAAATCTTTATAACATGAATAATAATTATAAGATGTAGCAAAAGCTGTGATCAGAGACAGATTTGTGCAATTAAAAATCTTATTATGAAATAAATACAATCAAATAATAAATGCACTAAGGGTTTTATTCAAGGTGCTAGCAAACACACAATAAAACAAACCCAAGGAAAGCAGAAGAAATGAACAAAGAAAAAAGCAGTCATAATTAGAAAAAAAATACTAAAAATTGTCGATTCTTTAGTCAAAAATGCAAGGAAGTCTATAATCTACTATCTCATCTAAAACAAAGATGAATAAGTAAACAAAAATATATTTCTCATTTAGAAATGTGAAAGAGGGCCCTCCCTGGTGGCGCAGCGGGTTAAAACACAGCACTGAGAATCTAAAGCTGCTTCTGCATGAGTTCAATTCCCGCCTGCCCCAGAGGTGACCACATGGTGTGGCAGACCTCTCCTGACCCGCCCGCTGCTCCCCTTCGTCGATCTGCCTGTTCTGCTCCCCGCTCTGTCTCTGGTGAAACCTCTCACCACCCCTGAGCCTCTGGCCTATACCTCAGTTCTGTATGCACAAATAAATAAATCTTTAAAAAAAAAAAAAAAGAAATGTGAAAGAGAATATAAAAACAGAAGAAATGTTTGAGATTATGTAAGAAATGTTGAAAATTATGCTTCATACACACATATATAATTGTAAATGGGTATGTATGAATTACTGAATAAGAAAGGATTTTCAAAGCAAACAACAAAAAGGCTGAAGATTTTGACAGTATGAAAATATAAAGCTTCTGTAATGGCCCTCTCTGATGGTACAAAGAGCTAAGTTTCAGCACTATGAAGTTGTCCGTCACTAGTCACTGAAGCACAAGTTCTATCCCCAGCCAGGTAGCAGTTATGTCTCGCCCTCTGCTCACCAGTGTACTGAAAGCAATGTATTTCAGTAGATCTGCCTGTTCTGTTCCCACTCTGTCTCTGGTGAATCCTCTCACCACCATCACCCATATCCCAGCTCACATTTATATGCACAAATAGATTAATCTTTTTTAAAAAAAACTTTTGTATATTTAAAGCATTCATCTATAAGAAAATAAACTGAGGGAACTCTTAAGTTGTACAACAGAACCAACGTGCATACTCACTAAAAAGCGCTTATAAATTAGCCGAAAAGATAAACACCCCCAAAATGAAAAAGGCGTACATACTGAGAATGATATAACTTATAAATTATGAAATACTAGCATTCAGTAAACACATGGAGAAAAACGTCAAATTCATCAATAGTAACCCCCAAAATGCAAAACCATGAAGAGCATTTTATGATGTGATTTTGAGCAAGTCACTGATACTTCTATACTTGTTTTCTTTCTTAAAATTTAACTTTTATTTTTATCAAAATAATACTACATGCATGCTGTTTTATATGCATGTCATTTTAAAAGTTATGTAAATCACTAGTAGCCAAGTCAGCAAACACCTGCCTTTGCTCTTCTTGCCACTGATTTCTGCTTCTGTGGGCAACCACTTTCAGCTGTTTCTTCTAGCAACTCTGACAAGTGACGAGTAAGGGAATAAATAGCCACTGCTTGAGAGGTTTGCAATTGGAGCTGTGTCCTCAATGAAGAGTCATATTTCTGGTAAGCCTAGGAGTGGAGAGAAGCACTCAGAAAAGAGGGTAGGTTGTAAGGGATGCTAGTTGTAAGGCAGGATTTGCAGAGGGAGGATTTGGAGGTAGAGCGCCTGGGAGTGCAAGCATGGATTAGAAGTCCACGGCATCCTGCAGAGAGTGGTGTAGAGAGGACATGGCCATGGTGACAGACAGGTGAACATTATCAGATGAAAAAGGGGATCAAGTTATTGGGGTTTTAGTTTCCAGTTCTTTGGAAGCACCTGACAATGGTCTGGGGCTAGAAGGTTGTTCTTACTTGACTGGACTGACGAGAACTAAAAATGGCAGAGGCACAGAGGCCCCTATTAAAGAAGCAGCACAGTGAACAGCTCACAGTAAACACTAATAATTGTTGCCGTCATTAATACTGCACATTTGATAACTAGCACCAGTAGGAATGTGGAGAACTCGGTACTGTTGCTGATACTGAATTCATACAAATGTTCTAGAAGGCAACTGACTATCTGTAACAAAGAGGATTTTGGTTTGGTTTTTTAAGCATGTATGCATTGAAGTAGTAACTGATTGTGAAGAAATAACTGAAGAGCCAGCTTATACAAGGGGATTCATATCAGTGTTGTTGTAACAGAAAAAAATCAGAAAACCTAATCATCTGATAATAGGGATTGATAAAATAAATTAGCTCAAAAATAGAATATTGTAGTTATTAAAAATCATGTTGTAGGCCCTCCCTGGTGGCGCAGCGGGTTAAAGCACGACACTAAGAATCAAATTCTTCTTCCGCATGAGTTCGATCCCCGCCTGCCCCGGAGGTGACCACATGGTGTGGCAGACCTCTCCTGACCCGCCCGCTGCTCCCCTCAGCAGTGTACTTTGTCGATCTGCCTGTTCTGCACCCCACTCTGTCTCTGGTGAAGACTCTCACCACCCCTGCACCTCTGGGCTGTACCCTAGTTCTGTATGTATAAATAAATAAATCTTTAAAAAAAAAATCATGTTGTAGAAAAATGTCTTCCATAGAAATCATGAAGTTGAGTTTAAAAATAATTTGATCTCAAATATCTAAAAACTATATTACTTATATACACATGGGAAAATATCAGTGATCATCTCCGTGTGGTATGATAGTAAACTTTTTTTTTTTATAAGATTTATTTATTTGTGCATACAGAACTGGGGTACAGGCCAGAGGCTCAGGGGCGGTGAGAGGCTTCACCAGAGACAGAGCGGGGAACAGAACAGGCAGATCAACGAAGTACACTGCTGAGGGGAGCAGCGGGCGGGTCAGGAGAGGTCTGCCACGCCATGTGGTCTCCTCCGGGGCAGGCGGGAATCGAACTCATGTGGAAGCGGCTTTAGATTCTCAGTGCTGTGCTTTAACCCGCTGCACCACCAGGGAGGGCCGATAGTAAACTTTTTAAAACTTTTTCTTTTTAGGTTGTGTAACGGAGGAAAAATACAGTCAATAATGTTACGGGAAAAAATAGAGGCCTGTACCACCCAAGCTCATGCTCTCATTATCTAATCTTTAATATTCTCTAATTGATCAGTGAATGTTAACTTCATTTTCTCTGGCTCTCTCACAGGGTGAGGTTTCCTATTTTTCTCAATGTTTCTCTTTAGACCAGAGCAATTAACCCCCCTTTAAACAGCAGCTCCATTCCTGGGAATAGCAGGAGTCTGCAGAAATTTCTAATCTTGCCAACATCTTTAGTTCGAGCCCCCTGTAGTGCCACAGTGGAAATCCTGGTTGTTGGCAATAGCTACTGAGCACCACTGGGTACCTTCATTGTGCAAAACATTAATGGGGCTCCGTGTCTCTTCTGTCTCCTTCAGAGTACCTAGAACATTGAGTGCCAGCCACTTAATTAAGAAAGCTGATAGTGGCATTAAAAACAAAGGCCTTTCTCACTTTACATAGACCTTCTCAAGCAGCAGGTATTAATAATGTTTGTGGCATGCACCAACAAATCTGAGAAAGCACATCTGATACCTACAACAAGCTTAAAGCCAAACGAGAAAATTGTTCCAGAAAATAACAGATGCTCTCAGATCAAATATATCTCCCCAGAGGAAAAAGGAAATAAACATAGAAAATAGCCTCAGACATGATCAGACTATCTCCCACTGAGGAATAGTAGATGAGCAACAGCATCGACTATTCAATTAAACATCTTGTGCCCAGAGTTTACTTATATTCGTCCTTGATTTGAGGTCCTGAGAACAGTAGACAGGATGAATTAGGACTATCAGAAAGGTTAGTGGACTTCTAAAATGCCTGCCATACCTGATAGAACATTTGATAACTGTAGACCACTAGGGTTTGGGAGAGGATGTTAGCTCCTGAGTCAGACAGGAATGTGTTTCATGGTAAGTCCTGCAATTTAGATGCGTGCCCTTGAGCTAGTAATTAAACTCTGAACCCATTTCCTCATCTGAAAAGTGGGTGAAGTACCTACATCACAGGGTTACTGCAAATTCAAAATTAAAAAATGAAAGTATGTTTGGTCCAGACAGATCCCTAAGGATGGACTTTAACATTGTGGGTGACATTCAGAACCAATGCATAATACCATGCAGAAGAGCACAACAGACTTTGATAAACCAACAAACATAAATGACTGGGTGCTTTGAAAAGGTATCTAGAATACTTTTGTTTAAGAACCCCCAAACCAATCCGCTCTAAATAGGTTCTGCCATCTGCTGCATCAAGACAAAACATAAGACCTTTAATGGAAAGAAACTTTAATACAATTAGTGTGCACTACAGAAAAGCCAAGAATATAGTTTTCAAATCCAGCACCAGAAGTTACCCATCCCCTCGTGGGTAAAGTCCAGATTGTCCCAAAGCAAGGCCCAAGAGGCTTGCAACTTTCGCGGGGGGGCCCATAAAAAAGGGGTCAGAAACAATCAGATAAATCTGGGAGGAAAAGAACAAAATCAAAATCAAGATAGAAGCCGCCATTGTTAACTTCCCCCACAGGTCTCACCCACATCTGTTTCAACTAGTGCAGGACCAAGAGGCAAGTGTGGTTTCTTCACATGTCTCTGCTCCACTTGCCTTCTCCAGGCCTCCTTCTGGCTCCCCCTCCTGCTTCCTTCCTTCCCCAGTCTCCTCTCCAGCTTCGTTTCCTCCCTGCTCAGCTCTACTCTCCCTTGGGTGGAGCAGGGAATGTGGAATCTCCCCTTTTCCTGGGCACCACCCTGTTATAAGTTAACTCCTGAACTTGTTTTTCTATCTGTAAAATGAAGTTTAAAGCGCCTACCTTTGTGTGTGGCTTTATCATTGAGACTTTGTAGTCGTAAACACTGAGATAAGTTGGCTTTTGGCTTTGGTTCACACAAAGGTCTATGTGAGTCCTGAAGATGTGGATAAAATACAGACTCATCGGAACCAGATGAGAGATTTAGTGGAGAAATTGCAGGGTGTAACAGATGTAGCCTAGGGAAGTCCAGGGCTTGTTTCTGAAAGTCGACTTGAAGTTTCAGGATCGGAGAAACAAAACTCTATTTAGCAACAGCAGATATGAAAATATAATGTCTGATATCATTTTACTCTAAAATTTTCTTAATCACTTCCAAATTTTATCATTATGAAATAAACACAGCTTGACAGTCATTTTACACAGATAGATGCACAAGTTAATGAAATGACATTTTATGGGCTACAGGAAAGGAAATTTTGAATGCTCTCCATGGAATTAAGTTGTTCTGCTCAGCAAGCTCTGCTGGCTCTGCCAGATGCGTGGGAGAAAATGGGGTGCTGTGGGCTCTGATAGCCAACCCCTCCAGTCACTTGACATTCATCTGGGCAGAAGTCAGTCTTAAGGCTGAGATTTCATTGAAAATCAGGCCTGCAAAGCCAGATTTTAGAGTGCCTCGTTCACATCTTTATTATTATGGGGTAGTGAAAATATTTTATGATAGTGGTGCAATTTTAAAAATTCATCCAGTTTGCAATCATATCTGAAACACTGCTTTTGTGTCCAGCAAACATTACCACCTAAAATACCACATTGTTCACGATCAAATAAAAAGCCTTGATCAGCTTGGCTGAACTGCTGACATACAGACTTTTAAAAAAGTGGCTGTTTTTTTGCAGTGGAGGGTCAGTCTGTGAGAAGCAAGCTGTGTTCTATCTTATGATTCACTGCAACATGCACTGAGATGTATATCTTAGGAGGCTTAAAACAATAGAGAAGAAAGGAGGGAAAGGTCTTCTTGATTTGCAAATAGATTCACATTGTCCTTGCTATTCCTCCTACACAATTTATAGGTTCCTGGACCTTTTGATATTCCTCATCAAAACTTACTTTCTCAGTGTCTGTCGCATTTCAAAGGGACATTGGTTAATCCGCACCACTGCGTTGTCTCTAATTCACAGGCATTTTAACAGTTGCTGGTGCTTTAACTCAAAGGAATGAATCCAATACTGAATTTTCAAGCCAAAGTTGCCTGTGGGCACCAAGTGCCTTCTCTGTTGGGCACTCATTCCACTGTATTCAAGCTCTTCAGAGAAAGACATCATGCTTCATTCATCTTTGCATTTCCAGTACCCAGAACAATACTTGTCCCTGGTAAGTACTCGATAAATACTGGTTGAAGGGAAGAAGGAATGAAAGAGGCCAAGGGAGGTCTTTTTGGTAGGTCCCAATTACTATCTATAACAAATATATTATAATCCATTTCTACTGAATAGGCCTAGTTTTAGGCCTATTTGTCTAAAATTTGACTGTATCTGAAGTCATTCGTGATCCCTTAGCTATCATTTAGGGGGCAATTTTCTGTCCAATTGCTCACTCTCTCTCTCTCTCTTACACACACACACACACAGTCTCCAGCTCTCTGCCATCTTTCCCAGCAGCCTTTGTAATAAATCAAGAGCTACATAACTACCTCTGCTGCGTTATCCTTAAAAAGAGAAAGCTGTTGGAAAGATGCACAAATATTGTGACTCCCTGGAATGAAGGCTCTTCTCCCGGGAGTCAGGAAGAGCGAGTATGTGGCAATCTTAACCTCTTTGAACAGCCCGTCCTTGAAGTAAAACTCCTGCTTAGGAGCAGTCCCTGGGGCTTCTCTGCTTGTCATCTTCCCCACTTGACACTCATTTGCGCTGCACTGTATATTAGTGAAACAGCAAACGTGGAGGGTGGGAAGGCCAAGTCCAATATGGGCTTTCTTCAGGGACAACATCTGCTATGTGACCCAGCAGCCCTGCAATCAGATTCCAGACTTCTCTGCAATCTAGCTTATCATTCTGCTTGGTGTGTACCACTTTTTAAAGGCAAAATGGTGTGATAGAAAAAGCTTCTTCATCTACCCCTACCTCGGTTCAAATCCTTGCTTTCCAACTTACTGTGTGATTCTGGGTATACTACTTCACCCCTCTATGCCTGACTTTTCTTGTCAGCAAAAAGAGGATATGGACACTGGGTTGGCAGAGTTGCACAGGACAGCAAGGCCAAATGAAACTTGGCTGAGAGGTAGTCAATCAGCTTTCGAATGGAGTGCCAAAGTCAGGAGCCATAGGAGTCTGGAGTCCTCTCTGGGGCCCTCAGGCTGGAAGCTTTGCACTGCTTTCCTGTCTAAGGGCTGGTGAGCATTGTCTTCCGTTCTGAGAAACACTAATAAGGCCATGATCCATTTAAGCCACAAGTTCTCAGTGTCCTCACAGGGCAGTGAGTCATGCCTGCTGTCGGCCCGTTCACTTGCTGCAGGGGCCTCATTTGCTCTCTGATCCTTTGAGGAATGCTGGGTTCTCCCCAGGCCTCTCTCAGCCAAGCCATGTGGTGAGGTCAGACCAGGGTCAGGACCTAACGTTGTTCTGAGGGCCTTTGGAGTGGCTTGCTTCCCCCCTCTCCCCCCGCAAGTCACCCTTCACATGGAGAGCATAGACAGCTGTCCCGATCGGGCTCCACTGAAGCCTGTGTGGCCACTGTGGCATGGGGAGAAACGCTTTCAGCAATTCTGGCCAGCAATCAGTGCAGGTGAAGTGGGAGCTGTTTTTGTGTTGTGGGGATTCTTCTGGGCCTCCTGCAGAATTGCCTCCAACCTCAAGTAGCCTGTGCCATCCCCTCGCCTGCCTACCCTAATATCTTACTCATGCAGCAAGGAAGGAAAAAGGAGAAAGATCACTCTAAAATGAAAATGCCACAAACTGGTATCTTTGGGGTCCTACAAAGGATCCGTGCTGAGTCATTCATTAACTACTAACCAATAATCCCACGCTTTTACAAGATTGATTTTAAAACTTATAATATGGTCCTGTATGTAACTGTGTAATCTCCATAGAAAAGGGAGGCTCCATGTTTCCTTCCCCAGCTAAGGAAGTGGGGAGCAGATGGGAACTGGCTGCTAGAAAGGACTTGGGGAGAAAGACTTGGAAGAGGAACATGAAGCATGTGGAGACATGTGAAGAAAAAGCCCTACTTGCTTCTCAACCTTGGACTTGTCGACATGGGTCCCTGACTTGAATACAGGTAAAGATACTTAGAAGAAATGTGGGTGAGGGATTGGTGACAGCTGACAATAGCAGCTCTTATCTTGATTTGTGCTCTGTTTTGCTCCTTTTGTCCCAAACTTGTCTGGTCCTTTCTGTCCCTCTCCTGTGTTTCCCCACCAGAAATTGCCTTAGACTTGTGGCAGGTTTTCAGGTCTAAGTGTCCTGCTTTGGGTCACCCTTTTTGGCTGGACATTTACCCAGGAGGAGATAGGTAACTGAGTGTGTCATTGGGAAATGATATCCTTTTTCTTCTCTCTATTGCATACAGTTGCATTAAAGTTCTTTTCTGTTAAAGGTATCACACAGCAAGAGTATGCTTTTTCTGTAGGCAGTGGATGGCCGAACCTTTTTAAATGTGAAGGTTTAGGGTACCCGGAGTTGTTCCTCTGTCTGTCTGCTAACAAGGATGTAAAATATCTTCTTTTACAACTTTTAGGTGTCAGTCATTGTCCTACATACTTCATAGTTGTCAGCTACAGTCTAAGGCTCAACTGCTCTGTAATCAGATGGTCTCCATTTGAATTTTGGCTTTGACACAGTAGCCACCCGGACTTAGGTCACTCATTATAGATCTCTCTAAGCCTCAGGGTCTTGGTGTGACTCTCTGACTGGCTCCTTCTTATCGTGTAGCACTCAGCCTAAATATTCTAGTATTCTAAACTCAGAGAGAGCTTCCCTGACCACCCTCTCCAAAGCAAGACCATCCATTCCCTACCCACCATGGTTTCTCCCATCAGTTTCTCTGTCTAGTCCTCTCAGAGTACCCCTGTCTCCTGCCCCTTTGCGGGGGGGCCCTTGCTCAGTGTGGCTTCTAGGTTCTGGAGATATGGAATAAACAACTGCTACCCATGGAGCTTCCACTCTGGTAGGGAAAGGCAGACAGACAAATAGGCAATTAAAAAAAATATATAAGCAACATTCTAAACATTCTAAATTCCTTGTTAACTGCTCATCTCCTTTAATAAAGTATTAGCTCCCTGAGGGTAAGTTCTTATCTATCTTGATTTCTGTTGAATTCCCAGGGTCTTTCACAATGCTTAGCATGTCATATGATTTAGGAAATGAAGTAAAAAATGAAAAGACTAAAGTATATAACCCATGCTAAGGTAGTTTCTGGAAAACATGGTAAACACTTAAGAAAGTGGTGGTTGCTTTTCAGTTAGATTCTAAAGCTGTGACACTTTATCACATAGTGTCTTTAATGATAATTAAACACTCCATTGTTATAAGTAAACACTCCATTGTTAGAATTTTAGAACTGCACATAGCCCATGTACAATTTAGTTACTAAATTCTTTTGTAGACCATGAACTGGCTAGGCATATTGAACTAATGTCTTACTTAGTAATAACCCCAAGATAATCCTAAAAGTTAAAAATTCTTATCCTATTATTAAAGGGCAGGTGGTAGGAAGCACCCAAAATCCATGCAAACAAAATGCTCTGTGATTTCAGAGGAGAAAGTGACTCACGTGGCTGGAAGAGGAGGTAAACCTGGAGGATAGTAGGACCTGAGCCAGGAGATAGTGTGTATGTTGGGGTGGGAGGGAGCCTAGGCAGAGCAGTGAGAAGAGGCACAGAAAAGCATTTGGTTGGTGCGTCACTGACATGGGTGGATGATGTGGTACAGGAAAGGAATAATGACAAGGGGGCATGACTCAGCTATTTATAAAGATGAAATAGTGTCTTTGGGACAAAATGGATGGATCTTGAGGTGATTATGCTAAGTGAAGTAAGTCAGAAAGTGAAAGTTACCAGATAGTTTCACTCATTTGCATAATAGACATAATTAAAGAAAACAAGCTGGTGAAGCACAGCAAAATAATTCTTAGATTCTGGGCCCAGGGGAGGGATGATCGGATAAGAGAGGGACACATCCCTTCTAATGCCATTCAGAGACTGGATGGTAGAATACAAACTAGCATCCTAGGTTATTCTAAATCAGAAGTCATACTTGGGATCCTAGGACTTCAAATCGCAGCAATTCCTTCAAGCTCATCACAAGTCACATAAAATTTCTATTGATATGTGGCCCCAGTATAAAGTGGGATTGCAGAAATAAACTGACTCTGGATTGTATCTCTGGATACAACACCCTCAAGGAGCTTTCCTGGGAGACACAGCAAGCAAAGGCAAGTGTCTAGACCTTGACCTTGACTACTCTCTGGCTTCCCCTTCTCATCCTTCCCTCCAAAACCTGGAATGGATGCCCACTTGATTGTCTGTGCCTAGCTCAGAGACGTCCCCATAGGAATGGTACGATAGATGACATGAGCTCAGCCAGAAGGTAAAATGGGCCACAATCAGCCTTCCGAAGAGGGTGTGTTGGATACTGTTTTGTACAATGAGAATGACCTGTTGAACGTGGGGAAGTAGGGACTAAGCCGACTGAAGTAAAATGATCAAAGGACAAAGGAAAGGGGTGAATGGGACTAAGGCTTAGCAGCACTTTCTCAAGGTCTATTCTTCCTCTCTGTCAAGGTTGGAGAGATGGTTGACATCAACCTTTGAACTGAGAAGCTGCATATTAAGAGTGAAGGTGGGCAACTCCTAGGTATCTACCCAAAAGACACAAAAACATTGATTGAAAAAGATACCTGCACCCCCATGTTTATTGCTGCTTTATTTACAATTGGAAAAACATGGAAGCAGCCCAAATGCCCAAAAGTAGATGACTGGATAAAAAAGATGTGGTACAAATGTACAATGGAATATTACTCAGCAACCAAAAAAGAGAAACACATGTCTTTTGCAGCAACTTGGAAGGAGCTTAGTGAGATAAGCCAGAAAGAGAAAGAAAAATACCAGATGGTTTCACTCATAGCAGAAGTATAATGGACCAAGTGAGAAAATAACAAAAATAATGAACAACAATATACCAGAGACATTTTGCAGGGGTAGAGTGGGGAATGGGATCAAAAACGGGGGGGTGAGGGGAGAAGTGCACGGGATTATGGTGATGGCACACGGGTGACTTGGTGATGGGAAACCCACGGGGATTACAATTGAGATGGAAAAAAAATGTACAAAATGATGTAAAAATAAACTGTTATAAAAAACAGCATTAAGCCACAAAAACTGTCAAAATGTAAAAAAAAAAGAGTGAAGGTGGGCAAGTTAATTCAGTTGCCTTGACAGCAGTTATATGCAGTTCTGGGTTTGAGCTCAAGTCTACTCCCTTTGCCTTGATATTTTTATCACTATATTTATTTCCATGTGGGAATCTTCTTAATTTCCATGTCCCATGACATGAGCACATGATTAACAATTGCTGCCTATTCATCCCCTTGGTGGATTCCTTCTTATTCCTCTTCCCTCCTATTAATTATCTCAGAGTCAGCTGTGTCTCTCTTTTTTTTTTAAATTTAAATATATTTATTTACTTTTACATAATTCTTCATTTTGTACATTTTTTCAAGCTGTGTCTCTTGAATTAGATTTCTGATGGGTCAAGACACTTGGGTCCCCTGCATGGTACATGCCTGTTTTCCAATCCTGCAAGTTCTGCATCTTGAAAGGAACCGTAGAAACCAATTTACCCATGCTTGTTGTTAAGTGTTCAAAATATATCTGCTTGCTTCAGCAACCCAACTTGTGTTTTGGAGGGGCAAAAAATGCAATAGAGGCTGGAGAATTCTCAGCCACACAGCCCCTCCAGAGTGCAGGGAAGGGGTCCGGGAGAGTGGGCAGCTTTGTCCAACAATCCTCCAAGGAATGAGCAGCAAGGATAACCACAGCTCTCATGAAACCGTGTCTCCATCTCCTTGTATTGGACATGCTGTCTTCTTTCCCCTATATAGTTTGCTTTTGTTTTTCTGCCTTCCCAGAGGGGCCCTTTCTCCCCCTTTATCATGCCACAGTCAATGCAATAAAATCTGTTTTCTCCCTAGTTCCCTATTACTCACCGGAGTCCACCTAGTGTCTTTCCATTGCATTGCAGCATGGACACAATAGAATTTTCCATATGGCAATGAGAGTGGTTTTGTCTGGAGACAGTCTTTGTAGAACAAGGTGAAACTGGTTCATGAAAGCCAGTCTAATATCCAAAGAGCTAAAAGTGACTAGAATGAAGAAGACTATTTTGACAACATACCAGTTTAATGGAGATCCAAATGTTCAAAAGAAACAATCAGAACTTCGTACTAGTAGGAGAAGTCAGACTTGCCACAAACAGGTTTCCTGGGTCCCTGTACAAAGCCTCTACATGCTGAATCATGTCTTATATTCACAGGACATAAACTGGGTTCTCAACCACCATCCAGCCTTTGCAGGCTAACCTGCATATCCTGTGTGATGTCCATGATCAAATACACGAATTAAGTGTCAGTGCTTCAAGGGCTTTGGGTGACAACAAATGTCAGTTGGCCCAGCGTTAGAACCTCTCCTCTCCTCCACCCCTCCAGTGTCCTCCCTAGTGCTGCTCATTTTGGCTCTGCCCTGCCAGGTGATCCTTTCCACTCCTTGTCCCCTGGCGGGTGGTGGTGATGCATGCTCAGCCCTGTGCTAAACTGTACTGCCTCTCCCAGACCCCTCACCCTGCTTAATCCTCCCTCCTTCTCTGCATTTTAGTCCGGGTCTCTTCTTGCCGTCGTCTCCACGCGGCGATGATGGCTTCATCGTCCATTTCCTCCTCTTCCTCCCTGTCAGTGTTTCTTCGATACTGGCACCGCCGCCCTGAAGCAAACCTCCCTTCTTCTCTGTTTTCCACCCTCTCTTTCTCTCCCTCCTCTTCAGACCTCATGAAGCTCTGTGTGAATTTCCTCTTGGCTCCAAACTCAGAAAAGTCTGACTTGGATGACTCTTCCCCATCTTCCCAGTCCCTGGGTCTTGCCCAGCTAGGATCCCGGGGTTCTGGAGATTCTTCCCCTCCGGAGGGCTCGGGAGTCCTGCGGAAGAAGTAGGGCTCCGGGCTCTCCTCTCGGGAGCTGGCGGTCTCACTGAACTTGGACCTGGAGAACTTGTGCATCTCCCGGCCCTCCCGGGTAGAAGAAGAAGAGAAACGGGAGATGCTTCTCACAGAGTTACCATTGGCTTCGTGAAAGGAGGAGGTGTCCCGTTCCTCTGACTGAGATTTAGAGAACTTATAACTGGAGGATTTGGATTCTGTCTCCCGGAGCAGTGAAGATCTCGTGTACCTCCCCCTGGAGCTTCCAGAACAATCACTTGGGGGAGGAGATCTCTCCTCTGTCCTGAGGCCACTGAGCCACTTACTAATACTGCTATCTGTCTCTCTGTTGGGCCCGCTGCCACCTCCATAGCCACTTCCTGGGACCGCCAAAGAGGAGGAGATGTCTGTATCAGGTTTTTGGGAATTGCTGCGGGAAGAATACCACAAGCTCCCTACAGCACTGTCAGTGTCCTCACCCCTGTCACCAGAGTCATTGTCCTCATCTTCCTTCACCTTCTTTTTCTTGAAAAGGGAGCTGCGTTTGTTGTCGGAGGCCAACTTCTCTAGTTTATATTCAGACATTTTCTCCCTCAGCTCCATTTGCATCTCCCTCTCCTTCCGGTCAAGTTCCTTTAGGTTGACATTGTCAGCAAAGAGGTTGTAGATGGGCTTGCTGGTCCCCCTTACTCTGCCTCCTGTTTGTTCAGCTCTGGAGCTGGGAGTGGTGCTGGATGACAGCACAGAAGTTGTGTCGCTGCCGGATCTTACGAGGCTTTGAGGCCGTGGGCAGCCACCCAGGGCGGAGCCACTCTGTCCACTAAGCATGGAGACATGGTCATCCCCCAGGCAGCTGGCTGCTGGTGCCACGCTCATACTTGCAGCGGATGGTGAGCGGGACAGCAGCAGCATTTCATTTTGCTTCTGTGCGAGAGTTTCACTGACGACATTGGCAATCCAGTTCTGGATACTGGCGATGGAAATGGTGTCTCCAGGCCCGACGGGTAAGTTTGGCAGGGGTGTGGTGGGATTAGGGGTCAAGCAGCCGCCTAGGTGGCTTACAGCCTGAGATGGATGGGAACTGCGGCTCTGGGCACTGAGGACTGACGTGGTGTCCCCATCAGCAGTGCCCGAGGGAGCTGCAGACCAGAAGGCGGACAGGGGGATGCTCCCGCTGGCGACCGAGCGGTCTGCCTCCCAGCTGCCCATGGACTGACTCTCCTCTAGCGTCTGCCTGCTCCTCTCCAACAGCTCTAGCCTCCGCTGTCTCTTCTTGGCTGAGGCTGTGTCCTCTACCTTGCCAAGGTCCACCACCTCCTCCTTGTTCTCGCTGCCCACCTTTTTCTGGTGCTTGAGCTTCCAGGCCTGGTAGGCCGTCAGGTTGACATCCGAGGGGCTCTTCTCCGCCTGCTCTGTGCCTTGCTCACTGCTGCTGTCTCCTGCCTCCGAATCTCTCTTATGAAACCCAAATTGGATTCTCTTGATCTTCCACCTTTCCAGGGCAGTGAGCTTGTCCTTATTCTTGCTACAGAAGTTATAGAAAGAGCTGGCCTCCGAGGACACGCTGTCCTTGTCATCCTCGCTCACGCTGCTCCCCACCTCAGAGTCCGTGTCCCCTTTCTCTCTCCTTCTCCTGGAGCGGTACTCCCGGGAAGCTTCCTTCTCGATCTCCAGCAGCCTCTGGTTCCACACATCCCAGGTGCTCTCTGTGGACACAGAGTCAGCACGGCGCCTCCCACCCTGCCTCTGGCGGCTCATCTCTAGCTGCTGCTTCAGGACCTGAATGTCATGGCTGCTCACGCTCTCTGAGCTGCTGCTCTCACTCACCGTGTGCCTCCGTCTTCTCCCCACAAAGGAGTCAGCGTCACTCTCCTCTTCCTCTTCCTCTCGATCCCACCTCCGGTGCCCTTGGGCCTGGTACCTCTCATTTCGGCTCTGCCACTCCCGGATGATGCTCTCCACGTCCTCGTCCTCGGGTTCCTCTCCACCCCAGCCAGAGGAAGCTGAGCGCCTGCCATCCCCGCCCTGGGGGGTCTTGCCCGCAGGGCGGCCCTGCTCCTTCTCCCAGTGCTCATGGTGTTTCTTCTCATCTTGGTCCAGGACGGTGTGGGGCCTGGAGGCTTGACTACTGGCCTTCCCCATGGAGGAGCCACTCAGGTGGCTGGCGGCATCGTCCTCCTCCTCCACAGTGAAGGCCTGCACTCTGGCCCTGGCAGTGCTCCCTGCATCCTCGCCCTCTGAGGCCTCATCTGTTCCCCCCTCGGGGTCACAGTCTTCTTCCCTCTCCTCCATTAGCTTCTCGTTGAGCTCCCGGAGCTGTTTCAGGAAGCCATCATTGGGGTAGATGGCGCGCTTCTTCCGCAGGGTCATCAAGGCTTCTAGGATGCTCATGTTGTGGAAGATCATCAGGTAGGCAGCCACCAGCACTGCTGACCGGCTGATGCCCATCTCGCTGCTGACCAGGACTTTCCCTGAAAAGAAAGCAAGAAAGAGATAACGCGATGCTGGTTTTTTTTTTTTCTTTTCAAGTACTGTTTTTGGAGTGCTGGGTTGAATGTGCCAGCTTCCCTTCTGGCGCTCCTCCACACTCACACCCCACTGGTGGACATCCTGTCTGCAATGGTGAACATCGGGAGGAGAGGGGGTGGGCGTGGAGGGCAAGGAAATACCCCCTGCCCCCACTTTTGAAACCCTGAAGCACTTTTTGACTTTCACTCCACCACACTAAGCATCAGAGTGAAGAGAAATAAAAGAATAGGAGAAAGAAAGGCAAAAAGGAATGGGGATAATTCCTAAGACTCCCTGGAGTGCACAGTTCAGTGCACTCCCTCTCTTACAATCACACACACACACACACACCCCTTCACTCCATATTTAGATCACTCTAATTTGGGGAAAATTCTTTCATATATTCCAGGAAAGCCCACCTTTCTGTGACCAGCTTCCAGTGGTCATACTCTGGAAGGTCAGTAACGAACACATCTGTATTAACCAGGTCTTTTATACAAAAATCTTTAAGAGCACATATCATATATTTTTTTCTTTTCCTGGCTATTCTCAGTCAATCATTACTGGAACATCTTTTCATTTCCTTATTTAGTAGCCATTCTTTCCATTTTGATTGAGTTCTTCTTTCTTTTTTTTGGGTCAGGATAGAGCAAATAAATTAGGTTGGGACTGGCCCACAGGAGTAGAGGGGAGCCCTTACCCCTCACCCAGGCTGTAGGACCTTCACTGGCACTGTCTACACTTTCTACACTTGTACTGTGGGTGGATATGTAACAAAAGAATTTAATTGTCTTTAACATCAACTGAAATTTTTTTAAAGATTTATTTATTTATTCATATGGAACTGGGGTACAGGCCAGAGATGTGGATGGTGAGAAGATTCACCAGAGACAGAGAGGGGAGTAGAACAGCAGATCGACGAAGTACACTGCTGAGGGGAGCAGTGGGCAGATCAGGAGAGGTCTGCCTCGCCATGTGGTCACCTCCGGGGCAGGCGGGAATCGAACTCATGTGAAGTGGCTTAAGCTTTTTAGTGCCGCGCCTTAACCCGCTGCGCCACCAGGGAGGGCCTCAACTGACATTTTAAAGCTTTTTAAAAACTGCTGTTAAGATATAGCTCTCAAAGCATTTTTTTTTTTAACAATAAGGATAGCTTCACAAGTTTCCGTGAATGTTTTAGATAGATATAAGTCATTCTTATAACCTAACAGATAACTTGACAAGCCTCAATTCTACTGTACAATGCGTAAGACACCCCCCCCCCCGTGAGTTGCATTCTTCATGAATGTGAATGACCTGTCTTCTATGACTTCATCCTAATAGTTGTTAAAATGTAGCCAGGGGCCCAACAAGACCTCCCTCCGGACTCTTGGTGGGCAAGTATCCTTCACTTCTTACCTGCACTACAGTGATGACTGTCGTGTCCCCTTACACCACCCTAGACTTCCAAGCCCAGGGAGGGTGTTTTCTGAAATGTAGCTCAGATCGATGTACCTTTCAGTCCCCTTGACTTGGCCTTCAACTTCCTATCTAATAGGATCCCTACCCGTCTAACCTTCACCCGCCACGCAAATCCACACTCTCCAGGGAATTCCTGAACACACCAAGTTTCTTCCACCTTGGGATCTCTGCAATAGCACTGCCCTTGGCCAGCAATGTTCTTCCAGTTTTTCCCACGATTAATTCCTTCTGATCATTCAGCTTCAAAACCCCCTTCTCTGAGAAGCCTTCTTCCTTCAAGAAGACAGCCAACCTAATACACCACCCCAGTTATGTCTCTGCCTCATACTGACCACCATCTGACTTTGTTTTGTTCTTTTTAATATTCTCTACTCTCATTACAGGTGAAAGTCAAAAGCCAGAAGCTTTGTCTACCATCACAGTGTCTAGAACGGTTCCAGACATGAGTTAGCCCTCAATAATTTCTTGCTGACGAATTACTGCTTTTCCCTAAATGGCAACAACAACCTTCTTAGGACAATGACTCCCAGACATGGCAGATCAACTGGCGGTGTTTGCAGTGTTCCCCAGGTTGCTTTCTCCTCGGTACAATCCTAGCAGCCTGGAGCAGGTGGAAACCACACCCCAGCCCATGCCCTGCACCTCTATATGTCAGCAGCGCTTCATCAAGGAACTCAGCAGCCTTCCGGAAATGCTGGGAGATGTCCACCTCAGGAAAGTCATCGGTCTCCACACCTAAGTACTGGACCTCCAGGCCGGTGTAGAATTCAGGCCCAGTATAGACGCCGGTGCCATGAGCAGCATTCAGGATGTGGGTGATTCCCAGCCTCTTCAGCCTCCCCTTATTCACAGCCACACTCCTGGGGGAAAAGAGGAAGGGACATCTTTGCAAGGGACAGAGCCAAGAAGCAGGCATTGTGCAATGATTGGGAGCCTCCTTTGTCAGGGTCAGAAGGGCCACAGCTAGGGATTCTCGGCTTCTGGTTGTGTCTAGGACTTGCTGCAAATACGATTATGAAAACAGGTGAGTGGCTTGATTCCAGCAGGAGAGAGAAGGGACTGGGAGCTGGGTGGGAGAGTCAGGAGGAAGAGGAGAGCAAAACGCACGTGTAGTCCTTGAATGGCCCAAAATTGAAAACCCCATGTCTTGCGAATGGATATTTATCAAGAACCAAAAGTGGTAGACAAAAATAATAATAAAATTAGTGGTTCATTTTGATCTGACATGCTACACTTTCATAGTCCTTCCCATGCATTGTTTTATATTATTTCCATAGGGAACTTTAAAGGTGCAGAGAACAACTCTTTTATCTTTGTGCCTAATTTGACAGAACTTTAAAACACCTCCGATAAAGTTTACCTTTTGGGAAAGAAGGACTGCCAGAAAATATTAGCCTTTACATTATGCCTGCCTTAGAAATTTTCTTGAAATCTGACTTTTATAAAGGAGTATATGGATACATTGAACCATACTTTAAAAAATAAAACTTGATTTCCATTAAAGCACAGATTATAAGGTTACAAAAACTCACGACTTTTACTCCCATTTTAAGATAACAGATTATCCATCATGACTTCCCAAAACTGAAAAGAGAAAAAGACTCTGAATAAGAACTAGCGTTTTGGTTTCTAGATCAGAGCTCTTTCTGTTTCTGCTGAATAAATAGAGCTTAGGCCCACCCTGGTGGCACAGCCGGTTAAAGCACAGCACTGAGAAGCTTAAGCCACTTCCTCATGAGTTCGATTCCCGCCTGCCCCGGAGTAGCTCCACATGGTGCGGCAGACCTCTCCTGACCCGCCCGCCGCTCCCCTCAGCAGTGTACTTCGTAGATCTGCCCTCTCTGCTCCCTGCTCTGTCTCTGGTGAGTCCTCTCACCCTCCGCATCTCTAGCCTGTACCCCAGTTCTGTATAAGTAAATAAAATCTTTAAAAAAAAAATAGAGCTTAGCTGGAAGAGGCCTGAAGGACTGCCCATGCAGGAGGAGCTGCCTCTGGCTGGGGACATCTAGAGGGACCTGGGGTCCCTGGTGACCATGGTGTGGCTGTCTCTCCAGCTACAGATCTAATTAGAGGTTACTGAGGACTTGGTGCCCAGCTCTGAGAATCAGGTTCTGGACAACTAATTAGCCCACGGTGCAGCACAAGACCCAATGTCCAAAGATATTTTCCCTGCTGCTTTCCCTGGAAGTCCTAAAGTCCCTCCTTTGCTTCTGGAGATACGTATGCTGGGAGGACACTTTATTAATTTGTCAATGGAGCGACAAAAATTAGTTTCACAAATCAGTCTGTTAGTCCTAATTACGGACTGGCAAGACCCTGATGGAGAAAGATATAAGCGAGTTGTTTCTTATTTTGCCTTGAAAACCACTGATGAACTTTTAAAAAGTAACATCTATTCTGATTATAGAAACATCTAATGTTTACTCTAGGAAATCTGTCTAATTTTAAAGAAAGCTAAAATAGAAAATAAAAATCACTGCTAGCACCACCTCCAGACAGAAGTACTATTACCGTCTTACCACTTTGTTTCTCATTTGTTCTATGCAAAGGGATATGCATAAGGTAGCCTGTGTATCCACATGCAATTATAGGAACATTTTCATATTTTGGAAAATGCATGTAAAAATCACTAAGTTCAATGACTCCAAATGTTTCATTCTATGGTGGTGGGGCTGTCGTGGGCTGCTGGTGATAGTGGGGTGTGGCAGGAAGGGAGGCCCAGAGAAAGCACCAAAGGGGAGGGAGCACAAGACTATGATGGAGAGCCTGGCAGGAGGAAGGAGGACAAGGAATAGTGCCAGCATTTACCTGGGCATCCCTGTGTGCAGGGGGATGGGGCCTTCCTCCAAGTTGGGGACTGGATGAGTGGTCAGGCAGCCCCAGATTGCTGGGAAAACTGCAGGAATCTCCTCTCCCCCAGGAATCCCCCAGAAGGGCAGGGCAAGGGCGCCCCCCTCCTAGCAGTGAGACTCACTTCTCAGCTATGAAGATGTTGGGCCAGACTTCATCCACCTCATTCCAGGGGGCCTCTTGGCGGTCTTGGAGCAAGGACCGCTGCAGGTCCAGGATGCTCGGGGTGTTGTACAGGCTGGTGTCGTCCATCTTCTCCCTGACTCGGTTGTACAGGTCCTCCACCAGCAGCTGCTCTGCAGACTCCAACATGCCTGGACACTCAGTCTCCGCTCTGGCCCCCCGAGGCTTGAGTTCTGAGGGTACAGGCAGCATTGTCATCACAGAGACAGGGACCCAGCAGCCTTCCCTGCTCTGTAAGAGAACCCACGCTTGGCCAGTTTACTGTCAGGACTCTGGGTGTGGGTCAGAATGCCACCAGATCATCCAGGAAGGACTTAACAGAGACCTGGGGGTGGGGGAGGGCACACTGCTCTGTGCGCCTGTGGCACAGACCCTCAGCAGCTCAGGTGTATAGGGGTGTGTGAAGGGGAACCAGCCTCCCTTACTCACTGCCGTAGTTCTCTAAACTGGCTGACATTTTTGAGATGGGGGTCCTTACAAACTATTTCTATTCATATTTATAATTCGCAGTGCCCCACACAAAGTGGATTGCCAGAGCATTTACCAAATGAATAAATGTCACTCTTCATAACATCACTCACTCTATTAGTTTGACTCCTTCACATATGGAATGCAAATAACACTGGGAAGAGGAAACCAGTCAGTGAGCATTTATACCAGATCACCTTGAAATACACATTCAATTTACTTATTTATGTCATAGATTGTCTGCTCCTCTCTGTATAAATGTCCATGATCCTCAGCCTCCCTGCCCTCTGACAGGAAAAAAAAAAAAAATAGGGGAGAGCACTTGGTAACCAGAACACTGAATAGAGAGAAGAAAAACGGACCTGGGCAGAAAAGGGGCATCCTCCATGTTCTCCATAGCCTCTAGCCAACACCATCTCTTTCCCAGTGGATAAAGAGCAGCCACATTTGGCAAGTAGTTTGGCCCTGCCCTTCACAGAATGTAGGCAGGTGTCTGCTATGGACACTCCACACTCAGACTGAATCTTAAGGCATAGCAATGCCTTGTTTCTCCCTAGCTCTGATCTCCATGCCCCTTCTCTGAGGCATTAAGCCTATGTTTCATTAGTCTTAATGACTGAAGGGTGGGGGAAGAAATAGATGGATATTGTAAAGAGAGAACATATCCAGGGATACTTCAGAACACTGTCCTGCTGACTAATGGTCAGTGGGTGCAATGGTACATTGAAGAGTTTTCTGATTTCATGAAAGTCTGCCTCTGCCACAGAGTGTGAATAGAGGAGAGCAAAACAGGGGTTTGCTGTGTTCTGAGGAGACCTCAGATTGGGGCATTAGGGGAGATTTGATGCAGGGAGAGAGATGGGATGGAACAAGTTGAGCATGACCCAGAGACCTGGGAAAGCCAGTGTCCAGGGGGATGAGGGGCGGGGTCACTTGTTTCTAGCCTGGAAAGGGAAGAAATCAAAACAACCACCAGCTGGAGAAATAGATGAAAAAGACAGTGCTGTATACTTTAATGAGGCTTTGGGAGTCTGTTGGTTGGTTTTTTGACATGGATTAAAGAAGAGCTATTTTCAGTAGGAGTAGGTAGAAGAGAAACTGTCACATTTGTTCTGTAGGAGCCCTGGAGAGCCAGGAGGGCAACGTGGAAGCCGGAACCAGGAACACCGTCATCCGTTTTTCAACAAAGTACCACTCTGGGATTGTAGATTTTATTTATTTATTATTTTTTATTTGGCTGCTCTTGAAATGGCGATCAGAGAACATTTAGAGCTGAGCCATGGGGCAGAGATGTGGGGACCCATCTGGAGTTGTGGTTGAGGCAGAGAGAAGAGGAACTGTGGGCTAATGGTGTGACAACTTCCACCTCTGTCCTGTGACAGTTTAGGGGTTGTCAGAGTTGCCTTTTTTAAAAAAAAAAAAACTAGTTTTTTTTTACATCATTCTTCATTTTGTATGTTTTTCCATCTCAGTTGTAACCCCCATGGACTTCCCACCACTTCACCCGTGTGCCATCACCATAGTCCCATGTGCTCTTCCCACCCCAGTTTTGATCCCTCTCCACCCCCCACAGGATATCTCTGGTTTATTGGTTGATTTTTGTTTTTACTTTATTTCAGTTGCTTTTTCCCCCTCTGATCCCTTATACTCCAGCAATGAGTGAAACCTTCTTAAATGTGATAAGGCAGCACCTGCAAAATATATCAATACCTTGCTAGGTCCCACCTGCAGATGACAGTGACACCTTCCTAAGGTCCCATCTCCAGGTGACCTGTAGACTCATTGCTCCCACTCAGCTTCCTTGGAGGAAATTACCTTCATTGATGATCTGTTTAGCAGCAATAGCTGATGACAGGTGAATAGGCTCCATGAAAATGCTCTCAGTTTCTGCATCAGAAACCATCGAGAACCTAAGAGAAGGAGTATTCATGAGACAATGCTGAGCAATACATGAATTGGGGCACTAAATAAGAAATGTGGATCTGGGGAGGTTGGGTAAGCCAGGCAAAAAGGGTCAATTGTACTGTGAAAGATGGAATTAGACTTTTGGTGGCGAACCTAATACAGTACAATGGATGTTGATTTACAATGACGTACACCTGAAACCTATATACTGTTATAAATCAATGTCACTTCAACAAAAATAAAAAATAAAAACCTGGATCTGATTTTACCCACAAGTGGAGAGCAATGGGAGACAAAGGGAATGCTTTCTTCCATTTAGGGGTGCTGGGGAAACTGCGAAGGCAGATGCTGTGTCCTGTGGCTCAGTCACCTGTCTGCTTTCAGGCCACAGTAGCATCAGCCAGAGTGTCCACCGCCTGTCTGCTTTCAGGCCTGAGTAGGCATCTGCTTCATAAGTGGGTGTTTAGTGATGGAATGACATGCTCCAGTCTAGGCTTCGGAGGAAAGAGCTGTGGATGTGGTTGTGGGGGCGCCCCTTCTTGTGGCTGTGCTTCCTCTACTGGGCTCCCACCCTGGACATCTTGCTCATTTTTTTTCTCTTGCCCCCTGTTCCTCTACTCTAAAGTGCAAGATGTCCCTCATCGTGGCCCTACCAGGGTCCTGCGGATGGGCAGGCAGGTGGGCTGCTCTCTGTGCCCCACAAGTTCGCTCTGCTCATAGAGGAACGACCTGGCAATGATGGGCTGGCACAGCACCAAAGGAAATTCGGAGTCCCTGCTGCGCTCCTGGCCAACAGCCTTTTAGAGGTTAGCACTCAGGTCACCTAGCTGACGCCACAAGAAGTCAGACAAGCTGCCTGTGGAGTCCTGTTCGAATTGTCTTAAACATTGGGCAAATTTTTGAACAGAGATAGAAAAAGGAGACTGCAATTCCACGTGTTATGTGAATTTTGAGCAAAGCACATTTTTCTCTAATAATGATGTGGAACCTAAAATATCAATGACCCAGCCAAAATTGCTGTAATTGGGAAGTGACAATAAATGATACTGACATGAGACAGCAAGCCTGGCCACTGTGTCCCACCCTGTGACATTCTGAGCTGGAAATTCAGGGCTGACTCATTTTCAGATACCAACATCTCAAAAAACTAGACGTAAAATTTTATTAAAACTTGAGTCATATTTGCATTTCAGCAATACTTATTAGTTAATAGTATCTATATAATCTTTTCTCCATATCCAGAGGGGTTGGGACCTGGACTTCCATATACGGAAACCTGCAAGTGCTCATTTTATAAACAGGGTGATATTTGCATACAACCTAGGCAATGCTCCAGTACACTCTAAATCACCCCCTGTACTTATACCTCTACAATATAAACATTATATAAATAATTGTTATACTGTGTTGTTCAGAGGATAATGACAAGGGGGAAAAGCTGTGCATGTTCAATAAAGAACTGCCTACCATAGATCTAAAAATTACATGTCTTTCCATTCATGCTTTGTTGATGCCATGGATGTGGAAATGAGGATACTGAGGACCGCCTGTACTATTAGTAATAAAATAATTACCGCCTTTCTTAAGGTCAAGATTATGTGAAATGAGTTTTGGAGAAAAGCTCAGAACAAAACCCTGGTAGGGAAGTTAGCAGAGAAATCTCACGTGAAGTGGGGCTGATAACAGCTTTCTGCCCTCATTTCTCCCCCAAGCCCCTTCGCTTCACTCCTCGGCAGATCCAGGGCCTCTGATCTTGAAACCCCCTTCCAAGCAACTCACACAGAAATAGATGAAAAGGAGAAGTTGGAGCCTCCCCTATCAGGAGTGCAGAAGGCCCAGAAGGGACCCAGCTGGCACCCCCAGACACCCCCTTTCTATCTACCAGCCCAGCCTGAGGGTGCCATATCCCTGAGCAACCACAGTTGGTACAGATTTGTTTTCAAGTGAAAAATGAGATTCTGTCTTAAACAGACCTAAACTCCGAGGTCTTGACTTTAATAGGGGTGAATTTGAAATAAAAATTTGAAAGTAGAAATGACTGTGAAACATCCACCCTCCTCATGGGTGGTGCTGATTGAACCCCAGCTGATAGTCAGCAAGTGGAGACATGACACAGGACACTTCAGAAAAGTTGGTGTTTCGTGATTGAGAAAAAGAGGGTCAAGTTCCCTCCCCAGCCTAGTGTCAGTTCTTGGCTGCCCCTGAACAATGTTAAACCAAGCCTTGCGGTGTGGAATGCAGAGTGCGGGTTATAAATGCTTTCCAGAGTCAACTGCCAGAGAGCTGTAAACCCGGTGCTTTTAAAGCTGGGGGCACATGGGCCCCCAGAAGTCAAAGCACCCTAATGGGAGAGACCTGCTCTTTCCTTTTCCATGGAGAAGCAGGACTGCAGAGAAAGAGACCTAACCACAGGCCTGTTCATATTGGCAAAGCCAGTGAGTCGGCAGCGGAGGGTGGGGGGAGTGGGGGGACGTGGGGGGTTTGATTTATGACCATAGTCAGCGCCTCCATCCGCCTACTTGAGCGGGAGTGAGACGCTACCCGCCCCGACTAGGAAGCAGCCAGGGTTGGCTGTTCAAAAAGACAGGCTGGGAAAGAAAGGATCTAAGATCGATACACACCTCATCACAGGATCAGGAAATAGCAGCTAAAGAGCCTTGAGGGTGAATTGAAAGAGAAACAATAAAGCCGGCTTGATGGACTTCCTAACCAAGAGCGGGAGAGTGGAGCAGCATTTTTAAGCTTGTGTTTTTTCAAAACTGCAGACTGTGACCCTTTAGTGTATCACAGAATCAATTCCATGGGTCATGCTCAACTCTGAGAAAAAAGAAAGGCAGAACTATCATATAATAGCACCATCCGTTGTGAAGCATAATTTTGCGAAAACTTTTCCTCACACTCGCCAGAAAATAGGCTCTGAACTGAATCCTACTGCGTGTTACAGTTAGCAAAGTTTCAAAGCCGCTGTTTTAAGCCAACTGCCAGGCTGTCCAGACACAGAAAGGAGTGACATCGCGTTTCTCCTGCCCAGACAGCCGATCACTTCCTTTCAAGAAAGCCCTTGCAAGTGGAAGTCAGAGGCAACACGGCAGGGTGTGTTTCTGGATTTGGCTTTTGTGAGAAAGGAACAAGCTCCAGAGCTACCTCTAAGTGCTCATTCACTTCAGAGAAAGTGACCACCCAGGCAAAGCTCAGGCTCCAATGGATGGAGAGAAGTCAGTAAACTAAAGAAAATCGATTTTTAGCAAGCTGTTTCCTGCAGGCTTCCTGAAAGAGCCAGGGTGGGAAAATCTTCACAGAAAAAGAAATAAAAGAGAAAGGGTGATAGGAGAGGCGTTTCCTGAGGACACTCCGATGGACACGGGGTGCCCCACTCCTGCCACAGAGCCACCACCAGACACACAAAGCTCAGTACAGAAAGGCCAGCAGAGCACAGGTGATCACCCTGAAGGTGGAGAGAAGGTGCTGCCATGAGAGACACCTGACCAGACCTCTGAGAAATTCTAGAACATCGCAAAGATATGGAAAATGCCTATTTAAAAAGCCAAAGCAAGAAATCAAAGGAAGCAGAAAAATAGTCAAGTCAGGCAAGAGAAAGAGAGAGACTGAGCCTTTATTTGGAAAAAAAGTGATGTAGGGAGGTGGAAAAGAAGAGGCAGAGGTGGGTTCCAGACCACCTGCATGGGGGGACTTGGGGGAGGGGGTCTCCTTATAAGGGAGAGCCCTGCCTGAGGTTGGCTCACTGATTATGTAGCTTGTTATGTAGGGTCTGGGGTGGGATGATGGAGACAGCACATATGGGGAGTGGGTCCTGCCAAGTTGCCCCTCAGGACAGGGGCAGGGGAGCTTGAAATTGTAGTGTCAATCTGTGAATTCGCTGGGGAAATTTGCCTCACTGGAAGAGGGACGAGCCACTAAATGTTTTCCTCCAGAGGGAGCATCTCTTGGTAGCTAGGTTTGAATTTAAGGCACTTGAAGTCGGTGCCTACAGTCAGACCAAAACGAAGATGATACCTCTATCCACTAGCTACACACTTTTTTTTTTCAGGTTCTTAATTCACCCAAGAATGAGATTTACAGAGAAGGTAGGAATGTTAAGTCTCCTCTCCCTGCCAGGACAGCTCATTTCTAAACTGACTCAGGTTGGTTGGCAGTGACTGTTGGCATCTAGTGATGGAGTTTGGCAAGGGCCCATGCCGGTTCCCCAAGAAAGAATACGCGAAACGTCCCCAAGCAGAGAATGGATCATAGACAGTGCATTGAATGGTGCCCACCCCCCAACATCTATCTCTCAGATCCTCTGAGTCAACCATAGTTGGGAAAAAGGAGTTTTGGGTGATTACTTTTGTTAAAGATCTTGAGATGAGATCATTAGGTTGGGTCCTACATCCTAGGGCAAATGTCCTTATAAAGGACAAGTTACGAGGCAGGAGACAGCCATGGAGACACTGCAGTTACACTGACATAAGCCAAGAAATTCAGAGTTCACAGAAGCTGGGAAGCAGCAAGGAAAGGTTCTTCCCTAGAACCTGTCAAGGGAGAATGGTTCGACTGACACCTTGATTTCAGACTTCTGGCCTCCAAAACTGGGGGGGGGGGGGGGGGGCCGGCCACCGCCTGGACACTCCACCACACCAGTGCTTGGGTCTCACCAGGCGCAGGGGGGGGGAATGTATTGCGTCATTTCTCAGCCATTTAGTTTGTGGCAATTTGCTGCAGTCACCTTCGGAAATTAAGTGAAAGGCCACTGGTGGTTATTTGCTGACTCAGCACACAATTTAATTTTTCAAAGACTCAAGCATTTAGCTGAAGAGATAAAACAAGAAGGATGGAATTACAGGCACTTATTAAGTATAGGGAGGATTGTTCAAGCAGGGGACTGATGGCAATAGGTAA
>NW_004567125.1:13901199-13928487 GCF_000260355.1 Condylura cristata | reverse complement strand
ACACTCAGACTGAATCTTAAGGCATAGCAATGCCTTGTTTCTCCCTAGCTCTGATCTCCATGCCCCTTCTCTGAGGCATTAAGCCTATGTTTCATTAGTCTTAATGACTGAAGGGTGGGGGAAGAAATAGATGGATATTGTAAAGAGAGAACATATCCAGGGATACTTCAGAACACTGTCCTGCTGACTAATGGTCAGTGGGTGCAATGGTACATTGAAGAGTTTTCTGATTTCATGAAAGTCTGCCTCTGCCACAGAGTGTGAATAGAGGAGAGCAAAACAGGGGTTTGCTGTGTTCTGAGGAGACCTCAGATTGGGGCATTAGGGGAGATTTGATGCAGGGAGAGAGATGGGATGGAACAAGTTGAGCATGACCCAGAGACCTGGGAAAGCCAGTGTCCGGGGGGATGAGGGGCGGGGTCACTTGTTTCTAGCCTGGAAAGGGAAGAAATCAAAACAACCACCAGCTGGAGAAATAGATGAAAAAGACAGTGCTGTATACTTTAATGAGGCTTTGGGAGTCTGTTGGTTGGTTTTTTGACATGGATTAAAGAAGAGCTATTTTCAGTAGGAGTAGGTAGAAGAGAAACTGTCACATTTGTTCTGTAGGAGCCCTGGAGAGCCAGGAGGGCAACGTGGAAGCCGGAACCAGGAACACCGTCATCCGTTTTTCAACAAAGTACCACTCTGGGATTGTAGATTTTATTTATTTATTATTTTTTATTTGGCTGCTCTTGAAATGGCGATCAGAGAACATTTAGAGCTGAGCCATGGGGCAGAGATGTGGGGACCCATCTGGAGTTGTGGTTGAGGCAGAGAGAAGAGGAACTGTGGGCTAATGGTGTGACAACTTCCACCTCTGTCCTGTGACAGTTTAGGGGTTGTCAGAGTTGCCTTTTTTAAAAAAAAAAAAACTAGTTTTTTTTTACATCATTCTTCATTTTGTATGTTTTTCCATCTCAGTTGTAACCCCCATGGACTTCCCACCACTTCACCCGTGTGCCATCACCATAGTCCCATGTGCTCTTCCCACCCCAGTTTTGATCCCTCTCCACCCCCCACAGGATATCTCTGGTTTATTGGTTGATTTTTGTTTTTACTTTATTTCAGTTGCTTTTTCCCCCTCTGATCCCTTATACTCCAGCAATGAGTGAAACCTTCTTAAATGTGATAAGGCAGCACCTGCAAAATATATCAATACCTTGCTAGGTCCCACCTGCAGATGACAGTGACACCTTCCTAAGGTCCCATCTCCAGGTGACCTGTAGACTCATTGCTCCCACTCAGCTTCCTTGGAGGAAATTACCTTCATTGATGATCTGTTTAGCAGCAATAGCTGATGACAGGTGAATAGGCTCCATGAAAATGCTCTCAGTTTCTGCATCAGAAACCATCGAGAACCTAAGAGAAGGAGTATTCATGAGACAATGCTGAGCAATACATGAATTGGGGCACTAAATAAGAAATGTGGATCTGGGGAGGTTGGGTAAGCCAGGCAAAAAGGGTCAATTGTACTGTGAAAGATGGAATTAGACTTTTGGTGGCGAACCTAATACAGTACAATGGATGTTGATTTACAATGACGTACACCTGAAACCTATATACTGTTATAAATCAATGTCACTTCAACAAAAATAAAAAATAAAAACCTGGATCTGATTTTACCCACAAGTGGAGAGCAATGGGAGACAAAGGGAATGCTTTCTTCCATTTAGGGGTGCTGGGGAAACTGCGAAGGCAGATGCTGTGTCCTGTGGCTCAGTCACCTGTCTGCTTTCAGGCCACAGTAGCATCAGCCAGAGTGTCCACCGCCTGTCTGCTTTCAGGCCTGAGTAGGCATCTGCTTCATAAGTGGGTGTTTAGTGATGGAATGACATGCTCCAGTCTAGGCTTCGGAGGAAAGAGCTGTGGATGTGGTTGTGGGGGCGCCCCTTCTTGTGGCTGTGCTTCCTCTACTGGGCTCCCACCCTGGACATCTTGCTCATTTTTTTTCTCTTGCCCCCTGTTCCTCTACTCTAAAGTGCAAGATGTCCCTCATCGTGGCCCTACCAGGGTCCTGCGGATGGGCAGGCAGGTGGGCTGCTCTCTGTGCCCCACAAGTTCGCTCTGCTCATAGAGGAACGACCTGGCAATGATGGGCTGGCACAGCACCAAAGGAAATTCGGAGTCCCTGCTGCGCTCCTGGCCAACAGCCTTTTAGAGGTTAGCACTCAGGTCACCTAGCTGACGCCACAAGAAGTCAGACAAGCTGCCTGTGGAGTCCTGTTCGAATTGTCTTAAACATTGGGCAAATTTTTGAGCAGAGATAGAAAAAGGAGACTGCAATTCCACGTGTTATGTGAATTTTGAGCAAAGCACATTTTTCTCTAATAATGATGTGGAACCTAAAATATCAATGACCCAGCCAAAATTGCTGTAATTGGGAAGTGACAATAAATGATACTGACATGAGACAGCAAGCCTGGCCACTGTGTCCCACCCTGTGACATTCTGAGCTGGAAATTCAGGGCTGACTCATTTTCAGATACCAACATCTCAAAAAACTAGACGTAAAATTTTATTAAAACTTGAGTCATATTTGCATTTCAGCAATACTTATTAGTTAATAGTATCTATATAATCTTTTCTCCATATCCAGAGGGGTTGGGACCTGGACTTCCATATACGGAAACCTGCAAGTGCTCATTTTATAAACAGGGTGATATTTGCATACAACCTAGGCAATGCTCCAGTACACTCTAAATCACCCCCTGTACTTATACCTCTACAATATAAACATTATATAAATAATTGTTATACTGTGTTGTTCAGAGGATAATGACAAGGGGGAAAAGCTGTGCATGTTCAATAAAGAACTGCCTACCATAGATCTAAAAATTACATGTCTTTCCATTCATGCTTTGTTGATGCCATGGATGTGGAAATGAGGATACTGAGGACCGCCTGTACTATTAGTAATAAAATAATTACCGCCTTTCTTAAGGTCAAGATTATGTGAAATGAGTTTTGGAGAAAAGCTCAGAACAAAACCCTGGTAGGGAAGTTAGCAGAGAAATCTCACGTGAAGTGGGGCTGATAACAGCTTTCTGCCCTCATTTCTCCCCCAAGCCCCTTCGCTTCACTCCTCGGCAGATCCAGGGCCTCTGATCTTGAAACCCCCTTCCAAGCAACTCACACAGAAATAGATGAAAAGGAGAAGTTGGAGCCTCCCCTATCAGGAGTGCAGAAGGCCCAGAAGGGACCCAGCTGGCACCCCCAGACACCCCCTTTCTATCTACCAGCCCAGCCTGAGGGTGCCATATCCCTGAGCAACCACAGTTGGTACAGATTTGTTTTCAAGTGAAAAATGAGATTCTGTCTTAAACAGACCTAAACTCCGAGGTCTTGACTTTAATAGGGGTGAATTTGAAATAAAAATTTGAAAGTAGAAATGACTGTGAAACATCCACCCTCCTCATGGGTGGTGCTGATTGAACCCCAGCTGATAGTCAGCAAGTGGAGACATGACACAGGACACTTCAGAAAAGTTGGTGTTTCGTGATTGAGAAAAAGAGGGTCAAGTTCCCTCCCCAGCCTAGTGTCAGTTCTTGGCTGCCCCTGAACAATGTTAAACCAAGCCTTGCGGTGTGGAATGCAGAGTGCGGGTTATAAATGCTTTCCAGAGTCAACTGCCAGAGAGCTGTAAACCCGGTGCTTTTAAAGCTGGGGGCACATGGGCCCCCAGAAGTCAAAGCACCCTAATGGGAGAGACCTGCTCTTTCCTTTTCCATGGAGAAGCAGGACTGCAGAGAAAGAGACCTAACCACAGGCCTGTTCATATTGGCAAAGCCAGTGAGTCGGCAGCGGAGGGTGGGGGGAGTGGGGGGACGTGGGGGGTTTGATTTATGACCATAGTCAGCGCCTCCATCCGCCTACTTGAGCGGGAGTGAGACGCTACCCGCCCCGACTAGGAAGCAGCCAGGGTTGGCTGTTCAAAAAGACAGGCTGGGAAAGAAAGGATCTAAGATCGATACACACCTCATCACAGGATCAGGAAATAGCAGCTAAAGAGCCTTGAGGGTGAATTGAAAGAGAAACAATAAAGCCGGCTTGATGGACTTCCTAACCAAGAGCGGGAGAGTGGAGCAGCATTTTTAAGCTTGTGTTTTTTCAAAACTGCAGACTGTGACCCTTTAGTGTATCACAGAATCAATTCCATGGGTCATGCTCAACTCTGAGAAAAAAGAAAGGCAGAACTATCATATAATAGCACCATCCGTTGTGAAGCATAATTTTGCGAAAACTTTTCCTCACACTCGCCAGAAAATAGGCTCTGAACTGAATCCTACTGCGTGTTACAGTTAGCAAAGTTTCAAAGCCGCTGTTTTAAGCCAACTGCCAGGCTGTCCAGACACAGAAAGGAGTGACATCGCGTTTCTCCTGCCCAGACAGCCGATCACTTCCTTTCAAGAAAGCCCTTGCAAGTGGAAGTCAGAGGCAACACGGCAGGGTGTGTTTCTGGATTTGGCTTTTGTGAGAAAGGAACAAGCTCCAGAGCTACCTCTAAGTGCTCATTCACTTCAGAGAAAGTGACCACCCAGGCAAAGCTCAGGCTCCAATGGATGGAGAGAAGTCAGTAAACTAAAGAAAATCGATTTTTAGCAAGCTGTTTCCTGCAGGCTTCCTGAAAGAGCCAGGGTGGGAAAATCTTCACAGAAAAAGAAATAAAAGAGAAAGGGTGATAGGAGAGGCGTTTCCTGAGGACACTCCGATGGACACGGGGTGCCCCACTCCTGCCACAGAGCCACCACCAGACACACAAAGCTCAGTACAGAAAGGCCAGCAGAGCACAGGTGATCACCCTGAAGGTGGAGAGAAGGTGCTGCCATGAGAGACACCTGACCAGACCTCTGAGAAATTCTAGAACATCGCAAAGATATGGAAAATGCCTATTTAAAAAGCCAAAGCAAGAAATCAAAGGAAGCAGAAAAATAGTCAAGTCAGGCAAGAGAAAGAGAGAGACTGAGCCTTTATTTGGAAAAAAAGTGATGTAGGGAGGTGGAAAAGAAGAGGCAGAGGTGGGTTCCAGACCACCTGCATGGGGGGACTTGGGGGAGGGGGTCTCCTTATAAGGGAGAGCCCTGCCTGAGGTTGGCTCACTGATTATGTAGCTTGTTATGTAGGGTCTGGGGTGGGATGATGGAGACAGCACATATGGGGAGTGGGTCCTGCCAAGTTGCCCCTCAGGACAGGGGCAGGGGAGCTTGAAATTGTAGTGTCAATCTGTGAATTCGCTGGGGAAATTTGCCTCACTGGAAGAGGGACGAGCCACTAAATGTTTTCCTCCAGAGGGAGCATCTCTTGGTAGCTAGGTTTGAATTTAAGGCACTTGAAGTCGGTGCCTACAGTCAGACCAAAACGAAGATGATACCTCTATCCACTAGCTACACACTTTTTTTTTTCAGGTTCTTAATTCATCCAAGAATGAGATTTACAGAGAAGGTAGGAATGTTAAGTCTCCTCTCCCTGCCAGGATGGGTTTTTTCTAGACTGTCTGAGTTTTGTTTGTCGTGTCTGTTGGCGTCTAGTTCTTTTGTTTGGTGAGTGCGGTTGGTTGTTCGTGACTGTTGGCTTCTCGTGATGTCGTTTGGCAGGGGCTGGTTCCTGTTCCGTGCGTTGGATTGTGCGTACCGTCCCCCATCTGTGTCTGGGTTCTTGTGAGTGCATTGTATTTTGGCCACCGGCGTTTTTGTTTCTTTCTTTTGTTCTGGGTCTTGCGTTGTTGTGATTAGGTTGTTTTGTGTGTTTTCTTTTGTTTGTGCTTTTGAGGTGCGATTTTTGGGTTGGGTGCTAGCTCTTGGGGCACTTGTGTTTCTCTGGGATAAGTTACGAGGTTGGGGGTTGCCATGGGGTGGGTGGCGTTACGGTGAGGTTCTTCCCTAGATTCTGTGTTGGGAGAATGTTTGGAGTGGCACGTTGATTTTCTTCTTTTGGCCTTGTCAAGTGGGGGTGGTTGGGGTGGGCCGTTGATTTCCTGGTTCTTGCCTCCCACCCTTGGTTGGGTGTTGGGGTGTTGGCCTTCTCTTTTACAGTGCGCGACACGAGTGCTTGTTTTTTGCCAGTTGGGGGGGGGGGGAATGTATTGCGTCATTTCTCAGCCATTTAGTTTGTGGCAATTTGCTGCAGTCACCTTCGGAAATTAAGTGAAAGGCCGCTGGTGGTTATTTGCTGACTCAGCACACAATTTAATTTTTCAAAGACTCAAGCCTTTAGCTGAAGAGATAAAACAAGAAGGATGGAATTACAGGCACTTATTAAGTATAGGGAGGATTGTTCAAGCAGGGGACTGATGGCAATAGGTAATGATCTGTTGCCTAGAATGATCTGCTGCTTGTGGCAGAATTAGAGAAATATGGTGTTTCAACTACAGTATGTGGGACTCTGGTTAAATAAAAAATTCTTTATACCTTGAGTTACTGTAAGGAATTGGTTGTCAGATAGCTTTCTCTGGAAGGAAAGGGGAAGAGAACCACCATTTATCAGATACCTACTATGCCTGTACCTATAATGTATACACATGTAAATATCATCTATGGCACTTAAATACATATTTAATTTCTGCCACTGGGTAAAACTGGCCTTCCCATCTTATGATTTAGTAATTGTTGCAAGCTCTCATGGCTAAAAAATGGGAAAGCAGATATGATATCAGTTTTACCACTGAAGTCCTTTCCACCAGACTGTCTCCTAGAAGAGAGGTTTATTTCTCCTTTTATAGCTTTAAAAAATGTCTTTGAGGTATAATTTTATACAAACTTATAATCCTGACTGTAAATTTATCCCTCATCCCACAAAGTTTCCCTTTTAAGTTTTCTCTCTATTGACTCTGCCTTGAACTCCCTAGGCAAGCCCTAATCTTTCTGTCACTATGGAGATCCATGGAGCTACATGGTACTACTCTTTCATCTTACTGTTTTCATTAAACATAATTATTTTGAGATTCAACTAGGAAGCAATGGTTTGTTCCTTTTTCACCACCAAATAGTATTCCGCTATAGAAATATACTACCATGTTCATTCATTAGTGGACGTCTGGGTTGTTATAGACTATCAGAAATTAAATTGCTACAAGTCTCTGTGTGGACACAGGCGTTCATTTCTATTGGGTGACACCTAAGAGCAGGATGACTGGGTTGTATAGTAGATGCTTAGGTGGGCTTTTTAACTTTTTAAGACTTGACAGTTTATAAAATGGTGGTACCACACTATATTCTCACCAGCAATGGGGTTGTTCCAGGCATTCCACATTCTCACTAATGTTTGACGTGGTCAGTCTTTTTAATTTAAGATATTCCAGTAGACATATAATGGTATTCTCATTGAGGTTTTAATTTGCATTTTCATAATGAATAAAGATTTTGAACATCTTTTCATGTGTTTACTTGTTATCCATATGTCTTCTTTGGTGAATGATCTGTTCAAGTCTTTTGTCCATTTTCCAACTGGGTTGTTCCCTTAGTAGGGTACTGGGTTTTTAGAGATTTTGTTTATAATTTGGGCACAAGTTCTCTATCAGATATGTGATTTTCAAATATTTTCCCTCAGACTGTGGAATGTCTTTCCATTTTCAAAGACACTATAGATTCAGTCACCTGGGTTTTTTTAGGCCAGGTTCAGTGTAATGGGGTGATTGACTGGATGGTATCTCAAAAGTCAGTGGAGCTCTAATAATTTATACCTCAGGTTTTATGGTAATCACTACTAAAGAAATGGCCTGTGAAGTATAATAATGTGCTTGCCTCTTTTAAAAATTTCTGAGAAGGGCTAGCCAGTTTGGGACCAGCTTCTAAAACTTGTTAAAGAGTATATACAAGCCAAGAAGGATATCAAAACCAACAAGATTCATCAAGAGTCACTGAAAAACCAGAGAAGATCTGGGCTGGATGGAGGACCAAACTTTAAGGAGGCTCTGCCTATCCCACATGGATGTGGGCTCTCAGTTTCCCTTGCCTTGGAGGGGGACTGACTGCTGGAAAGTCTAAGGCCTGAACACTCTTGGACCATCCCTATTAATGAATACTTTTGTTCCTTGATGGGCTAATTTGATATGAAATCAGAACAATTCATCTTTCCTGCCTTCTTCCTCCCCTTGCTCTGACCTTCAGTCCTCACTATTTGCCTTCCCCAACCAATAATCTGTGAAGTTCAATCCCACCCAAGAGCTAGGACTTGATAAATGCAGTATTTAAAAATAACCCCACCAGACTATCTGTCTTGTAGACTGTTAATTGGAAAGTTCATTATGTTGTTTAAACATTCTGCTCTTAATGACTGTGAGCTCCTACAGTATTTTAGGGCTTCTCTCCCGGTATGTCACAGGACAGGCATGTGCTGAGCTTTCACAGATACTATGAAATAGTTTTCCAAATGGTTATACTAATTTATACTCCCACCAGCAACAAATGTTTTGTTCAATGTCATTTCCTTATAATGTTGATGAGAAAAATAATCCTGGCAAATGTTGAACAAGTCAAAGTGTTTTGAGGACCTGGTTTCATTGCCTATCCTTTCACTTATAGTCGCAGTTTCCAAGACTCTATTGACACATGAAGTGAGAACTTATTGTACAGCCTTCAAAAAAGACACACTCTCTAACCTTGCTTCAGACCTGGCCAGGGAGCATAAGAGAGCAGGAAAAAAGCCCAGGTGGTGGGTGTGGAGGCCACAGAGGACAGCAGACAAGGGAATTCCACTCTGAGGGCCAAATCAGGGTCAAATATGGGAGACTGTCCCTCTTCTGAGACAAAAGCATTCATTGATTAATTGGACTGAGGGCAGCTGTGTCTCCCAGTCCCTTTTCATCTAGTTGGAGAGCTGTTGTGGCAGTTTCCCTGGTGACACGAGGTGCTGCACTTAGCGCCCAGAGAGGATGCACAGGCGCCAGAGGACCTGGCTTTGAACACTCTGCAGCAGCTGCTAGGTGAGGTTTGGGGTCCCGGAGGCAGTAAGTGTGTTCTGTGAGTGGGAATAAAAGACAACATGATTAACTGCCTAAAGGGGTAGCTGTGACTGAGAAGCTACATATTAACAAGCAGGTTTCCTCTTTTTCTCGAGCTCAGGACTTTTAACTTGCATCCTCACAAGAAAGTACGCATGCTGAATTCTAATCAATGGAACGTGAATGGATGTGAAAGGGCCATTTGCAGGCCCTGGCCCATAAAATAAAAACCTTTTGAGAGACCCTTCGTGCTCTCCCTCATTCTATACCTGATGCTAGTGTGTGAGGTCACTTTAGAAGCTGAGCCTTAAAATAGAGGCTCAACAAAAGAAAAGAACCCCAGGTACTGCTCACAGCCCAGGTACCTTTCTGGAACGTGAGTGAGAAAGAAATGGCCGCTCGCCATGGCAGAGAGCATGACCCTGCCCATTACACAAAGCCAGCCCACCCCAGCCACACACCCATCTCTGCCCTCTCTGGGGGCTACAATGAAATTTCTCAATCCTGACTGTTTTTTAGGTGGGGTAACAATGTTGAGCTTTAAAAGAAAAGCAATTTGGAAAGTGTGCATGAGGAATGAACATCAGCCCTGAACTCATCTTGCTCCAACAGGTGAGTTTTCCAGCCCTGAAGAGCAGTTGCCAGCAAGACCCCAGAAAGAAGGAGGAACTGTCAGCTAGTTAACAGGAATCATAGATACTTCGACGTAACATCTCTTTGGGATACTCTACTTCGGTCTTTCCTTCCCTTTTCATAGATAAAGAGACAGAAGCTAAAGAGTTAAAGTGAATTGTCACATGAACTGGGTAACAGGGGTGTAATTAGAGGTCAAGGTCCTGCTCTTAGTTACGGCAGAAGAAAATGGCCAGACACACACACACACACGCACACACACACACACACACACACACACTATTGGGTCTAGTCGGCAATTGAACCAGTCTTTGGTGTCTTAAAAATTTCATGCGTGTTTTTCATTCCAAGTAATACTAAATCTTTAATGATTTCATGTCAAAGTTACTTTTAAATGACTTGTCAGGAAGAAGACTTTGTAGGAAGAGACATCATATTTACCTACCCCTGCCTCTCCTCTGTAGGCATGCACATATCCTGGTTGGAAAGACAGCTTGTTCACAGTTGCAAAAATATTTTAGTACCAGTAATGGGCCTCTTCCCTTCCTGATGCTTATATAGTCCATGGTCTACTATGCCTTATCTATCCAGTCTCAATCCCAATGAAACAAATCCCACTCTCCATATAGACCTGTCAAAGTCCTACTCATTCTTTAAGGTTCAGATCCGGTGCCACCTCCTCCGGAAGCCTTCTATGATTTTCCCAAGTACAGCTCTTCCTTCCCTAGCCCACCACAGCCTGTAAGCGTAGCATACTAACACTAGACCTACCGTCCCACTAAGCAATGCAGTATGTCTGCATGTCCGCTTCCTCCAGAAAGTGTGACACATGAACTGTACACAGTAATGCTTGCTGAAAGAGTGAATTTAAGGTAGTGGCCGTGGGTGTCCAGGGGCCATCTCTCACCATGCTCCCTGGCCCCCCACTGTCATGGCCTCAGGGTGTGGAGCTCACTTACTGGCTGGGGGAGGGACTCCGGAGGTACCGCGCCTGCACCGCCTTCACGTCGCCTTCCTCCTCCTTGTTTGGGACTACCTGCTCCTCCGGGTCCCCACCAGTCGCCATGACAGCCGGTCAGCTTCTGTAAATTTGGCATGAAAAAAGCTTCTTAGGGAATCCAGTTGCTCAGGTTTTGTGGGGGAGGGGGTGTGTCAGTTTTGTCTCCTTGGTAAAACCAGGAGAGATCAAAGTGTGTTAATTCCTGATGAGGAAACCCAGTGAGAATGGCCCAGTCCCTGTGATTAAGGAAACCGCCCCCAACCCCCAAACCCCCACCGTGGTTAGATGGTTCAGCCACAATATTCAGGAAATGGCTACATAGGCCCTTACACACACACACACACATACACAGGCATACTCCTTCTGTCTCTTCCTGAGGGAAATACAGCTGACCTTCTACAGGTCTCCCAAGCTATGGCCTCTGGCTCAGGCGCCATCCCACAGCCTATCAAGGCGCAGGATACCCTCAGGAGCTCGTCCCAGACAAGCCCAGGCAGACCCTGCTGCCCCTCCACTTAAGTCCTGGGCTCAACAGGACTAAATGAGGAGGACAAGCCAGTTGCCTCTGACCTACCTGTATCTCACCCAAAAGGCAGTCCCGACGCCCTAGGGACCCTGATGAAATGACCAGAAGCTCCCACCAGTGAATAGGACTAACCTTTCTCCTCTCTTTGGTGCTCTACTCTGAGGGGTAGGACAGCTGTTAACAGGAAACCTTAGCTACCTGCTAAATTTAGCCTCTGGCCCCATAGCCTGGCAGAGATCTGGGAGAAAGGAATGCAGGCTCAGGCCCCAGACCCCAAAGCAGGCCTCATTTAACTCTTTCCTTCCTGACTGGTTCTCTGGACACTGACACTGGTGTGCCTACGTTCATGCTTTGTAATTGGAGATGCCTGAATAAATAGGCATCTTTGGTTTTCTTTGTTATGTCTCTGTCCATACTCCTGATACTCCAAAGCCAAGGATCTGGAAGAATGCAACAGAATTTACCTCAACTCCATGTCTGCTTATAGGTGGCTGGAAAAATACTAGACACAGAGATTGAGTCCTCTGACATATGTTGGAGAGCACCATGAGAGTCAGAAAGGTAATCCTTGCTTGTGACCAGGTTACACTTCTTTTCACAGAGGTGACTGATAGCAAACTGGTAGTTGTAGTCCCCTCCCCCACAACTCCCCTGTTCATCGCCTACAGTGCTGGTCTGTCACAACCCTGGGTGATATAAACATTCTACAAGCTTCCTAAACTTCAAATGAGGTCATAACCCTGCTTCACTAGCTCACCTTCTACATCACTGTGAGCTAAGCAAAGTCCAGTGACCCAATAGGTCCCTCATCCCACATACCCCTTCATCCATTCCTTTGCCAACATATTTACCTACCTATTCACAACTTTCTACCTATTGCCTGTGACATGTCAAGCACTGCACTTGACCAAAGTAAAACACAGACTTACTTAAAATTATCTTTCTTCCAGGTTAGGCATACAACGCCAGACATTAAAAATTGCCTGAATAAATGAATGAGCTCACGGTTTATTAGGAGCAATGAGACACAGATCAAAAATAACTCACACATAAGGCAGAATGTAGAAAATGTCCAAGAGAGAGCAGAGTGCTGTATGAATTCAGAGGAAGAGAACCCTTCTGATTGAGGAAGTTAGAGAAGGCTTTGTGGAAGAAGTGATAACAGCAGATATGTTGAGAAGGGATTCCAGAAGGCTCTATATGGACAATTTTTGGGTAGCAAAGTTAGTTTTACATGATAGTTTGAAAGCAAATACGTGTGACAGAGACTTGGCAGGACTGGCAAGGGGGTTCCTCTGGACAGAGTGGTCAAGGAAGCCATCACTGAGGAGGCAGGTGGCACCATCATTGCCAGTCACCAAATCACATCTTGGCGTGTCAAAATAGGGACTTCATAAGAGACTGTCACAGAAGGGAAGAGCTACTTCATTGAGAAACTACTAGGGTACAGTTTATGCCCATAGACTTCAAGGGTCTATGAAGACATCATATGGTGTGAGAGAAATATGAGCAAGGGAGGGAGAAAGAAGAGGAGATGGGAATAAGGCAGGAATGGGCTGACCAAGGCTCAGAGCGATGGGCTGTTATATAAGAAAGAAGAGAAGCAGCCCACACCTCTAAGAGGGACCACAGGTAGGAGGGGCTTGCTCAGAAGGGACAGAAAGCCTCCTCTATACCCTTAAGTCACCACCCCTGAAGGTGCAGAAAGCAATATCTGAGCCACTGGAGATTAGAAATAAGAAAACCACATCCTTGTTATGTGACATTAGAATGTTCTTTTAATTCCTCTGAGGCTCAGATCCATTTGTAAAATTATAATACTCATCTTCCCATTTTGTTTTACTTGCCAGTAGAAAGTGGGCCCCCCTTTCCTGCCCCAGTTACATTTTCTGTATCATTTCCAAGGCTATATTCCCAACGGCATTTAGCATTCTGCAAATAGGGCCACCCACCACTCCCATTTGCCTGGGACATGGGAGAATTCCAAGCAAACTGAACGTCCGCCACAGTACTTCTAAGATTGTCTTCTCTGCTTACTGGCATCCTGTCTTTCACCCCAAGCAGTCTGACTGAGGGCACAGATTTCCTGTCTTCCTCAGGATAGTGTCTCCAGCATGGGGTAGGTTTCCCATGTATACAAGGGAGAGAGGTAGAAGAACAGATCATATGGCATCTTGAAGTGTTGCAGTTATTCTAGACAACACCCTTCTTTTATTGGGCTTCGTGACAACACCCTTCTTTTATTGGGCTATTCAGATGTTACATTGAAATTATGTCTTCCTATTACAGAGCAACAACTTCCTATCTGGTATAGCTGCGCCTGCGCCTTGTTGAAATGCCCAGGACTTTGTACACTTGCTACGGATAACACGGTCAGAGGAAGTGACTGGATCAGAAGGTGGAGATGATCTCTATTGCTGCTTTGATGGAGTAGGTGGAGCCTCACTCCATAGGTGAGTTAGCCTGTCAGTCCAGCTGAGGGGCAGATGGGGCTGAGCTGAGCCCAAAGACAACCACAGTCCAAGGTTAACCCAGGTCAGAGCTTGCATTGATTTCCACCAGTTAGTTGGCCCAGCCTGTCTGGGTTTGGAGCAGAGAGGAAACGAGACCATGATGGGGAAGATATGGTCAGTGCTGTGGGTGCTCTGTGGAGGTGAGTAGGCCCCTCCCCTGTCCAGTGTCCAGGAGTGAGGTAGACATGGAGGCTGAGCACTGAGGGGGTTCACAAGGAGGGCCTCCAGTGGCATAGCTGTGTTCCTGTTGGGCTGGATGGTGCTTTCTGTGGTCAGATAGTAGGTTCCAGACTGGAATCAGAATTTTTATTCACATAAGTAAAATTCCAGCTCCTGTTGGAATGAAAAATTCATAAATTCTCAAGGCCATTTTCGTGGCCTCAAATTGGATCATAGGATCCAACATAAGGTCTGATGATAGGGACAAAATGTTTGAAATCAGGATTGTCCCATAAAATGCAGGATGTGTGGATTAGAGATGTCTGCTCTATGGAATTTTAATCGTTGCCTTCATGCTAAAGAAAGAGACAATGGTGAGTGATACACATATGTCACATATAGGGAAACAGAGGCAGAGGCAATTACCATGCAAACAGCAAGAACAGACTCAAGCCTCTCAAAAGCAGCCAAAGAGCATAGCTCCTGAGCCTTTCTGATAATACATCATTGAAAACTCAGAAGACAGGAAACCCACAAAATAGATTAATTATTCATCGCTATCATGGTTGTATCCAAGTCACTTGCTACATAGCAAAGTTAGTGGACAGTGGGTGAGTGTCTAGGTGTCTAGAATTGGGAGGAGGCCATGACCTTAGCACACTGAACACAGGGAGGCAGTAGGGTGGAGTTGAAGAGTGTGTATTGGAAAGGTTAATCATCAATTCATTGTATGTATCTACAGAAAAATTTCATTAACTTGCAATTTAGAAAGTTGTATGCTCCTGGGATCTGGCAAGAATGGGGAGAGATTGTAGCAGAAACTGGGGGTTCTCCAAGGCCTGGGAAGTAAACCAGGGAGGCTGTGGTTTAGAACTGGTACAGGCAAGCCCTGGAGTCAGTTGACAGCAAAAAGAGGGATTTTCCTACTCCCCATGTTTCTCTTCCGTTTCCCTCTCAGTCTAGCTCCCGACCCCCTGGGTGGAAGGCAGCCTATGCAGGGTAAGAACCAGATCAACTGGCTAGGAGCTCAACTTGACGATGGATTGGCTCAGGCTGGAGGTCCCTGAGGGGGTGCATCTAGCTGGAATCAGAGGGGCCCTTATCCTCAGATTACAGTCCTTAGTTCATTCTTCATCCAAACAGCTCTTGACTGACTCATAGTTTGTGCAGACCCCACAGCAGAGAGGGTCTCAAATGAGCACAGTGATGACAAACCTGGCTTAGCCATCAGATGCAGGCAGAGAGGATGCTTCCAGCCTGGAAGAGGAAAGCACCAACAGGAAGTGTCCCTCCTTGCCCAGTCAGCCTGTGGTGCTTTGATCCTCTTCTTTGGAGCCAGAAGTCTTTGTGCCTCCTCCTATACCCCCAGGACAGATTCCATGCTTGAATAATAAGTACAGATTAGGGCTCAGAAAAAAAAGTATAATACTCTTACCCAGCCTAGAAGAAGTGGCCTTAACTCTGGGTTGCCTGAAGGTACATTTACCCTCTTCCTGTGAGAAGGCATGTGACCTCTGGGTGAACTCCTCCAGAGAAACCAGTTTTGGGGCTTTTGTGAAGACCAGAACCACCCTCTGCCTCCCAGCTTCCCCAGCCCAGGGGCCCATGCCCACTTCCTTTGCCTCTTACCTTACACCCTGGGGAGAGGGCTGGTACTGCCAGATTCAGTGGTCAGCTTGGCGCATACTTGGGGAGGGGGGGGAGGGGTAAAATCGCCAGTGTACAATGGAAGCCTTCAAAGGCCAAACCGAAAAGTATCCAGGTGGTCTTCCCGCAAGCTCATGAGCGAACATCAGGGGAGGTGGGAGGACTTCCTGAGGACCAAAAGCCGAATCGGGTTTGGGAGGACCCACTCGCCCGTCTCCTTTCTCCACAATGACAGATTTTGCTCTGGCCTGAGCAGAGCAACACTAGGCTGATGAGAAAAGGCCCCAGGATTCAGCAGCCTATGGGGAGGCAGAAGCTGTCACATAAGGTTACTTGGGAGGGACAACACAGAAGGGGATATATTCGAGAATGTAAAAGCAAGACTTAAACAGCTACAAGTCAGCCTGACAATTCTAAACACCTTCAGTGACACACTTGTCCCTCCCACCCTTCCCACAGCCACGGAGGGAGGGGGGCGGCCTCTGCCACAACTGACTTTAGTGGGAGGACAAATTAGTTCCACTTACTAAACTTTAGTATCCTGGTAAGAGAAAGTAACTATAAATGTGGAAATCTGCATTGTACCTCCCCATAGGGCTTTATGAGTAGCAAAATAAATGTGCAGATATAAAGATTTTGGAATGGGGCGGGGTGGGGGTGGGCAGGAAAAAAAAGATCTTGGAACAGTGGGAACAGTGTGTGCACGTAATGAGTATTCAGTTAAGGGGGGCGGCTCCTTGGGGTCTGCCCTGTCAGAGTGCAGCCTATCTGAACCTGCTGTCACTGGCATGTCAATGCTCTGTGTGGTGACCTGGTCTGAGGGGTCAGGTTCATGGGACTCATGGGATGAGACTCAGGTAAGAGAATAGCCTTGTGCCGCTCGACCCTAAGAGGGTGGATTCAGATCAGAGCCAGCAAGGGCACTGCAAGATGAAAGGCCCAGCTGCTCTGTGGCTGAGGGTCCTATGGCCATTCCAATCCCCAGAGCCAGGCCTACCCCTGGCGCCTGGATACCACCCTCTGGCCCATGAGTACAAGCCAGAACCAGGGTGTCCACCAGGGGCAATTCGTACTGTCTGCATTTCTAAAATGCTAATAGGGTAAAAGTGTCGCATTCCAGCCCTAGCTGTAGGATGTGGGGAGCCCAGCTTAGGCTACTGTGTGTTCCCAGGGAGAGAGATGGCAGTTGAGGGCAGCAGCTATTAGCCCTGGCTGACCATCAGCATCGCTTGGGGATGCCCCCACCTCCGACTTTCTGAATCAGACTCCTGAGGGCAGAAGTTGGGCAATGATTTTGAATGCTACTAACCAAAGTGATTCTGATGTGAGGTCTAAATTTAGAACTTCCCATTAGAGGTTGGGGAGAAATCAGTTTCATGAACTACATCCTGCAAGGCCAGGACTCCCCACTCAGTTTGTGTACTGGCTGTTTCCCTGAGCGGCTGTGAGATCTCTCCTTTGGTGCCTGTACTTGCTGGCTTGTCTTCTCAACCTCCATGCACACGAGTCACCTGGAATTTTGTTAAAATGCAGACTGATTCAGAGTGTCCAGGATTGCACTCGAGAGTCTGCATTGTAACAGTGTCCAGGTGAAGCCAATGCTGCTCCAAGGATGAATATCTGAGAACAATGTCCCAGTGAAGAGCTGTTTCATAGACACAAATGGATCCTCACTTTGCCTTTGCAAATCAGAGTCCCATTCCACGCTTCTTGGGGACTCAGACCACTGAAGGTACTTCTGGTCACCTGGAGGCGGGAGGGGGAGTTGTGTGGCTCAGCATGTGTGTGTGACTGGCCAGGCCTGACCCTGCTCAATCTCCCTTCTTCTTCAAACTGTCCTATTGCTCCCATGATACACCCTTTCTGGTTCCCCTCCCTGACTTCATTTTTGGGTCCTCATTCTCCTCTGCTCACCCATGAAACATCAGAATGGCTCCCACACAGAAACTCTTCTATTTTCACTCCAGATCTGTATTTGTAGTTGACAACCCCTGTCGGTGACTCAGTCTGCACTAAAACTCTAAACCTCAAACTCGTTCCTGAGCTCCAGATCTACAAGTGCAAAAGCTCGTGTGACTTCCCAGCTTAGCTGACTCAGAGACATTCAAACTACAAGCTGAAAGCATCACATGATCTTTGTCCGCAAACCTAGGTCTTTTTTCATGATGTCTACACTATAAATGACACTCCATTCATCCAGGAATGAAAGCCAAAAACCTAGCAGTCATCTGTCCCAGTTTTCTATTGCAATGTGATAAAACATCCCAAACTGTTGTGACTTCAAAGAAAAATCATCAGAATGTGCAGATGTTCAGTGTAGATGGGGTTGGCAGAGACAGCTCATCCCAGCTGTCTCATGGAGACTTGACTGGGATTGGAAGAAGACACCCTTCTAGAAGCATACCAACAGCTGGTGAGTTGGTGTTAGCTCTGGTTGCTTTCTTTGTGGAGGTCCCCACAAGGAAGTTGGGCTTCCTTACAGCATGGCAGCTGGGTTCTAAGAGACAAAACAGAGAAACTGCCAGTTCTTTTTGTCTAGACTCAGAAACTGACCTAGCACCCTGTCCACCATAATTTATTGGTCAAGCAGTCACAGAATCCAGACTTCAAGTGAGAACCCGCCTCCTCCTTGAGGTGGCTCCCTCACCTTTGTCATACAGCGACCTTTGAACCACTTCCTCTTTTTCTGGTGAGTCAGGAATGCCATAAACACCTGTCATGAGAACCCGGTAACAACCAGACCCTGCCTCTTTGAACTGTCACAAAGTTCATCGCAGGAAGCATAAAATAGAGAGGGTAACCTGCCAGTGTCCTGGCTCATGTGGCCCACACCTGCCCACTTATCAGGTAACACTGACCAGGCTAATCCTCCACCTCTGCCCCAAGCCTGCCCCTTAAGTTCCTCCCTGCTACCCCTCCCCCCTTCCAGGCTGGGGTCTGTTCCATGTAGTCCACTTCTATTTTCTCTTTTCACCTTTCAGGAAGTTCCTTCCCACTAATCACCAAGCCCGTTTAAGGCCCTCCCTCTTCTATCCCAGAGGGGATCAAGGAAACCTTCTCAAGATCCCTCGGGGTCCCTTGATGCCAGTTTTGTCATCTCCTATTCTCCACAAGCTCTTTGGCTGCCCTCTTTGCCACACTGCCCAGTTGAGACCTGTGGTGGCTGATAAGCATACCTCGTGTGTGTTGGAGAGCACTTGGACAACAAAAATTCACAAAGCAAAAACCCAAAATTGGCCTCGAATCCATGTGATTCCAGAATCCAAAGGTAACTGTGATACTGTATTTTGGTAGAATGTGCTCGCTCTCTGTGACAGAGTCAGGTGGGCTGCTGTTGTCTATGATCCTGTTTCATCCCTTAAATGCACAAGTTCAGCCTAGTGAATTGAGTCCCTTGGGGGCTGTTTCAAGTCACACCTCTTCAGTAAGGCTTTCCATTAAAATCCTGACACCCTCTCCCCCTGTTCACTTCCTTCCTTCTTCCCCTCATGCCGGCAGATACCACTTAATGAGGCTCTGTTGGGATGCTAGCTGCTTCCCAGGCAGTGCTGGAATCACTCAGCCAGGGAGGTCTTTTTAGCACCAGCTCTGTGAAGAGCCCTGGGAATGGGGACCTGTGGGTGGTGGAGCAAGAGGAGGCTAAGGCGCAGACCCTGCTAGGAGGGGCAGTGCTCTGGTGAGGGAGCCAGCCCGCACGCACTGCCCTGTGGAGGTGTGTGCTGCACCTGGCGGGATGCACCCTGCCTGTAGTAACTCAGAAAAGTCAGCCAGCAGTTAGGACAGGAAGTCCCAGTTAGGCATGAACACCCTGTATTCTCTGGGCCTTGCACGAAACTAGGCCCTTAGCAAAATCATTGAATTGATGTGAATCGATAGATTCCTAAAGACGTACTTTGAACAACTAGGCTACCAATCACTGAGTCCCGAGCCCCCATGGCAGATTTCTCATCCGCCAGCTGCCAGTGGGGTAGTCCCACCTGAGGAGGGGGACACACTTACCCACGGTGTGAACTCTGTGTTTCTCGCCCACGCTCCATTCCTCTCCCCCATCCCTTATTGAGGGCCAGTACTTTCCCCTGGTTATCTAGTTTTGGGGCTTCTGGATCCACCTTGGCCTCCAGCACCTCCTTCCTAAGAATGCGGTTTCTCTGAGCAAATGGATTTTCCTAAGTGGAAAGTTTCCCTAGGGTTCCTGTAATGTGCTGCTTGCCTCTAGCAAGCCAGTTCCATCATACATTTCATTAACTCCTTGGATGTATTACTTTGGTTAGCTCTCAAGAGACTGTTTATTATCTTTTTAACAAACCTTAATTATTTACAAGCAATCATCAAGGCTTCAGGCTGGGTCTCCACACCCCAGCCCTTCAGGGAGGTTTAAGTGACCTCTCCTGTTTTCATCTGGGGCAGCTTGCCAGCTGAGCGGCCCCTGTGTGGGATGACTTTGTCTTTTATTTGACTTGGGGGGCATTTCCTAACAATCTGGGGGGTGGGTAACTAAGTTTCTCTGGCTGTAAGCCCTGCTCATTCATTCAGTTTAAGTTCTTTCTAACTCGACCTGTTGGACGTTAAGAAACATGTACTTGAGCACCTCCTAGGTGCCAGGAAATTTGTTAGAGCCAGTGTAGCAGAGGAAAAGGACATGAGAAAATAGAAAGCGGGGAGTGTTCTTGTCGCGTGCCAGAGTAAAGGATGTACTAAGTGTGAAAAGCTGTTTCACCTTCACCACAACTCGAGTTACATATTATCCCCATTTTACAGCTGAAGGAACTGCGTGCATTGCAAGCGTAGGCAGGGCAGGTTCACTGTCGGATGGGGCAGACGGAGAGTCTTAGAGCCCTCAGGCTCTCAGGGAACCAGGTCCCCAGGCACACCAGGCAGGAGCCTGGCATGCAAGGGGGCCAGGCACAGGCTGGGCAGGGGTGCTGGGAGGCACACAGGCAGCCGAGCCTCCCAGCACCACCACGAGTATCCGGGCTCTTTCTCTGGCCTCTCTGATGTTCTCAGACTGGTGATCTTGCCTTAGAGTAGGCTCAGAGTGGTCCTTCTCGCTGTGCACAGAGGTGCATGCATTTACACATGGTCACTCACACGTGCACACACCCGTGCTCTTTGGGCCCAGGTGTTCTTAATTACAGATATCACAGGTGCATGTGCCCCATGCTCCGCTCCCAAGCACTTTCTGCATAGGCCACAATGAGATGGTTTAAAAAAAAAAAACAAACCTGATAACTTATCTGACATTGAGGCACAGGAAGTTAAGTAGATTGTGCAAGATTGCACAGCTAGGAAAAGTAAGAATGAGGCTGCAGCATGGGGGATGTCCCCCAGCAGTTGTGCTCTCAGACACTCTGCTGTGTTGTGTAATAAACTGGCACCTGGGGGAAGCGTGAGGAGACCTTACGCGTGGGTAGCTGGTGATACAAGGAGCAGAGTAATCGACTGCGTTCGGAGAGACAGGATATTTCTCTGGGACTGTGTATGTGCTCAAAATCTCTTCCTCAGGAAATTCCTATGGGGCCAGAGTTAGTCAGTGTCCCTCCTTGAAGGTGGAAGCTCTAAGGAGATGAGAGGGTGGGGGGGGGAGCGGCAGTTATGGGGTGGGTGAGTTTTGGGCAGCTGGAAAGAAGAGCCTCAATGTAGACCTCAATGTAGAAATAGAAAGGGAGGTAATTGGAACGTTCTAGAAATGAACATCTAATTTTCCTACTTATCTAATCACAGGTTAGATATCTGTTTGGTGCTTTTTCTCATCCACTGAGTAGGAAGCAAAGGCCCCCTACAAGAGAACAACAAGGTTTTGGAGCTAATACATATTTACCTTATGGGAAGACGAAAGGGAACTGTTTTTATTTCGGGTGGAGGTGAAATAGTAGATGATTACAAACATCATTTCCTCTATGATGGAAAATTATTAAGAAGTCAAGGTTATTTATTTATTTATTTGCCAGTAAAGCCGGAACACAACAGTAGTAACTGAATCAGATGAAGGATTGAGGTTAGCTATGGAGGATTCCCAATGACGGCTGCAGGCATAAAGTTCTTAACTATAGGATAAGTTCTCATCTAGGATTATGGAAAATGTACGTGCCTGAGGACACAGGATCAGCCTTTAAAAATCCTTCTCAAGCTTATAGTAGCATCTAAAGAGTGTTCTACATTAGTCCAAGTTTTTCTTTTCTGGAGAAACTACCTCAGCCATTCCACATCAGTCTCTTCCCAAACAAATCTATCCACATAAAATGTGTCAACTCACTGTCCTGTAATCCCTAAATGTGATCTATTCTTCACTTATAATCATGACCAATCACTGTTCCTTTTTGACATGATGGTGGGGGATTATATCTTGTGATCTACTTCTAACAAAGCCCACACCTCAGCGACCTGGGGATGAGAAAACAGAAGTGACTCCAGTTGAAAAACATGGGTAGTAGTAATTATCATTCATTGAGTGCTGATTATGAGCTCAAAGTACACCTTTCAGGATATTTAATCTTAAACAACCCATTTTCAAGTGAGTACTCTGGCACAGAGAGCTCATGGAGGTGCTCAAGGTCATACATTTAATAAACAAATTTGAATTCCATCGGAGGCTTTCTAGCTCTGGGCATTTACACTGAGCTACTTCCTAAAATGGCCACAGAAATGTTGTGCTTTCAGTAGGGCGTGGTGATACAGTTTCGGGGAATGGAGTGGCTGATTAGAATATCTCGCCCTCCAGGGAAGGGATATTCAGAGGCCTTATGAATCCTGCCAATTAGCCTGTCTCATTTATCAGAGGTTCACGGCTGAGGATCTGAAACACCTGAGAATGGCGAGAGGCTGCAAAGAGTGGATGTTGTTTTTGTGCAATGACAAGCCTAGTTCTCTTATACGGAGTCTACCTGGATTTCTCTTCTGTGAGTGAATGCTGTACCTAGGGTTAGATTACGAGCACTTACTGTGTGCATGAGTCCAGTCTGTGTGCCTGGGTCAGGGTAGGAAGATGACTTTATGAGTATTTATTTCCCAGAGCACAGTAGGGCAGTAGTCTGCAGAAGGCGCATTTTAAATACTTGTCAACAGGCTGAAAGTGTCTAAGCATTTCTGTGAGGAGGGTGAGGAATGTGGTGGGTAAGGGGCAGGATAGAAACTGGGTTTTATTGGTAGTCAGAACAAACCCTGCCCCTTCCAGCCGCCAAGGCAAACGTTCAAGCTGTGCCCTGCCAGGCGGGCGGCTGCCTTCCTCCCTCTGCCGTCAGCCAGGCTGCGGATCAGACTCCCTGGCAGCTGTGACAGCACGTGCAGGCCTTCATCTCTAGATCGAGCAGACGGCTTAGCTCCCCAGAGTCTCGATGCTGTCATCACAAAACAGGAATAATACAAATGTCTATCATTCGGAGGAATATGACCCCAAAATGAGAAAATGCCTACAAAATATCCACAGGGTGTTTCTATCATCAGGTTGTAATGAACATGACATGGGAATTGTAAAATACTGACTCAGTATATTGACTCATTTCTTTCCTTTGACTGTTGATTTAACCTCCTCCCTTTAATCTTGAGCAAGCAAGTAATTAGACATTCAGTCATCTAAAGGAATGATTCAGTGGTTCTCCTTGATGTGACAGAAATAGTGCCACCAGAGAATGGGGGACCTAGGGCCTGTGCAGGGGCAAATTCTGAGTAGGACAAGAGACAAGGGAGTTAACTACTGCCGGTCGGGGAAGGCCGAGTGTGGTCGCCTTCAGTACACCGCTTAAGCCACTTTCTGGGGCGACGTTCTGATTCAGAGGAGGAGAGAAGCGGTGAAGAGAGCAGTGGTGGTTGCCGTGGGGACTACCCATTCTTCTGCGCTTGATGAAGACTTCTGAGGAAGCACTGCCTATTAAAGTCTGAACAACTAGAACTGCTCCTTGGGAGTGATTTGTATTTAATAAGAGAAGCATGTTAATTGAGCTGAAATTTTGATTGTGCAGGGGAAATCTGCAGAGCTGAGTGAAGGGGATGGTCGTCAGCTAGATGTTTTCCTTCTTAAACTGCTACCTGGCTGTCAGCACTCAGATCTCACCCATATTCCCAGCAGACCCCAGAAGCTGTTGGCAGGCAGTGCAAATAGCCACAGCTGACAAGCATTTTACCCACCACTGGTGGCCCACTGGGGCTCAGGGTGCAAGCTGAGGACAGCAATGATGGTGGGGTGCAGTGGTTCTTCCGTCATGCCACCCCAGAATGTGCAGCCCCTGTTCAGAGTTGAAGGGAGAAGCGTGAGGCCCCACCGGCCAGCTCCAATGCTGTGGCTCCCTCCAGCTGCAGGCAGTAGAGAGGCCCCTGGGTTTGGTGCCTGAGTGGTAGTTGAACCCAACAGATGCGAGCTGTGAGCTGGGGGGGTAGGGTCAATCAGACTTGTAGGATTTTGGAGGCGGGAACCCTGAAAGAGGTTATAAGGCAGGACAGGTTCCGGCTGGGGACTCTGAATCTCGCTCAGTTCCCAGCCTCAGGAGAGACACGCTCTGACACTCTGTTCCTGAGCAAGGCTCTGTTCCTGACCTCTGAAGAATAAACAATTCGGTCCCCAGCTGATCTCCAAAGCAAGAAGAGAAACTAAAAGTCTTTGCAGAGAAGGCAGAGAGCTTTGCAGTGACTGTGGGCTGCTGCACCTGTCTGATACTGCTGGAAGGAGCGCAGAAGGCCCCGGGCCTGGTGTCTCAAAGCTGTTGGGGGAGGGGAGCAACAATTCAAAGAACTGGAATGTGACCAGGAATCCAGAGTCAGGGTCCCAAGCTGGCGCCTGCCCTGTCTCATGCCCTCTCACTGGGCCTTCCACCTACAAGTCTGAATGAGCTGTTTTAGGCCTATGGCTGGTTGGATCCTAGCACCAACCAGCTCTTAGCTCGCACTTGAAGGGCCCACTCCATGGCCCAGGCACCAAATCCACGGGCCTCTCCACTGACTGCAGCTGGGGGCAGCCACAGCGTTCGTTGGAGCTGGTCCATGGGGCCCCGGGCTCTTGTTGCAGCCCTGAGCCAAGGGCTGCACGCTCTGGAGTGGCGTGGTAGAGGAAACACTGCCGCCCACCATCACTGCTGGCCTCTGCCTGCAGCCTGAGCCCAGTGGGGCCACTGGTGGAGGGCGGTAAAGAGCCTGTCACCCGCTGCTGCTTGTACTGCCCGCAAGCAGCTTCTGGGGCCAAGCTCCGGAGCCCTGAGGTGGAGAGGGATGGGGTGGGATCTCCAGTTTCATAGGAACCTGCCTCTGTTCTCATTCTCTCTCCTCTTATTCTCATCCTCAAAACTCCAAAATACAGAAATGATCCAACAACTTTTGAAGGTACAAACCTCTCGGGCCTGCAGCTTCCTCCAGCCTGTGCAGCCCCATTCTCTCCCTGCTTTCTGGCTAAAAACTATCTACTTCTCTTCACCCACGAAGACCCCTCCAGGCTCCAGCCTCATTGCTCCAGGAAGTCACTCCTCAGTGGTCCCCTCCATGCTATGACACCCAGGGGTCCTCTCTGCTTAGCTCCCTGACTCTGCACCTCAGGGACGTTGAAGAGTGCCTCTGCTTTTGCTTTCACAGGACACATTTCTTCTTGGCATTTCTGGGAAACACTTTCTCTTGGTTCTCCTCCCTCCCTGGCCAGTTTTCCTTGTCTCTTGCTGGTTCCTCCTGGTCCCCTGCCACAAGTTCTGGGGTGCCCAGGGCAATTAAGGGTCTCCACATCACACATTCCCAAGCTCCTGATCTTGTTCCTGAAACCTGTCTCAGTAAATAACACTTCCGTCCTTTCAACTGCTCAGATCAAATCTTTATTCTTCACTCCTCGTTTCCTCTAATACCAAATCTAGTGTGCAATGACATCCCACTGGCTCTTCCTCCATGTTCCAACTGGGACCACGCCTTGCCATGACCGTAACCTGAGTGCAAGTCCTTTTGGGTCATTGACATAGCCTCCTGTGTGATTTCTCCACCTCCGTTTCCCACCGGCCTATTCATCTTACTTTGGCCAGAAATGGTCTTTAAAAGCTGCACCTCAACTCTGTTACCTCTGCTTAATCCGTCCAAGGGCTTTCCACCTCATTTAGAGTGAAAGATGAAGTCCTAAGTACGGAGACAAGGCCAGGAGCAACCTGAGACCCTTCTATTCGTGTCTCCTCTCACGCTTCTTCCCCCACCCCTCATGGCTTTCTGGCACCTGCACCTGACTGCTGTGCTCCTGCCTGGAAGTTTCTCCACCGGGATTCACAGGGTTCTCTGTTCTAATCATCAATTGCTGCAAAACAGTCACCCAAAATTACTGACTTAAAACAATGCCAATGAATATTTTGCTCAGGAATCCTTAATGTGGCAAGTTCTATAGGGATCACTCAGCTTTGCCTCCCACTCCTTGGCAGCAGCTGGGACAGCAACACAACGAATTTGCTCACCTCACGTGCCCAGGAGCTGAACATGGCTGTCCCATGGGAACTCCCCGGGGCTGTGTCCCAAACTTCCCGCACTTGGTCTCTCCATAGCTGCTTTGGTTCCTCAAGAAAGTTCATTGGGTTCCCAGGTGAACATCGCAAGGGAACCAGGCAAAGCTCATAGCCCGTCATGACCCTGCCTTAGAAGCCACAGGCCACCGAGTAGTCTAGGCCCACCCAGATCCTAGGGGAGGGAACAGAGGAGAGTCCACGTCAGGTGGTGGGTGATTCAGGGTAGCCACACTTTTTTCTCAGAGAATAAACTCCCTGGGCAATCCCCTCCATCTCTTTACTTTGATTTAATTTTATTCATAAACTTCCTTCCTGCATTTTAGTGCTCCATAAATATTTGTTAAATACATGGATAAATCATCATCATAACTAAAAAGGTGGTGAGGAAGATTCATGAAGCGCTTTCTACCTGCCAGACACTGAGCAAGGAGTTACACCTGTCACCTCGCTGCATTCTCCCAACAACTCAGGAAGGATCTGTGTATTTATTTCACCAATGAGGAAGCTGGGGTGGAGAGAAGTTTGCACAGTTGGAAAGAGGTGGGGCTGAGCTTTCGGCCACCACACAATGCACTTTACTTCTTTGGGCCATGCAGGCAGAGACAGGGTGGACAAAAGAACACGTGTTTGTCTTCACTCCGGCCTTGGAGAAGAAGCTGGGTGCTGTGGGAGATGGCAGTTGCAATGGGTTGAGCTGTGGTCGCCCAAGGCAGGACGTCAAGGGGCATCCTCCGGGAGGGCCTGGGGGCAGAGAGTGGGATAGATGGTCACTCACTTATCTCTTCTGTCCCCCATTTTCTTGCTTTCTTCACAGTATGGGTGCCTGTCAGTGCCATCCTGGTGACTACCCCAACGGAAACGCTCATGGGTCCCCTGGGAAAGAGCGTTATTCTTCCGTGTAATTACAGCACTGTGGCCTCGGACCGAAATGGATTCATCCAGTGGAACAAACTCCTCAGGAGTCATACGGTGGGGACCCTTAAAAAGTTGGGGGCATCATCGAAATGATACTCATCTGACCTTGCAAAGAGCAATCACTTTAAAGTCTTTCAGTAAATGTTAGGTAGAATGAATGTCAGCACCCAGCCAGGGCAGGACAGAGGATGCCAGGCCCAGAAAGGGGCATGTTAAGTCACCTTGATATAAACAAAGTTACTTTCCCCAAAATCTCTCTGTTGACCAATCTCGGTCACCAAAATTGTTTCCTCTGAGTCAATCATTTCTTTTGATTAGCATTGTGCTCTTACTGAGACCAAATTTTATTTTATAAGCATTTCAGTTTTCTTCTGTTTGAATTCTTTTGGGAGAGTATGAAAGAGGTTTTATTTTCTATTTCTATTTTGGAAGCAATAGCATAATCCCATGCCTCCAAAACGGAAACACCA
>NW_004567125.1:13867831-13901099 GCF_000260355.1 Condylura cristata | reverse complement strand
AAAACCGCCCCGTTCCCCCCCCCGCCCCCCCCCACAGACAAGGCAAGGCTGATTTTCACTAGCACTGATTGCTCAGGGCCAGCATCTTTTCTGACTGGTTGGAACAACAATTACTAAATATTTGTAATATCACCCTTGAATAAGATAACCAATTTAGTTTATGTTTCTTCCTGTGAGTCTTTATGCAAATGCAAGAAAATATAATTACATAACTTCTTACACACATTGCCTGTGTTCCTGTCATCCCCTCTTTTTTCAGAAAAAGTAACATATGCTAGGCAGCTTGTGCCTGGCATTTTTCACATCACAGTCCCTGAAGAGCCCCCCTCAGTTAATAGAGAGCATCGTCACCCTTTCAGAGCCCCAGGGGGTCCATGGCACGGCGACCCCATGCTGCTTAGCCACCTCCTCACAGGGCTGCTTGCTTATCTCGGATCCCCAGCAGTGAGACTACCCTGCCACACGGCCCTGCTGTGTGTGCGCATCTACCCCTGGGGCACTTTCCCAGAAGCCAGAAGAGCTTTTATCCAATTGCCCATTCGAGCTTCCACTGGCCAGCACAAGCGTGCCTGTGTCCCCACAGCCGTGTGTGGTATGTGCCCAAGTGACGCAAGGCACGGGATCAAGCAACCCTGAGGCAGGCAGGGTGCACATATGCCCACCCTGCGCCCGAGGCCCCCCAACTTCTGTTCTCTCACCAAAGGCAACCAGCTTTCTCCAGGGACCTGTGATGCTCTTATGCAAATGTAGAAGCTGACCTTCACCTATGGACATTTACATGTCCGCCATACACTGTTCTGACCTTGACTTTGTTTCTCTGAACAATATATCTTGGTGCTCTCTCCATTTGTTATGACGTTATATCATTCTTTGACCACTTTCATTCAGCATTTCTTTTATGAACATACCAAAGAGGGCACAAACCAATGTCCATAGCTATTCCAGCTACAAGTAATACTGCAATAAATACCCTTAGATGCCTTCTCTGGATATTACTCTTATTATCAGTGCGGCATCTTTCGTGAGCATTTTACACACTACTAACCACCTCCCCATCTTGGCCTTTCCTCCCTAGCTGCTGTTATTCTCTCTTACGGCTTTTTCCTCTTCTCTCCCGTCTCCTCGACCTTTCACAGTGAAGTAACTCTGGGACTTGCCATTTCTCAACTTGTCTACGTTCATCAGGCCCATGGCTCAGTTAACACCCCTGTGTCACTGACCCCCAAACCTCCAGCCCAGCTGCACTTAGCACACCCACCTGGCTGTCCTCCACACTCAGCATACTACCTGTAAGCAGAATGCATCATTCAGCATACTACCTGTAAGCAGAATGCATCATTTCTCACTTAAAACTTTCTAGGTGACATCACCATTCACCCAAACATCCAAGCCAAAACTTGTTGCCGTGGAATAAAGCCTCTGCTTCACGTACATTTGATTTGACTTCATCTCCAAATGCTACTTCTGCCATGAGTCTCAAATTCATTTTTTTTCTCTCTCTCTCTGGACTGCTATAACACTTAGCCAAAGACCCATCATTTTGCACTTAATTCCCAGCCTGATTTCTTAACTGGTTCTCCTTTGCCACCTGTGTTGAAAGCTAACTTCCTAACTTACATGGCAATCTAGTGTTTTCGGGACAAAATGCAAGCGATTCCATTCACACACACAACAGCTGCCATGGCAAAGGATCCCCAGGATCTGGGCTCTGAAACCCAGATTCTTAGTGTGAATCCCAGTCTTGCCACATGAACTTGGGCGAGGCATCTACCTCTCAGTACCTGGTTTCCTCACCTGTAAAACAGGCATAATTAAAATACATGCTTCATGGGGATTTCATGAGGATTACATGGGGCCACGCAGAGGCTTAGACTAGCACTTGCATGTAGCACAGACTCAAGAAACAGCAGCTATGGTCCTCCTGACAGCCTGTTCTGGCTCACCTTTCACAGCCCTACTCATGCACTCACCCCCCTTTCCTTCTTAACCATTTGGGGTTGCATGTATCATTTCCCACTTCCAGCTCTTTTTTTTTTGGACACACTAAGCACTTTTCTTGAACACTCACCACCCCCGGCTTTCCCCACCCCCACCCTTCACTGATGAAGACCAAGTAGTATTTCTTCTATCCCCCTGCCAGGAGAAGGTGTTCATCTGGGTCTTTTCCAAAGAAGAAGTCACCTTTGGTGAACGTTATGTGAACCGTGTCAAGCTGCTGAGCGACCCTGCACAGTCAGATGCCTCCATCATCATTGACCAGCTGACCATGGATGACAATGGCACCTATGAGTGCTCAGTGTCTTTGATATCAGACATGACCGGCGTATCCCAGTCTCGTGTCCACCTCCAGGTGTTCTGTGAGTGTTCCATCTCCTTCCTGGGGTGGCGGGAAGAGGGTGGTGATGGGTGGGGGTGGAAGGGAGCAGAAGAACCCTGGTGGGAAGAAGAAGCCAGAAGCAGACTTCACCCTCCCTTCCTCCATAGCCTCCAGCCCTCCTGGGGCAGGAGCCTGCTCCTTCCTTTGGATCAGCACACTGTCCTGAGTTCTCTGTCAGTGACCGGCAGCAGACAGAGCTGCTCCCCAGGGCAGGGAAGGCAGTCTTGAAGTGTCCCCTGGGGGTCAGCCTTGGCATTTCTGCCCATCTCTTCTTCTCCTCTACCCCCAACTCATCTCTGTTGCTTGCTAAACTTCTAAAGGGAGACCCTAGATCTTCTTGGAAAGACTCTCATGGTGCCTTACTTTGATGTCCTGAGGTCACATCATGGCTCCCTACAAGCTGGTGCATCTTTTCCTGGTATAGAGTCAGCTTATCAGTAGACCCCTTCACAACACCTGCTCCCCAGCCCTCGGCCCCAGGCGCACCACTGTTCAGCTTCTACCACCTTTGAAATATGTCCCAAGGAAACATTCTTTTCACACAAATGACTTCTGATTGGAGTGGACAGTTTTAGAAAAATCTGTAAGATCTATTTTGGTATTCCCCTTTGTAAGAGAGACTCAGGGAAGGGAAGCACATGACTCCAACAGTTAATGGGAAAAACTTGAGTGAGTGCTTACCGTATGTCCAGTGCAAGGGGTGGTCCCCATCCTGGGAGGTGGCACATAGTAAATCAAAATAATGGATGCTTTGGGCTTATTTTTTAACCCTTGCACTGCTTACTGGGAGTTTATTTTTAATTGCATAGATAGTTGGCTGGCTATTTGAGGTGTTAACAGTCAAACAATATAGCCCTGAATAAAAAATAGGTAACCCTGTCTCCTCCCTCCAGTGGGTTATACCCCTCCAAATACTGGGGAATAGTCTTCCACACCGACCCCTTTGTCATCTCAACAAGCACACACACATATATTCACACTCAGTGCACATACACCTCTGGTTAAAAGATACAAATATTGTAAAATATTATGATGCTTAAAACATAAATATATAAATATTATAAATGTAGCTTGCAGTCTTCTCTACTGCTGCATGTTTATTTCTCCAGATCATTTACACATAGAGCCACCTCTTTACAGCAAATATGCACTGAGATTTATCCCCATGTTCCTTACAATGGGCATTTAGGTTCTTCTCTCTCTCTTTTTTTAAAACAATGCCACAACATATAGACATAAAAACATAGGCAGGCACACACATGAAAGAATATACAATGTTTATATGTTTTAAAAAATCTGTAGCACCTATGTTCTTTCACTGTGTTGCTTTTATTTCTATTGGAGAAATTCATAAAAGTAGGATTTCTAGACTAAAGATTGAGCCTTCATTAAAAGTTACCCATAGAGCCGTTTACTTTCCCCAAAGTACCATAACTACCAGGGCATTATACGAACGTGCCTATTTTCTCATCTCCTTACCACTACTGACTGTTATCAGTCTTTTTCATTTTTGTAAATTAATGTGCTAAGTGAAAAAAACTAATGTTAATCAAAATGTTAATCTCAAATCCAATTAACTTCACATGTCCCCATCACTTGGAGAGCAGAATGGAGGAATAAGGGCTTAGGTCTGTCTCCACTCTCCTTGGCCCTCTCCCTCCTGTTCCTGGGTCCTCTGAGGTCATGGCCAAGGGCAAGAGGACTACCTAGTGGGCCATCTGAATTCCCCCCTCGACTGGCCCATAATCCCAGAGTGTCCATCTCATTCCTGCCTCCTCCATGGGGGTGACTGTGGGGCCTCTGGACATCCAGGAGCCTACTCCTGATGCAAGTAGAGTGTGTCATCCTTTTTTGACCCTCTTAGGCTGGTGCTCACTGCTGTCTCCAGGTCCAGGCTGGTCCTCTGTGGCCCAGGGGTGCCTTTATCCCACTGAACCCTGAGCTTGTGCAGGCAGACCCTTCTTACCATTCCACTCTTCCTTTGCCCTGCTTCTCTTGGAAAATGGGGTACACCAGAATCTGCCCTCGGGGGGGCCCCCTGGATACCTGCAGGAGCATTCTGGGAGCTCAGCCAGGGAGTGAGAGATCACAGCCCCCAGACATAGGTAACCCCAGTCTCCTGTGGGTTCCCTTGTGCCTCCCAGATTTGACCTCAGATGGGGGATATCGCCCTTCCTTCCCTGAGGAGAGAGAGGAGCAGTGCTCGTGGATGCCTATCCCTGAAAATGCTCTTCAAAGAAATCTCTTCCCTAATGAATTCCCTGTCTTCTCTTTACAGGCTGACTGAGGGTAACTAATAATTGGGGGTTTCCTCTGGGGAGACCTTGGAGTGTTTCCCATGCCTCTCTCAAGTATTGAGGGCAGTTACATCCAGAGTCCTTAATCTGGAAATCTTGTGGGAAATTCTGAGACTCAGGACAAGTCCCATTCCGTAGCCTCCTTATGTGTTTTATTACAGATTTTTGGGTCTCCTGTCTTATACCAGTTCTTATCATCACTTTTTCGGTCCTATGAATAATCTCAAAGTTCTATTAAGTCTGTAAGTTTTATTTTAACTCAACCTTTATTTCATCTGGAATTTATTTTTGTATGACAATGCCAGGAGTCTAATTTTTGTTTTCTTGCAGATGAATTGCCAATCACATCAGCATTATTTATTGTACCAAAGAAACAATTCTAACCTGCTGAGATGCCAGCTTTGTCACATATTAAGCTTTCACATCTACATGGCTGTTTTTTATATTATTATTATGATGGTCATTTTCCATTGGATTACTTCTATGCTGATCACATAGGCTTTTGATTACAGTATTTTTATATATAGTTAGTATAAGTTAGTATATCAATTTTTTTTTTGATAAATTCATCAGTGTTTGTAGAGTTGGCATTTAACTCCTGGCACTATGTCATAGCTCCTTTTGTCAGTCTTTTAAAAATGGTGACATCTTTACATGTTAATACTCCAACTTAATTTTTAAGTCATTTGACCCAGACTTTTTAAGTTGATTGGAATTAATTTAACTAACATTGATTTGTAAAGGAATGACATTTTAATTTCAAGTCTTCTTACCTAGGAAGATGCTTTATCATATTGTATGTGCTTCAGTAACAAGTAATCTTTAATGATAAAATTCCAGACCTCATGTGGACACCCAGACGCACACAAATAAATAGCTGTGTGGGTGATCCTTTCCCTCTTTAAAAATACTATAAAAAAAAACCTTCTAGAAAAAGAACATTCACCTGTGACTGTTTCTTCTATTTTCCCTGTTCTTCTAGCTCCTCCCCATAGCGTATCTACTTAGCCGAAGGCGTAGTCTAACAAATTCGGTCCTTTTCGTTCCACATCACAGCTGTCCCTGCTGTCTTAGCTTTTGCCCTTCTTCAAGCTCCAGCTTACACCAGAAGGGGGTGCAGGGGGCCTGGCCCTGCCCTGCCCTGCCCTCAGGCTCTTTCCAATTAAAGCTACTATAAATAACAGTGCAGCCCATGGTTCTTGTTTGCTTTAGCTCCTTGGGAAGACATTACCAAACCCAGAAAATGAGCCCCTTAATCCAGTCTCTCCTGCACCTCCTCTTTCTCCAATTGCCTGTCTGGCCCCCAGCTGAGGCCCTCACTAAGAGGAACTAGTTGACTGGAAGGGCAAAGACTACTCATTGCTTTGGAAATAATGAAAGTAATGTTCCCTTTCAGTGAGAGGAAAGTGAAATCGAACTTTTAGTAGAAGACATGGTGTATTATGTACAGATGTTGATTTGTAATGATGCAAACTGGAAACATATAACAGTATGGTATATTGGTAAAATCCAATGTTACTTCAGTAAACAATTGAGAGATTTCATTTTCTTCTACATGTTCAAAGATTCCATACAAATCTTAAAAGAAATTTCCAAGTGGCTTTGCTGCAGAGCTATTTGGGAGCAGAAGGACTTTAATCACACGGATTGCCCACGCGGGCGGGGTGCTCTACGGAGAGCAGGGGCGTCCGGACCCCTTCTCCAAAAGCAGCCCACTTGGCCCAGACGGGTACCGCGCCACCAGAGGGATGTGTCGTCTCTCAGGTCTCTGGCGCCCCCATGCGTCCACAGAGGATATCGCTTGCTCCCGCGTGGCCGGGAACCCACGTGTTCCCGCAGGCTCCTCATCGCTCCGCCCTCACTACATATTCAGATAGTATCTGCATTTAATTCGTGAGGTAGAACCAACCAGCTGAAGCTGAGTTGTGCGGGAATCCCGCAGTCTCGCAGTCTCAACCCCTTCCCCACCACCACCGTTGCCGTCATCTGCCTAGTCCAAGATCCTAGCTCGTTTGGAGGATGGGAAACTTTCAGGGAAGGGTCTGGACTAGGGAGGGCAGTGCAGGGTGGGGAGTAAAGGGGCGCTGTGGACTGCGGTGGAAGAATACAGGCCCTTTGGCAGTAAGTGTGATGTGGTGACTTACACCTGAGGAGGCATGAGCCTCTACCCCTAAAACATAGTGTTGTAAACCAACATTACCTCAGTAAAAGGTAATTTAAGAAAATTAACAGGAAAAAAAAAAGTTGCTTCCCTTGACTGAATACGTCAAAACAAGCCCCTAGTAAAAAGAACTCGGGAACAGGAATCCGCTGACAAGCGCTGAGTCCAACGTCCCCACTGTGGGAGCTGCAAGTCACTCGCAGCCTCTCTGTCCTTCGTCACCGGCACGCTGGCGTGACCTCTGTCACTGTCCTGCAGGCTGTGAAGAGATTGAACTTGTTGTGGGCTTCCTTTGTATGTCTTGTCCTGTCAGCTGAATTTCATGCACTGAGGGGGAAACAATTTGAATAACAAGGAAGAAGGGGGAGTTTACACTGGGTCCCAAGAGAGTTTGGGGAGAAAGTGCTGAAAGGTGGCAGCGAGCCCTGATCCCAACAACCAGAAACGGTCTTGAGGGGCTGGGTGACGGCAGGAAAGTTTGATCAGTTCGACTTCAGTGATTCTGATAGAGTCTCTGGTCTTCTCTAGGGCTAATTTACCTTCTCCTCAAAATCCCCCACCCGGCCCCCCAAACTCTCCCCAAAACCTGCTGGTGCAGAGTAACGTTAGTACTGCTTTTGTGCATTTTCACTTTTGATCACAAGGTGTCGCCACTGCAACAGAAACATGAATTTTAGGACTGTTGGGTACTTTTCAAGAGGAAAGGCTCTTGGGAGCCCCAATCCAGAATCAAAACAGATATACACCTACTAATATTCATAGTAGCTTCTAATTTCCACTGATTGTTTCAGGGAACTGGGGAAGGATAATGTTGACTTTGGACGAAAAAGTCATGGTTTCTCCACCACCCTAACTAAGCAAGAGGGAGGATCAAAACTGGTCCCGCTGGTCTGAGCAAGGGAGAGGATCCTGAATGCTCTCTGAAGTTCCTGTCTTCATCAGTCCACTGTTCATATTCATTGTGGACACCTAATATAGACTGAGTCTCACATTCTGAAATAGTGGGATTCTGATAAGAATGTTTATAGACCACCCAAAGAGAGACCCCAAGTTCACAGAGCATTTCCCAAAATACATTTTCTCACTATGGCCTTTTAGACGTCAAAAAAGTGGGACCATTGATAGTGTAGCCCCTGAGATACCCAGTGCTTGCCAGAGCACTGGAAGTTCTAGGATGAAAGATCCTATTTAACCCTTCAGTAACTTCTATATTTGTTTCGGTCATGGAAGTACCATATGTTGTCATATGTGAACAAATATTATAGAAAGCAGGCCGAAGTGTGGAATTCTAGAGCACAGGAAGGAATTCTATGAGCAACCAGAAAAATAGTGTCCTGGGTTTCAAGGGAAGAATCTCAAGGAGGTCACGTGAAAAGGTTAGAAGAAAATAATCCCAAAGCAAAATGCTGATGAGCTTAATGTGTGATATTTGTTTTATTCTCTGTCCTCTATGGAGGCTTTCCCTGAGCTGAAGAGGAGACTAAATTCCCTGTCTATAAACCCAAGTAGCATTTATATTCTGAATTCTAATCATCCCCTAAGCACCATTATTTCACATTTATCTTTCCTTGAAGACTGAAACACAAAAAAAGATCAGGGACACTCATGTCTTGTTTTGAACTAATGTGATCAGCACAGAACGATTTTATGGATTGGGTGGAATTGAACTAGTTGTTATATGTCACGTCTAAGTTCTTATAATAAGTACCTGTTGCTTTTATAATTTTTTAAGGAAAGCTGTCAACTGATTCAGGGAGTTGTAGGCCTAAGATAGGATTGTTACAACACTGCCATTTCCTAAATTTGTGGTTGTGGGCAAGTCGTCTTGATTTGCCCAAAGGGGTTTTGATATATCTAAACGTTCAGTTACCTGTGTGACATTAGAGATGGAAATATTTGTTCTACCTGCCATACAGATCAGGGTAGGCGGCTTGAGGAAGGGTACTGAGCAGCAGGTCAGACAAGGAAAATCTATGAGTGGTCCTACTTTTTTGATGTTTAAAAGGCCATCTTGAGAGAATGTATTTTGGGAAATGCTCTGTGAACTTAGGGCCTCCTTTGGGGAAGAAGGGTCTATAAACATTCTTACCAGATACCTACTATTTAATCTTGCAAGAAAGCAGGGGTGAGGCGGGGGAGGACTGGCCATCAAGAGTCCCATGACTGAACCCCTATGGCCATGTTAAGAAGTTTGATGAGGATTATGGGCCACCCCTGAAAGGCCTACTTATAATTTGGTAGGACCCACCAAATGCAGTCAACCACCTGGTGGCAGCAGGAGGCTGTCCCTGCAGCCCTGAGGGCAGAGACCTCTCAACTCTTCTCTCACAGCATCTATGCCAAAGCCTCTTTGCAGGACATATAAATGTTTAGATATAAAACACTCCCTTTAAAGGTGAAGGGATTTGTAGGATCACACATTTAGCAGGATGCTTCCTCATGATGGGAGGCAGTAAAAGCTGGAAGATGACTGGCTGGGGGGGTGGGGTCAGCTGAGAGACCCCTGTGGCAGTCTCTTTAGGGTCACCCACTGGCAGGAGCTGGGGTGACCTGAGCCAGACGCACCTGTCCCAGGATCCTCACCAAGAGGCTATTTGTATCCCCATGGAAGGGAGCCTGTTCGGCCTAGCCTGCCCACAGGGCTGCTCAGTCGCCATGGAGAAAGGATCCAGAGCTAACTACTATAGACCCCATCTTTTTCGGATGGAACACCCCTACCAGCTCAGGGAAAAGATAGAGGAGGAACTGGCAGGGCTGACAGGGAGAACTTTCTCAAGAGTCTGGCTAGCCTGGGGAGGGAAGGGATGCAAAGCCATTAGCCTGCCTGTGCTGTCTGCACCTCATCCTGAAGGGTGCCCTGCGCCTGCCTGCTGACATCCCCCCAAGCCCAGCTTTCTTGGAGTACTACCATGGAGAGCTCCCTGGGAGGGAGGCCGGTGCAGCAGGGACTGTGGGCCGCCTCTCCTTTCTCTCTGCCTGGAGGGAGCCTGGGCTCAGCTCTCGGCTCAGGAGGTTAGCTGCTCCCTTCTCTTGCAGACTCCAGGATGTCCGGGGACATCACCATATACCTGGTTGCTGCCGGCATCGTGGTAGGGGTCATCATCCTCGGCATCATCATCTACTGCTGCCTGTCCCGGAACAAGAGTAGGAGCAAGGGCAGTGCCAAGGGGTGAGTGTAGGGCAGCCTGCTGGCCGGTCTGGTGGGTCTGAGCAGATGGCACAGACACCTCTTCTGTGACCAGCCTGACTTCAGAACTGAACAAAGAGCACTGTTTCCGACTCTGTCCCCAACACAAGGTGACACGCGTCTAACACCATGGCCTGTGGTTCTCCAGTCTCACGTCGGGGGTGGTGGTGGGGTATCTCAGGTCTATAGCCCAGTGACAGGTGGAGCCTCAGTCAGGCTGACTCTGTGTCCAGTGGGGTACCCTTGCCCTTGAGGAAACAAGCCCTGGAGTTCCTTCAGTTTGGTGTCCCTTTGCAGAGGGACAGGTAAGGTTGTGGGTCTGATGTTCTTGGTCCCACAGGGAACACCAGGCTCAGCTCCCTTGGGCCTGACTCAGGACACCCCTGCCCTGTCTCACTTCCCACAGGGAGCGCAAAGTCCACTGGGAGGCTCCAGATCAGGTGAGTGAGATTTCCGGAAGGCAGTATGAGGACGACAACTATGAGCACGAAGACGGGCCGCACTACGGGCACAGAGAGGAGCAGGACAGGAGAAACCCTGACCTGCTGACCAACTATGACTCTGATGAGTGAGATCTCTAACAGGCGGCTCTGTCCCCCGCCCCTGCCTCCGCCCCTGCTGCCCTCAGCAATCTCAGCCCCTTCTTTCTGGTCCTCCATCCCACTCACGGCTGGGCTGCTGCTTCCTGTGTCAGCGCTGGAGGACTTGGCGTGGCTGGCTGAGAGAGTTCAGGCCTAACTGACCCTCCAACTCTCCTCCCTGGGCTTGTGAACTGGGCCTGGCATTCCTCGTGGGGTCCCCCTCCCCCCACCACCCCTGTAGCTGAGGCCCAGCCTGCAGCCTCCCCACCCACTGCAGCAGGCAAGAGCCGGATACAGAGCGCTGAGCTTGGAACATGAACATGAACGTGACTGAGCCACGGACGCGATGCCATGCCACCTGTTATCGCCACACCTGAGGAATGTCCAGCACTGTGTTTGCACACATTTTTGTTGAATTTTGTTGAATTCACTTTGAAAAGCTATGCTAAAAACTCCTTATTTATCCAACTTAATGCAATTTCTTAGCTTCAGGGACCTGGCCTCCAGCTCCCTCGTCTTAGAAAACTCCCCTGCCTGCCAGGGTTCCTCAGCTCCAGTGTTCTCCCTCGAGGGGCTTTGATTTTTCTGTTCTGTGGTGAATACCCACACACTTTCCAACTGCCTATCCTTCCAGGCCTCTTGAAGTCCCAGATACATCTAACACCACCCTGACCTCCTGCACAGTTGGGGACATTGTGTCTCCTTGTCCCCCCTCAGGCCATGCACACAGCTCTGTGAGCGAGCTCTCTCTTTGTGCTGCATCTACCACTCTGTGGGGCAGGGCCTGGACCTCACTCTCCTGCTTCCCCCAGCACCCCTCACCCCCCACTTGGATTGCGCAGCCCGCTAGCAGGTTCCTAATGCAATTCAATTTGGAAGCACTGATTTGACAGCCTTCCCTTCTCTTGTGTCCCCAGTATTCTTTTAAACACAAAGCTGACTCCCACCCAAACCCATTTGCTACTTTATTTAACAAGTTGGTTTAAATGAACACAAGCAACAGCTTGTGTGCAGCTGGACCAGGATTCTGGCACTGTGGCCACTGCTGTCAAGGCCAGAGTAATGAGCATGTCCACTCCTGCTGCCAATGCCTCCCCCTGCCCTGCCCAGCCGTCCTGGCCCCCACTGGCTCTGCTGGATGGCAGGCAGGGCTGGCTGCCTGTGCCACAGCCATGCCCCTGCGAGTGGACTCTCTCCCCCCTCTAAAGAGCTCAGCCTGAGATGGGGACAGTCATGGACATAAAGCAGCTGCCCTGGAAAGGGTTATGTGATGAGATAGGAGCAAGGATGGGTCCCAAGGATCCTTGCATGGCACATGGAGAACTCAGGAAAGGACATGAAGTGAAAACCTGGCCAGCAGCAAAGTTGGAGGACAGCTCATGAGAGGAGGGTCTGCAGAAGAGCAGAATGTAGACTTTTCCCTTTTAAAAATTTTTAAACAGGCCCATCATGTTTCTTTCAACTTTTCCTCATTAAGTCAGCATGCCGAACTCCACAGCTGGAAGTCATAACTGAACATGGCTTTCTCAGCATGACAGCTACAGATTTTTTTCTTTAAACATCAAAACAAGGCTACCCACAAGAAGCCAAACCTGTTTCCGCCAAGTTCACTTCCCAGGTTCCTAGCACCCTTGACAGACACCTGTCAGCCTGGCCTTCTGCCAGGTTAAGGAGCTTTCAGGTTGACAGCAAGTGGGGGTGACCAGCTAGCTTCCCACAAGTGAGCCCCTGGAGCCTAGCAGCCCTGGGGAAGTGGCATCAGCATAGTCAGCATCTTGGAGAGAGGTGGTTCTACGCAGACACACACCTGGAATCTTATCGGCTACTTTTCCTCCCTTTCACAATCAACACTAGAAATGTTTTTGCATTTTCTTTTGTGCTCCTGGGAGAAGAGATAGCTCACCCGGCCAGGAGGCAATTATTTCCTCTCTCTCTAAAACAGAGCACAGGCACAGCTGCCTGGGAGCTGGAGCTTTGTGGATTCATCTCACCTGGCATCCTGGACGAGTCTTCAGAGATCTTACTGAAACACAAATTGAACAACTTTCTAGACAAATCAGCCTGCGCGCATCACTACTAGTCAGTCTTCCTATTTAAATAGCTGCTGGCGTGAGCACGCATGCTTGAGGTTGTCAGGGAGTAGGGAGGAGGTGCGGCTTATCAGGAGACCATAGCCAGCCAGCTCAGGGAGTGGAAGAACGCACTTATAAAGCATATTTACAAACATGGCCCTTTTGAATCCTTATGGCCTCACTAACAGACATTATTGATCTCAATTTATAGATGAAGAAACTGAGGCTCGGAAGATTGAAGTATCAAGAATCATGCGGCAAGGTGACAAAACTCAGACCCAAACCTTGGTCTAAGTTCTGGTTTTTTTATTATTATTATTATTCCAGTTTTTCATCTCAGAGAGAAATCCAGAACCCTCAACCATCAGTTACTTAAGTACAATTCTATCATGAACCTTAGTTTTTCCCTTTAGGAACAATCTATATGGTTTATCAGCTCAGAGCAGCTTTACTCCCTCCTAGCATGCTTTTATCTTTCTGCTTCCATTTTTCTCTAGCTGTATTGCCTCCCTCATCAATTAAAAACATCCTGAAGTCCCTGTGAATCAGCTTGAGGACCCAGGAGAGCTATGCGGCCAGCATGTAGGTGGGTTCAGGGAGCAGTCAGCCAGAAACAATGCCACCACCAGCCAAATACTGCTCATTCGTATGAGCTAGTCTCTGCACAGGATGGGATTGAGTTACTCTTGCTCCCCTAGCACCTCTGCAAGGTTGGTGGCCATGAAATAACCCAGAAGACCTGAACACCAGGGACCCTGGCTCTGTGTGACTTTGAACAGGGGCAGGATGACAGGATGCATTTCCTTTGTTGATGATAAAAAGAGAACGAAACAGATAAGGCACTAATTGGCATCACTATGGCAGACACTAGGGTTTTACCCACTGCTTTGACTCACCAGTAGGACTCAGCCCCAATTTCTGGGTACTGCAAATGGAAACATGGGAGAATCAGGTGAACCAAGAGTATATTCTTTTAGCAGTGACTGTTCACCCAGACAAGGGGGGGAAACGTCATTCCCTTTTCCATTCTCTCCCTGAGGCAAGAGAGTAAGTTCACGTTGTTTCTCTAGTACCTAAAACAGCGTTTGCACACAGCATGTGCTCAGCAAATATTAGTTGAATTAATGAGTTAATTTAGATGGCCATGAAATCCAAGATCTTCTATCTCATAACCCAAAACCCAACAAATACTCGGAAATACTTGTACACAGTACAAGTACTGTACATGTCTACAGTTCTCCATGGTCCCACACCAGTGGTAACTGCAGTGTTGCCAGGCCGAAGTCTCTCTGTATAGTCTATTGCTAAAATTTGAGGCTCATGTCAGTTTACAGATATAAAATTTGAAACAGAAAGAAAACCCAAAGAATGTACCATTAAAGATTTGGATAGAGGATGCATTTGTAAAAATGTGAAAATTACCTTTTTACCATGAAAAAAGATACTCAAGGTCACTCATACTAAAAAGATAAATGTAAATTAAAACTACATTATATTTCCCTTTTGTCTGGCAAAAACCTAAAGTTTGGGGCCCTCTCTGGTGAGCAGCAGGTTAAAGCACAGCACTAAGAAGCTAAAACTACTTCAGCATTGTTTGATCCCCGCCCCAGAGGTGACCCACATGGTACAGACATTTCCTGACCCGCCCGCTGCTCCCCTGAGCAGTGTTACTTCATCAGTCAGCCTGTTCTGCTCCCCACTCTGTCTCTGGTGAATCCTCTCACTGTCCCTGCACCTCTGGCCTGTACCCCAGTTCTGTATGGATAAATAAATCTTTAAAAAAAAAAACCTAAAATTTGACATAATTCTCTATTGGTAAGAATATGGTTAAAACAAGCACAGAATGGCAGTCCTGATGGAGGAGAAAGCAGTGGTATTTAGAAAAATGATGCATGCACTGACCTTCTGACCCAGAAATCAAGCTAGGTATTTATACTTTAGAAATCCAGATTCCAGGACACAAATCTTAAAATCCATTGTGAAAAGAGGTACGCTCCAGACACTACAGCACAATTTTAATAACAAGACTGGCGACAGTCTGAATCAACAGAGTAAGATAAACAATGTTTTCCTACACAATGAAATACTACCTATAAGCAATGAGGAGCATCTCTATATACTACAATGCAGCCATCTCTCCGGTACAGAGTTAAGTGAGAAAGGCACAGTAATGAAAAAGCCTGAAAGTTTCAAATAAACAGCAAGATGAGCAGTGTGACTGGGGCAAGAGAGCAAAGCTGAAGGCAAGAAGCAAGGCCAAAGAGGTCTGCATGTGTCTTAGTGGCTGTCGGAAGGCTCTGGACTCCAGCATGAATTAAGATGAAAAACCACTTGGTTTACGTGGCTTTATTGAAGTCAAAATTAATTTCCTATGGCTCCCTTACAAATTACCACAAGCTGGGTGACTTTAAACAGTAGAAATTCATTCTCACAGTTCTGGAAGCCAGAAGTCTGAACTAGGGCATCAGTGGGTTGATAACTTTTTGGAGGCTGAGCCATGAGAAACTTAAAATTTTGAAGAGGGTAGATAATACAGCTAAGACTGATGAATAATCAGACAGGAGAGAACAAGGACTGTGATGTCCCAGAAGCCAAGCTGTTCCAGCTGTGACTGAGAAATGTGCGGACTGGTACACTCCGATGAGGGCTGAGAACATTCAACTTAGCACTTATTAAAGTGGTGACCTTGATAAGAAGTTACAAATGCCTGATTACTGGGTCCAAAGGACAATTTGGAGGTGAGGTATTGAGGCTTCTTTTGAGAAGCTTTGCCCTGAAAGTGGGCCAATAATGTAGTAGTAGCTAGAGGGAAGCAGAATTGTTTTATGTATATTATGTATTAGTGTGTGTAGAACTAGGGTATAGGCCACAGGTGCTGGGGGTGAGAGGACTCAACAGACAGTGGGGAGCAAACAGGTCTAGCTACTGAAACACTGTGAGGGGAGCAGCGGGTCAGCTCCCTGGCCTGAGATCAAATTCAGGCTGCAGTGGCAACAGTGCTGATTAAACCTGTACACCACCAGGAAGGCCCTGTTTTGTGTATCTATTTAATAGCAGAAATAAAATCAAGTTTGTACAGTAATCTGAATGCTCAAGTAGGGAGGAAGCAGCAAGGGTGGTAGAGGAGAACTACTGACAAAAATGTTCTGAGGGGATTAGACTTGAGTGGAGGAGGGTAGTGTTGGCCTGGAGGAGTATGACCAAGTCATCCTTGTGGGTTCCTATGAGCTGGCTACTAACTGGCCATTCATAGGCAACTGTGACCTATTTGCAGAACATTACTTGACTACATGGAGAATAGCCCATATTGCTAGGCAGGCCCAGGGACGCCTAGGCTGCTGCTGATCTGACTGTATGATGATCTCCATGGTGGCTTTGGGATAACTCTGCCTGTGGTAACATTGTACTTTGCTGATGCGAATGTCTCAACACATGGTTATGATATGCCCTTCCCTGTCCCTTGTAAAACGTTGTCCCCCATTCCTATCCTACCATCCAGACCCTGTACCTCATACCATTGTTGCATGGTCAGCATTTACTAACCCTTTTAATAAATGGCATAAGAACTTCTGCTCGTCTTGCAAAGCTACTCCACAACTGCATTCCTTCATTGTGTTCCTGCCGTGAAGTGGCAACAAAGTGGGTTTGAATGGGCTGGGGGGAAGGGGACACAGAGATGGGCAGATGCTGAGTAGATATGGTGGTAGGAGTTCATAGTTCTCTTCTGAATCTTTCTCATAAAGCATGAAGCTAGCTAGGAGTTAGGATGGGGACCGAGGCATTCACATTTTAAGGAAACACGGAAGTCACATAGAAGAGTTTGGGAAAGCAAGCAGACAAAGAAATAAAGCAGCTTTAAGGGGGCCCTTAGGGTAGTGGTCAACCATTTATATAAGACTGGGCACTATGGCTCCAGTGATATTCAGAGGTGTGGGTGGTGACACAGAGTAGGCAGAGTTGAATTTTACAAGGATCTAGATAAGCAATTAAAGGAAAAGATGAACAAGGCAGTGATTATGACATTTGTGACTTTTTACACAGTTAAGCAGCACAATAAGGACACAAAAGTGGTTAAGAGACAGGAAAAGGATGGACCAACAGGTCGTCGGACCCAAGGGCAGCAGAATTCTTGACACTGGAGTGTCAGAAATGAGCTAAAACTTGCGGTAGTGAGTAGAACATGGAATACTCATATAAATGTATTGTACAGTGGGGTTGTTACTAGTAATGGTAAAAACGAGGAGATGCGAGGAGAGAGGGTAGTCAAAGTGGGACGAAGGATAAATTCACTAAGGAGAGGCAGTCAAAGAACAGAGACGTCAGCATTTGAAAAGATCCTCTCCACAGAGTGAAATCACCACAATCACAGCAGAAACAGCACTGGACCATGACACAAGCACCAAAGCACCTGGTGAAAGTCAAGGATCTAATGCTAAAAGTTAAAGGCTCCTTAAGTGCTTCTCACCCTCCTTTGTGAACAGTTATGCTAGAATAATGGTGCTTAACACCACTGTGTGCCAGCAGGAGATGGAAAATGTAGGTTACTTTTAGCTAATTTTGTATAAATCGTAGATGCCCTTTGGATGCTGCTGGCAGACTTGCCTCACAGCTCCTTAGAAGCCAACTTTATTTAAATTGCATCTCCTTGTCTGTCATCTCAAATGGAGAAATGGACTTTTTTGACTCCTCAAACTGTGAGGTGGTGGGTGAATCAATCCCCAGGTGGCAGCCAACTGGGGCTGAACTGAAGGCTTTGGACTTTTGTGGAAGCTAAGTCAGGACACAAAGTTTCAGTCAACTGTGGATAAAGACATCAAATTCACTGAGATAGTACTAGGAAATTCTCCTCCCTTTATTTCCGAAATAGAAATATTGGGTAAATCATTAACTTAGCCCTTTTCCATATTACCTACTTGAAACTGTCTTTAACTATCGTAACTTGAAACTATTTATTGCCTGAATCACCAAAAGCTGCTGTTAAAACTTGCTCTTTATCATCTTTAAATGTAGCATTTGATAATACATTTCTCTGCTTTTTCACACTATCCTCCAAAGGCAATCACTACTGATTCTGTGCTTATAATTTCCTTTGTGCTTGTTTTTTCGTATTCTCTATACATTTGTATTTAATGAACAGAAATTCTTTAATGTAGTCATATGGATCAAGTTTCTTTTAAGTAAACTCAATAACTATTCTTAAATCATTGACTTCAAAGTCAGAATATTAATGCATTTCCCCCTAGAGATTTAAAAATAGGTTTTCTTATATTTAAATCCTTAAACCAAATGAAACTGCATTTTGTTAATAAGGTGGGAAAAGGGTCCAATTTCAATTCTTCCCCTTTCTGCCTTTTCCAATTGTTCCAGACAATTTCCTGACAGTCCTATAGATCTGAATGTTACCTCTTCATATATCACATCTTTGCCCCATCACAGAAACCCACCTTACTGCAATCAGCTAACAATCACAACGTCATTGGCATTACTTTTTTGATACCAGGACCATCTTCCTGGTATCCTCATTCTCTCCCGAGAACCGCCAGATGCCTACTCAAGCCCCACACAGGTCTCCATAGGGTTCTGGTACACTGCTTATTCAGTCTGGAACCTTCGACCATGCCCCCCAAAAACTCATGGTTCAGAATAAATGTTTTAATTTTATACTTTTTTCTTAAGTCCGTCACCTTTTGATAAAGTTCAGTTTTGTTTTCGTTTTTGATTCTCTTAAACTGTTGCTTCATCCAAGGTCAGGAAGATTTTTACTTATATCTCCCTCTAAGAGTTGTATAGTTTTAATTCTTACACTTAAGTAGTCATCCATTTTGAGTTAATTTTTGTGAATGGTGTGAAGTAGAGTCAATTCTTTCTTTTGATTGTGGTTATCTGCCATGTCACAGCACTGTGTCTTGAAAACTATTGTTTCCCTTGTTAAATGGTCTTTACAGTCTTACTGAAAAATTTACCATATGAATACCAATTTTATTCCACTGATCTACGTGTCTTAATAGCACTTTTTAAAATGTGTTACCACCGCCATTAAACTATAAGTTCCTTGAGGACAAGAGCCGTATCTTTATTCATCTTTACTTAGTCCATCACTTAACAGATTCTTAAAAACATGTTCACTGAACAAATTAAGGCAATCATGTAGTTTTCAGGAAAGGGGTAGAAACCGATTTCATGAGAATGGTGAGTTCCTTTCCTTTTGAGGTTGATCTGAAATTCTGGCATCTCCTCTCCATTACAAATTATTCATTTAAATGTTTACTGAACACCTTCTCACACACATCAGAGTTTGCCACTGAGGAAAGAAGTTATTTCAGCAATTAAAAGCTGTAAAGTGTTGTCAGATAACAAAATACTACTGGATTTGGAGCAGAAATTAACTTCAACTAGGGTATCTAGTCACTTAAGTCTTCTTGAAGGTTAGGGAGCTTAACCGGAGGATCTATTGATATACACTGCTGAGGGGAGTAGTGGGCAGACAGGAGAGGTCTGCCGTGCCACGTGGGTCAGCTCCCTGGCCAGGGATGGAAGTCAGGCCACAGTGGTGATAGCATAATAGTACTGAAACTTACAACCCCTAAGCCACCTATCATGCTTATTTTTAAAACAAAAAGTTTTAAAGTTTGGATACAAGTTTTATTTAAATACACTAAAAGAAAATTCAATATGTAAACTTACATCCTATGAATTGGCACTTGTCCAAAGATCTGCACCAAAACAAAGGCAAAGGAGGTAAAGGAAGTAAAGGAGAATGTGATGTTTAAAGAACATGGCTTGGGAATCAGTCAGACCTGATTAATAGTCCCTCCACTCAGTAACAGTATGTCCCAAGTTTCTGAGCCCGTAGTGTGCCTGTCTGTAAAATAGATGTTATCTCTTTCCTCAGAATAGTTACAAGGCTTTCACATGATATGCTATTTCCATAAAAAAAAAAATTACTTATTATCCAACAAGAGAGAATATGGGTGTAAAGAAAAACCAGAGTCCCATGATGGACATTGAATCATTCTCTTTAACAGACGGACCAGGGTTTTGAGTCAGTATTACATGCCATCTCTACACTGCCCATGGCTGTCGTTCCCAGAAGAAAGGACCACTACATCTCTTTTCCTATTCCAAGGCTGCATAATATTTCAAGGAAAGGACAAGACTTAATAAGTCAGTCACAGAGGGAATACTTGGCTCCATATGACATCTGCTTAGTGTATGTAAAGAGTTTTGTGAGCAAATGTACCTGAAACTCAGTCATTATGTGGCTATATGACTTGGGAGAAATTATACAATCTTTCCCATTTTGGCTTCTCATTCTTCAAATGACTCTTTTGCTGAAATCAACATATTTGGAAGATGTTAAGTATCAAAACTTTATTTTTGTTAAAGGCCCTTTGCTTAGATATTTATGATGAAAAATAACCTATAGGTCTCAAAGATAAGGTTCTACATTTCACAATGGGAAAAAATAAACATTTTTAAAACCTTTTATAATGGATATTCAATACCTGTATTACAGTGGGGAAAAAGATTACCCAAAAATAAAATTCCCAAAAGCACAACTCTGCAAATTTCAATTTTGTTGTTATAGGACTCAAAATTTTAATGGAATCCCAATCTACACTCAGGAAGTAGAACAAGCCTTCAGGAGAAAAAAAAAAAAAGCAAAAGTTCCAGGATCTTCTCCAACCACAATTATTTTTAATCTATGAAACAGAATTTCCTTACAAATTCAGTAGTTTTTACTGTAGTGACATTTATCATTGATGTGATCTGTTTAATATGATCTTAGTCAGAAGGGAAGTTGAGCCTGTCATTTTTCCAGAAATTGAAAAAAGTACCATCATTAAGATAAGGAAGAGAAAGATTTGTACCCATCTTTTTGGGACATGTAAGGTGAGAGTGAAGTCTCACAGTTGGAGAATTTGTGGATATTGCTGGAGGAATTGGAGATGCTCTCTAGTAAGCGGGTGATCCCTCTTCCCCGGACACTGCTGTGTGGGCCAGAAATTTTTACCCCAGATGGGTAGTCACCTAGAATGTTGAAAATACAAAAAACCAAATCTTAGTTTCATTATGAAGAGATTCTTCAAATGATTCTTATCCTACCACAGACCTCTCATTAAGTCATAATTACCAATAAATACATCATAACTAGGAGAGTGCTTGGAGTAAAGGAAAGCATTCTTAAGAGTAATGCTCAACAAGAGCTCAGTAAGGCTGAACAAGAATATTTCTCTGGAAATCTTAAAGTTCTCTGGCACCACTTGAAAGTTTATGTCACTCATTTTTAAACTTTGCCATCTTCCCATAAGACAACATCACATTAAAATTATCTGGGTTTTCTTTTGAATGGCCCTGAACAAAAGTCTGAAGACTAAATTGTATTATAGTGGTGCAAAAATGTACATACACAAATTACTTAAGGTGCTAATGCCAAATAAAACAACCAGTTAAACAAGATCTTATATTCTAAAGCTGACTTAAAACATCAGTGTAAGTACTATACCCTAGGATCTTAAGTTTTTTAAAGCCCTAAAATTCTTTGAGGTGCAGTCTTATAAAATAAAGCAGCATACCAGTGGGTGTGTTTGATCTTTGGTCCTGATTAGAGCTGAAATGAGGGAATCCTGGACTCTCAACCCTTAGCTTCTGTAACAGAAAAGTACCAGTAAAAAAAATTTACTCATTATCAATTATTAGTGCTTCTACATCAAATTTCAACAATTCTGAAGAAACACACTAACATCAGTTTTTCTAATGGATGACATCAACCTTTGGAGAATATTGCTATAAAGGGAGTAGAAAGTAGTATCTGGAACACGTACACAGCTGAGAAGATTTTTATTTTGGAAGGTGAGATATGGCATATCTGCTATTAAGAATGGTTCAGGAGAGAGAAACCTGATGATCTGAGAAAGGGGAGATTACTGAAGTCCACTCCTTCAGTAGGTAAGCAAATGGGATTTGCTATATAAAATACAATGGCTGGTTTAAGACAGAACACAGGCAATCCACTAAAACAGAATACATGCTGAGTATATTATGGAATACAAGTAGAAGCAGTATAATACATAGAAAATCTATTCTGCTTTTTTTTTCCCAGAGAAGTGCATAAACAAGAAAATGGGAAGAGGTGATAAAGTCTGAGGTGAAGGGAAGGTGAAAAATAACTGTCTGACACAATGAGAGATGAATCAGACCAGAGCAACCAATGCCAGGCAACCCCCTGAAGTTGGTGGTGATAAGTATTTAATACCCAGTCAGTATGTAGTTTCCGTCTAGCCTCACTTTTTCCCATAGATTTATTTACTTATGTACCCAAGAGCTGGGGGTGTACACCAGAGATTGGGTTGGGGATGGTGGTGAGAGGACTGATGAGAGACAGTGGGGAGCAGAACAGGCAAATCTACTGAAATCCACTGCTGAGGGGAGCAGCAAGCAAGACAGAAAAATCCACTGCGCCATGTGGGTCAGCTCCTTGGCTGGGGAATCAAACAAATAACTTCATAGTGTTGAGACGTAATCCCTTGGGCCAACAAGGAGGCCCCTAGCCTCATTTAATTTCAAAAGTATAGAAATAAAGTAGCTGAATAGTCCAGTTTAATCATGATTAGCGTTTGTTAACCAATGATGATGCAGAATAGAGTTAATGCAGTTGATAGTAGAAATGACAGACCACGGAATCTAAGCTGGAAAGGAAGGCTTGGTGAAGGGTGGGGGTGAGAGAAACAGAGATACAAGGGTGCAGCACTGCACCTGTGAGCATGGTGGGTGTCCCTGGACTCAGGCAATGCCTGGCCCTCTGAGAGAGCATCAACCACCAGAGGCTCATAGAAACTGTATGTCCAAGTGGACATCAAAGTATTGTAGACACTGAGCTTCCAGAGGAAGACAGAGAGCAGAAGCTTTAAACTGAGGCAATAGAGGTGCCACCTTGGGGGTCTATTTTCTAATCATGAGGGTGGATACTTGATGTATGGTGACAGAATGACTTGAGAAACAGCAGCCAAGGAACTGAGAAGACAGGCAGAATTGCCTATCAGAAAACTAAAATCAAGAATTGTTTGACAATTCTGTTTTGCTCTCTGGCTTAGTGAATGTCTAAAAATAAAGACCACTAATTCAGGGGCTCACTGAGTCAACATAGTGGTTTATCAGGTACAGCCTAGGGAGAGGGCAGGAAGAAGTCTGGAAGCTATCAAGTTAAACAAGGACTACCACCTCCAACCAAGGCCTAAAATGAGTGAGGAAGAAAAATGTATCACCATGTGTAAAGGCAACAGGGAAGCAGTATCCTTAAGGCAACAGGGAAGCAGTATCCTTAAAGGACAGCCAAATTTTAGAATTCAGAAAGTGAACATACCTTTCCAAGAAATGACTGCAGATATCAGAGATTTTGCTAACTGAGGTTGAGAAGGTACACAGGAAAGTTTTTCACACACTGAGCAGGTTGAGAAATACGAACAACCAAGATTAATGTGAGAGACAAGGAAGAATGTATGTCTCCTGTGCTTTTTTTTTTTTTTTTCAAGATTTATTTATCTATGCATACAGAACTGGGGTATAGGTCAGAGGAGCAAGGGCAGTGAGAGGATTCACCAGAGACAGAGTGGGGAGCAGAACAAGCTGACGAACAAGTACAATGCTGAGGGGAGCACCGGGCGGGTCAGGAGAGGTCTGACGCGCCATGTGGGTCAGCTCCAGGGCGGGAACTGAGCTCATGCTGAAGTGGCTTTAGCTTCTTAGTGCGGTGCTTTAACCCAATACACCACCAAGGAGGTCCTGTCTCCTGAGCTTCTCCAGTGACTAATATAAATAAGGAAAAGGGGCAAAGTGAGATTAATTTTGGTGGCTCCAACAGACGATGATATGGCTAAGGCAGGCTCTCTCAAGCCTCAACTTTACCGCCTTTTAGGCTAAGTAACACTTCACTGTGGGAAGCTGTGCACTGTAAGCTGGGTAGCTGGATCTCTGACCTCCATTCACTGATGCTGGCAGAACCCCTTTTCCCAGATGTGACAGACGAAAATATCTTCAAATATTGTCAACTATCCCTTGGAAGACACAAAATAGGCTCTAGTTGACAATCACTGGGTTAGTAGAGAGGAAAGAGAAGGTAATAAAGAAAATATATGCAGAGCTCTGGGGCATTTTTCCATTTTTTAAACTCTCAGATTAAAATGGACTTTTTGTACACTTCTGTATGTTTTATTACATGAACAGATTCATGAAATAACCACCACAATCAAGACTATCAGCTCAACGCTTCCATCACGCTATCCCTTTCACAGCAACACCCTTCAACCCCAGCCGCCCTCAGGAGTCACTGATCTGCTCTCCATCATTGTTGCTTTGTCTTTTCAATAATGTCTTAAAAATGTAATCGTACTTATAAGACTTGGAAATTGCTTTTTTCACCCAGCATAATTAATGGCTTTGAGATTTATCCTAATTTTGCATCAAGAGTTCATGCCAGTTTAGGATTCCCTTTTCACTATTTTATTTTTAAACAGTAATATTTATTTATAATCTATTATGTTTGAAGGCAGAGTTCTTGGCATGTTCATACAATAATGGATTTAACTCTACAACTACTGGCTGCTCTAACTGTGCTTATTTTACAGACTGGATCAGCACAGACAGTAGAAGTAACTTACGCAAAGTCCAACAACCTGTGTGTAGCATAGTTAGAAATTCAATCCTTCTAACTCTAGAGCCTGAATTCTAGAGCATAACTACTATGCTCTTAGGATTGTACAAAGGCCTACTAGTAAGTAAACAACAAGAAGGGAAGAAAGGTAGAGAAATGAGACAACTGTTCATCAAATCCTGAATCAGATCTTATATATTTTTTGAAGTAAACCTTTTAAAGTATCTGCATTATCTATATTTAGATAGTTAATTTTTGGAATAAAATTTTGTATATGTTTCATATAAAGACTGCCAATTTAATTTTTTTAGAACTTTATTAAATATAGTGGGAAAGAAAAAGATTTCATGCAAGATACATCTGGTTTAAGAACTGTTTTTACATTCCATTAGGAATTAAAAATATATATATATTTAAGAGGGAAGAGACTCAAACATTGGCTTGCTCCTAAGCTCTTGTTGGCTGAACACAGTAACTAGGACATGAGAAGACACCAGTAATCAGTCCCCCCCAAAGCTAGTTCCTTACCTGATAGCGCCCTGCATCTAATACAACCATTTTGGGAGTCACACTATTGCTGGCCTCGTAATCTCGGAGAGGTACATGAGCCTCTGTGAGCTGGATTCCAAAGAGAGTAGCCAGAGAGTTACTGATGCAGTACCTTTAAAAAGGAAGAAAAAGCTCATTATCACAACCTCATCAATTCATTCTGAACTATTCACATATTTTTAAATTTCTACTAAAAAGATTACTAAGATACGCCATTCTAAACTAGGAAGAAGGAAAATACTAAAGATTTGGAGAAATGAGAATTAGAAAAATGTATTCTAGAATTGACCACTGCTAGTAACAACATTGTGATTACTAGATACTACAATTTCATTATAAAGGAGTGAGGGTAAAAATCACCAGAATTCTCAAATATTGAAGGCAGGCAGAGGAAACCACCAGAAATGAGACCAAAACTTTAAAAAACTTATCTATCCTTAGAACCAATTATCACAGTCCTATAAAGGGACCACAGACTGCCAGAAACCTGAAGCTTCAGGTGCCTTCACAGTCAAGTAAGACAGGGCTCCATATCCTCTGAGCACTTTCACAAGGAAGTGTTACCCTTAATGATAACAGGGAATTACACTTTCCTACAGGAATCCCAGAAGGAAAGTTTTCAACTTGAGCTTTTGAGGGGCCATCAAGTTGCTCTGGTATAACTATACCAGACAAGCAATAACTTACAGAATAATAAGTTAACATGAAGTAAAAATAAAGAAAAGTTCTTTAAGAAAACTGTGAAAATGGAGGTGAACAGTGATTTGTTTACTCCAATCAAAGCAATAAGCAAATGACAAAGAATACAATGCAGAATACAGCATTATGAAGACCCTTTCTCCTACTTACGCAATTTTCTTGCAAACAGCTAAAGCACAGAAGAGAATATCATTTTCTTCATGCCACTTGCACCTGTACAAAAGAAAGGACCTTTAATACCTTGAGCTAACTAAACTGTTACTGCTCAGTAATTTTTGCCTGCCATACTTCTAGCTTACCTAGATGACATCATGTAGAAAAAAGTAACACTCAACTATCAAGATTTCTAATTTTAACACACAAAAATAAGTTATTACCTCCCTGGTGCAAATTCATAATGCTATTCACTTCATACATAATCATAGCAGTTATATTTTACACCTTGAAATAAAATAAAATAAAAATGAGTGTTCTAGAGGCATATTATTACAATGGATAATGCACTCATTCAACAAACATTTATTGAGTGCATACTATTTTCCAGGCATTGTTTCAGGGATACAGTATTAGATGAAACAGAAACTGTTCACAAAAAACTTACTCTGTGGGGAAGACAAACCAAAGAAGATATACAAGCATTTTACATAGTAAGTTAATGAGTTCCTAAGGAGGGGGGATAAAGAAAGATATGAAATTTTAGGTAAGATAGCAAGGAGATGCATCACTTAGGAGAAGCATCACTGCTTGAGTGGAGACCTCAGGAGCTGACGCTGGAGATCAGTATCTCATCAGGGTTCCCTGATGAGAACCCTGGAATCCATGACTCGCCTTCCACTGAGTACACTGTCTACTGATACTCCGAACAGCACTTGCTGTGTAGTCCAAAGCTTTTCTTAACTGCGTAAGAATCTACATTTAAAAATTACAAACATGCTAAATAATGTGTAAAAAATCCACTATTTGCATTGAATATTAGCCATTTAACTGAATGAAAGACTATATAAAAATAAGATTAAGAGGTTCTTGCTCTTTTTCCAAAACGCAATTCAGAAATTGATTCATAAAATTCTAACATGAAAACTTAGGTTAAATTAACCCACATTTTTATCTAGTTTTGCTAGTTGCCCAAAATGTACCAACTAGATATACACATTTTTCATTGTAGACTGGATCAAATTTGAAATTAAAGCAAGTGAAAAGGTAACAATGTATTTCAGGAAAACAACAAAGATGACTATCCTAGAAAAAGTTAACCCCAGGGAAAAACACCTCTAAACTTACAAATCAGCTGTTTAAAATGAAATTTCTTTAAGTGTTTTTACACCTATTTTTTAAATCTTCCTCCAAATAATTTCAACAAATTCCTTAAACATTTAAGTATATTTTCTAGCGAAGAAATACTTATTCTGAAAATCTGTCAAATACCAGAACTATTTTTTAAGCTATTAACAGTCCATGGCCTCAACTCTGACTCCAAATGAATGCCTCTCAAGTGTGTTTCATTTATGAAATTGTACTCTCTGAAGTTGTATCAGACCAGAGAAATCTTATTTTCTAAGTTTGCAAAGTACTCCCCAAATTCTAATACCACCTCACTTAAATGACATGGAATGCAAAGACCTTTACACTCCCCTTTCCCTCTCAATCTTGAGAGGTCTCAAGTCTTCTCCTTTCCTCCTCTGTCAGGGGCAAGATTTCTTCTTTTCTGTGATAACCTTGCCTTACCTGCCTTAAGAGCCATGGTCACCTTACAGCTACACAAACCTTCTGCTCTCATCAAATTCACTCACTGTTTTTTCTTAAACTCTATGTTCTGTCCTCTGAATTCAGGCCATTTTCTTCCATTGGAAAGATCCTCCCTTCAGACCTTTAAATAGTCAAGCAAAATCAGACTATAGGAGAGGGGAAGAAAGTGCCTGGCAGGCAGTCTTGAGAGTGAGGTTTCTGAGCATTAAGGCTAAAAAGGAGAGAGAGAGAGGAGGAGGAAAGAAAGGAAAAGACAAAGAAAGACAAAAGGAAAACATATGCTCAGGAAAAAAGAAAAGAGACCTAAACTGCACCCTACCACCTTGACACTAGTCAAAGAAACCATGCTTTGCTCACTGACAGAAGAGGGAGCACTTGAACTAAGAAATATAACCTGATCTCAAGGGAAAGGCTTTCAGCTTTTCTCCATCGAGGATAATATTGGCTGTGGGTCTGTCATACATGGCTTTTATCATGTTGAGGTATGCTCCTTCTATTCCGAAGATTTTGAGGGCCTTAAATGTAAATAGGTGTTGAATTTTGTCAAATGCCTTCTCTGCATCTATTGATATGATTTGTAGTTTTTACTTTTTTGCCAGTTGATGTGATGTATTACATTAATTCATTGTCTGATGTTGAACCATCCTTGTGTTCCTGGGATAAAGTTCACTTGGTTATGGTGTATTATTCTTTTAGTGCATTGTTGGATTCTGTTGGCTAAGATTTTGTTGAGGATTATTGCATCAGTGTTCATTAGGGAGATTGTTCTGAAGTTTTCTTTTTTTGTGTGTTCTTTGTTAGGTTTTGATCAGCAACCAAAAAAAAAATAAATAAACATGCCTTTTGCAGCAACATGGATGGAACTGGAAAAGATCATGCTTAGTGAAATAAGCCAGACAGAAAAGGAAAAATACCGGATGGTTTCTCTCATAGCAGGAATATAATGGAACAGGCAAGAAAATAATGGTAATGATAAACAGCTATATACCAGAGACATTTTGTGGGGGTGGAGTGGGGAAAAGGATCAAAAACAGAGTGGGGGGGGAGGGAAATGCACTGGACTATGGTGATGGAACAGGGTGATTTGGTGATAGGAAGCCCAAGGGGATTGCAACTGAGATGGAAAAATACACAAAATGATGTAAAAATAAGCTATTATAAAATTAAAAAACTATTTTCCCTTATAATGATATTAAAAGCTATTATTTTCATGAAAAAAATATATAAATCTCCCCAAACCACCACACAAGAGAAAGCAAAGGAACAATGCATCTTCATCTACAGAAAATTAAGCAAAAAATTGAAACACCAATAAACTTTTAATGTACAAAGTAGAAATATTATAAACAACACTCTCATAACAATGCAAGACAATGGAATTCACCAACAAAAACAAGCGCCACAAAAACTTTATGCCTAAGAGCTATATATCAACTTCTAGGTTAAAGAAAGTCAAACTTCAGATTAAAAAAAATAATAATGAAATACTGTATGTATCAATCAATGGAAATCAATGTTTAGAAGAAAAGTCACTCTACTAAATGCAAGAATAAATCAATTAAACTTCTGGTGCCCAAAAACTAAAAGAACTACAAAATATCAAGAAAGTTAAATAAAAATAGAACTTAATGAGAATGGTATAAAGAGCAGATGTAATAAATTAAAGTCTGTCATTTTGAAAAAAAGATAAAACAACATACTAGCTTTAGAGGGAAAAGAAGTATGAAGAAACAAGATTATGAGCTAATCACTGAAACAGAAAAAAATTTAAGAACTATAAAAGATTAGTGACTTTGCAGAATTTTTAAAACAATAATCGAAAACTTATGTAAAATGTGTAGTTTCCTAAGGGAAGCAGACATTACACCAAAGTGATCCCATTAGTGTTAGAAAGTCTAACCAAATCAATTTCCACAGAAGAAACAAAGATACCAAGGCTCTGCCCCCGCCAAAAAAAATTCAACAGTGTCAGATATATACAACCTGTATACAAATATTTTCAATAGACTTGAAGGATATAATAAGTAGAGCTGAATAGAAAAATGTCTCTTGTCTTTGGAGAGAACATTACAGATTCCTGTTCTCCCCAAGTTAATTTATAAATTTAATACAGTCCAATAAGTTTTGTTTTAACAGAGCTATACTTAAGTGTATTTTTGAATATATCTTCTTTTGAAACATGCTCATGAATTATACAACCCAAAGATAACACAATCAACAAGAATGAGTAAAAACAAAAACAGAATACAAACTAATGGATTTTGTATTTCAAGTGAGTAAGTTTAATAATTTAGCTGCATGAATGGGGGTGGAGCGCCAACACAAGTAACCTTCTAACAGTATTTTGACTATATACCCTCAGGCTAAAAACAGCTGAAAACAAAATTTGAACTATTAATGTCTTTTTTAAAAGTGGTTCTTACTTAATTCCAAAATTACTTTCAATGTATTCTAGCAAAAACAATGAACACCAGAGAAATGCAGAAACAATAAGCAGAAAACTGGAAAAGCCTTATAGTGCTGGATTGGAATTCTAGATTCAGTACAAACCCAAGTGCAACAGAACCCTAGATCCTATCCTCTTAAATACTCTCCTCAGTGTAAAGGAATCAGGGCTTCTTGAAGAAATGGCTAATCATAAATTTCAGCAAAGAAAGTACAAGATAAGCCTGGAATATCCTGTGCTAGAGGCAAGAAGCCTACAAAGAAACAAAAGACAAAGTCCTTTGTTCTGAAGGGATGTCCAGTGGCCATAAAAGGAACACCTGAGCATAAAAATAAGTTGATAAGAGATTATAATTCATTGAATAAAATAGGAATTAATGAGTCCTTGGAAAATAAATGAAAAGTTAGTGGGATGGGTGAAAAGGAAAATCTCTTTCTCATAGTCAACTGTCAACGAATAAATGTAGAACAACGATTAGATTAGAAATCACTACTTCACAAATTCAGTAAATTGGAAAAAAAAATTACTCAGGCAAAATATCAGTAGATTAAGTTTGAAGAATAGAATATCTATGTAATCTCAAAGTCTCTTCCCACAAAACATTAATTATAAGGTGCAAAACATAACTTAAAAATGGAGAAAACTGGCAGATACTATAATAGTTCAAACTGACACCATCTGTCTTCAGAAATAAAACTACTGAGAAGACATGGCACTTTTGTAGCATTCCTGCCATATAAAAATATAAAACCCCAATGTAATAACAAAGAAACCAGGTAAATCAAACACAAACATTACAGAAAATAACTGGCCTGTATTCTTCAAAAACCAAGGGAGACTGAGGAATTGTTCTAGGTTAAAGGATTCTAAAGGGACTAAAATCAGTAGTTTTTTTTTGTTTTCTGGCTGTTAAGAAACATCATTTAGAACAACTAACAAAATCCTTTAGGTGGAAAACAGATTTTATCAATGGTAATATCCTGATTTTGCTAATTTTATTGTGGTGATACATCGGTTCTTGTTCTTAGGAACTATACTAATATTCAGGGTACAAAGACCTTAGGTCAGCAACTTACTCTCAAATTGCCCAGAAAAAGGAACAATGTATATATATTTGGTGAGGAATTTGTTTAAAAAAAAAAAACCTGATTACAATGTTAACAATTAGAGAATATCAAAAAATGATATATAGGACATTGTTGTACTACTGCAACTTTTCTGAAATTATTAAAAAAAATCTTGTCATTTCATGTATGTATTTTTTAATGTAAGTACAAAGATTCTATAAAACATCAAGAATGCTATATAAAGCATCTCTAGTACACATGAAATACTCTTTCATCAATTCAGAAATTCCAAGTAATAAAGTGCTGTGTCAGATTTTTTTGGTAATTTTTTTGTGTGGCGATAAATTAACAATGTATCTTATAATCAACTCATCTTACATTCAAGGAAATACAATGAGATTTTCAAGGTTCCACAAAAACATACTTCATAAAAATGAAAACTCTCACCCTACCCTTATTTTCTGGATCAGAAAAGTCAAAATCACTCTGCACAAAACACTATTCATACCTTGTGTTGCTAGAATAATCCCACATGGCCACATCTAGGAGGCTCCGAACCCAGGTTTTCGAGGGTTCTTTGAGAAATTTTTGCTGGTAGATCCCCACTACAAGATCCTCTACAGTGAGAAGTTCTAGATCTTGCCTGATGTCTTCCATTAGTAAAACAGAAAAAGAAATACAACTAATGAATTTAGGTGCACAGAACACAACATGAAATGAAACCAATGCTGGTACCATAATGCACTTGGGGCAGCATCCCAGGGGCCTTCTTACCGGATGCTTTCGCCATATGCTTCAAACACCAATTCACTCTGGCTCTATCATCAGACTGAAGAAAGGAAAGAAAACTGTACTTGTATTTTCTCCTACTTTTAATTAATGCTGTTTCTTTCACACTGAGTGGGTAGGGAAGATGGGGGTGATGGGAAGGGAGAGACTGAAGAATTTGCAACAATTAAATGAGAACTATTAAAAAGAAACAACACATTAGGAAAGTAATATTGCTATTAATAACCAATTATATTAATTGGTTATTTTAAATCTTTAAACCAAAATTTAAAAATAGGTAAATGAATAAAAAGATTAATCTCTTCATTGTTATACAAACAAGTATTAAGGTTAAAACCCAATTCTCTGACTCCCAGTCTGTAAGATTTAAACAAAATAAAGAATATAATCTCTGTAATGTGTTCAAAAAGATGATCTTACTACTAACTAAAAAGATGACTGGGACAAAGAGTCTGAATAAAAGGTAATCTTAATTGGATAGATTTACAGACTAGGTTATCCATTTCATGTTAAAAAACACTAAGGGTATTTCAAGTAGAGAATTCAAAAAACACGAGAACTAAAGAAGTTTTTGCAGTTCAATTACAGTGAAATATAAAAGAAAATGCATTACACCTAACACTGGGAACAACTTGGAATGAACATGTTTTAACACACAACTAATCGTTGGTTTCCTTTTGAGGATTATTTGATATCTAAGTGGATATCTCAAAAGAAATTCTTCGCTGAAATTACCTTGCAGTAGATAGGTGGCCAATTCCCTGGGTATGGGTGAATAAATCGATAAAGCTTTTTTAACACAGTTGCTTGGTCATGCCCAGATTCAAAGTTTGAAATAGGAATCTTGTGGCTGGAATCACCTGAAGGAAATGAAAGAAGGTAGGAGTTGAGCATCTAAGACAATATTATGAAGCCAGGTGGGAAAGAAAAGGTACTGGGAGGTAAAAGGTTCATAAGTAAAGCTACCTAAGAAAGGAAATTCAAGAAAAATCATTAACCAGCAAAATGGACAGAAGCAGAGCTTCTCTGGTTGAAGAGAGAATCAAAAGGCCCAAGACCACCACACATACACACACATGCACACACACCCTGAATCACTCCTTTAAAGGAACGAACACACACACACACCCTGAATCACTCCTTTAAAGGAACACACACACACACACACACACCCTGAATCACTCCTTTAAAGGAACACACACACACACACACACCCTGAATCACTCCTTTAAAGGAACACACACACACACACACACACACACACACACCCTGAATCACTCCTTTAAAGGAACACAAACACACACACACCCTGAATCACTCCTTTAAAGGAACGAACACACACGAACGAACACACACACACACACACACACACACACACCCTGAATCACTCCTTTAAAGAACATACTGGGGAGGGATTAATGGACTTCATATGAAAATCTTGTCCAACATTGAAATTCCTTGATTTTAACATACTAAATCATAATGCCATGCTTCACTTGATTTTATTTACACACACTTCATAAAAGGTGAGGTACAGGAGCACTTGCAGTATCTCCATGCATATTCCTTAGCTACCCACCTAAGCTGATCACATCTACAGGTGAACTTGCTTCAGTCTGTTACTGTAGAAACATGAGCTTTTCCAAG
>NW_004567125.1:13861322-13864566 GCF_000260355.1 Condylura cristata | reverse complement strand
AAAAAAAAAAAAAGCTGATTTCAAGACCACAGGGCATGTGCAAAAAATCAAACCTCAATCCCTCAAAAGGAAAAGGGGTGGTATACTAAAAGTCTACAAAACTTTAAAAATCACACACACCATCTACCACTTCTATGAAGTTTCTCCAACAGTTACTATGGGTTATTTTTTCTCCAATGTTATGTTTTGTATGTCTGCTTTGCAAGCTTAAAGCAACTGTAACCAGGTGTGCATATATTCAATGCTTATACTCTACCTCACTTCTTTATACTTACTTGCAGCCTGACAATGAAACCGAAATCCTCGTGGAATTTCACCTATAATACAAAAATAAAGCATTTTGTTGGGAAAAGTAGAAATCTGGAAGCTCTAGTTGTACTAGTTATATTCTACATAATGAACAAATAGCACAGGTAGGAAATGGTTATTGCTGTGTGAAAACAAAAAAGATTAGATCCTGATAGCAGGAGGGTTTTTTTTTTTTTAAATCAAACAAAGAATTTTGGCATACCATTTTAGTGACTTTAAAAAACAAGTGATTCCTTACTGAGAAAGAAATACCACATAGAGTAAACTTGGTCTAAGCAGTCTTAATTAGGTTTGTGATTAGGTCTCAAAGGTTCATGAGGCCCTTAATACAGAAAGATATGTGTGTGGGTATGTGTACATAACATACATGTATAAGTATTTCTCAGAGGAAAAAAGTTTTCAAATTCTCTTAAGGTTTCACAACCTTATGAAAATAGCAGTATCTGAGTTGTCCTAAGCAGCAACTCTCACAAAGTGTGAGCAAGATGATTAGTTTTTCTGCCATCTGAGAACAAGTAAAATAAAAATTCTAGGCTGTCATAAAGAATTTTAAAGCAATTGACTAAAAGTGAAACTAAAAAGTGAAGTTCATCTTTCTCTAACCATTTTTTACTTTTTTCACACTTGATCTTAGCCAAAAGGCCAAGAAGGGATTCTACTTTACTCTTTTCAATATGTATTTCTCCTACTTATCATTAAGAATACTGTATTATTCCCTTAACTACTACATACCCTCTCTTGGGAACTGAACCCAATCTTAAGTCTTCATAATTAATTGTTTTTTAAATAGTTTTTACATATTTTTGTGCACTTTTTCCATCTCAGTTGTAATCCCCTTGGTGTTCCCCATCACCAAATCAACCATGTGCCATCACCACAGTCTAGTTCATTTCCCTCCCCCCACTGTTTTTAATCCCATTCCCCAATCCACCCCCACAAAATGTCTCTGGTATGTAGATGTTCATCATTATCATTATTTTCTTGCCTGTTCCATTATATTCCTGCTATGAGAGAAACCATTCAGTATTTTCCCTTTTCTTTCTGGCTTATTTTCACCAAGCATGATCTTTTCCAGCATTAATTGCTTTTAATGGGGTAGAGTAGTAGGGAGAAAAGATGCTGAGAAATTCTCAGGACCTATTAAGGACTACACTATTTCCATACTGGCTCATACATTTCTATTAACAGATGAGTCTTTACAGCTAAACTAATAGGTTCCCCAGTGTCACGTTTCAGGCATTCTAACCACCAAACTAATGCTTAGTTATAATTAAAGCCTAAACAAAAATCCTGTATGAGAACCGAGTTCATAAAAGTTTTTTCAGTCTTTACTTTTTATAAGCAAACAAATATTATCATCAAATGAAATCAAGATATAAAAATACTTTTAAGATGTAGTATTACTTCCATCTTGGTACTTACCAGGATTTATAAAACTGTGGAAATCTGCCATAATGCCTTCCTGAAGAGAATATTTAACACAGCCTATTTCACAAGGGAGGAAGCGCTGTTCACAATGAGGAGGTAGCTCACCATGGCTAAAAATGTTCAAAAAATAAAAAATGCTTCCAAGGAGAGCTAAAAAAAAAAAGGCAAGATGAACAGATGAGCATCTTAAACTTTACTGTCTACAAAAAGCATACACTTTGGAATCATTTTCCTTTTGTTCTTATATTCCTAAATGGAAAAAAACTAGAACAAGAGAAAATCAGTTTTATCAGGTAAGTCAAAATTTTTGAAATTATATTTATCATAAATGAAAGTAGTAACCACTCTTTGTGTAAAGCAACAAAATCATGCAAACTTACAGCCAGCTCTGCATAATTTAGCTACACATAATAAGCCTGGACTCACAGGAATGACAAGGTAGAACTCATATTCAACAAATATAAGGGCTTAAGAGGGGAAAAGAAATGTAGAATTAATGCCGAAAACTCTGATTAAAAACTATGAGCAATTTCTTTCATTCTTTACTATTAAACACAAGACCAGTTATAAATTCTCTAAACAATGAGTTTTGAGAGAATGGGAGGTGTTACTTACCCCACTTGGCCACCCTTAAGAATTAAAGGTTTATTAATCATTGACAAAGTTATAATACAATTAATATAAACAGGCAGAAGGTATAACAAGGAATTTTATTAGCTATGTTCTTTTCTAGGTTAATTCAATAATTCATCTTCACCTTTATAACTTAAATGTCCTTAAGTATATAGAAATACTTAAATCCAAAATGTAGATTTAATAACATAAAAAGGCAGAAACCAAGAGACCAGATTTTTGCACACACACACACAAAAAAGACACTACTGTGTTATTCAAACAAATGCAACTTGCCTGAGCTTTTATAACTTTAGTACCATATTTGAACATTTACAGTCAATTATTTAAAAAGAAGGATCAAAATGTATAGATTACATATTTACTAACCAATTATCACAGTGTTTGACCACCCAAATCATCTAAGGAAAATCATTTTAGGATTACTCTACCTTGATCACTTTTTAGAGACAAACTTGACATATCTGGGGGTGAAACATCCTGCTTTGGTACAAGCATGCCTGGTCGCCTCAGTTGTGTGGAAACAGGTTTCTAAAGAGCAAAAGAATGACACACTTAAACTCTTGCTGCACACTTTATACCATATACTTACTTAGCAAAGTAACCACAAAACAAACAATATATTTTCAGTGCCATCTCCAGGCCTACGAACCCACTGAGTAAATAAATACATATTTTTCAATGACTCCAACATCCAATGGCAGACAATAGCAAAATCTATCAACAGGAGCGGTAAACAACCAATTCACATATTGCTGAAAAGTCATTTGACAACCACTGATAATCTAATCTGCTAGAGCAACTGCACAACAAAAATAAAGCAAATCCAAATTGCAAAAGAAGAGAAATTATGAACTATTTTCAGAAATATTCA
>NW_004567125.1:13855130-13861222 GCF_000260355.1 Condylura cristata | reverse complement strand
TCCTTCGTCATTTGATTTTTTTAATATATTTAACTTAAAAAGCAAATTTACAGTTCTAGGTAAAACAAAGTAAGAATCTAAGTGAAGACGTCATCTATGGATCTTTCTATCCATGTGTAAATTTCCCTAAATGGATATTTAAACCTATCCACTAAACATATAGGTACATAGATCTCATTGTTTAAATATTCATATATATATATATATATATATATATATAAAATCCCAACAAGCTCACCAAAAAACTGTTAGAAACAATAAACTAGTAAAATGTCAGGCTACAAAATACACATCTGCAAACCTAAGTGCAAACAATAAGTGAGAAGAAATTAATAATCCTAATTTACTTTTGCATAAAAATCCTACAAATAAATTTAACAAAGCAGGTGAAACAGCTATATAATAAAAACTAAGACACTACTAAAAGATACAGAACAAGACAAAGAAGTGGAATGATATCCTATTGTTATGAATGGGGTGAACTGAGTCAAAAATGACTGTCCAACCAAAAGAAATCAATGCAACCTCTATCAAAGTGACAGTAATTTTCAATAAAATAGGAAAATTACTAAACATTTATATGAAACCGTAAAAGACTCCAAATCACTAATGTGACTCCATAAGAGCAACTTTGAGAAAAATGGAGTCATACCACCTAATTTTAAACTATATTTTAATGCAAGATAATTTAATCAGTATGGTACTGGAATTAACACACATATACAGATCGAACAGAATCAAAAGTCCAGAAATAAATCCACATATATGTCAACACCAAATTTATGATGATGGAGTCACAACTATACAATGGAGAAGGAAAAATCTCCAGCAAATGGTGTTGGGAAAAACTAAAGTTACATATAAAAGGGTGAAATGGATCATTCTTCAACTCCATAAACAAAATAAATTCAAAGTTAATTGAAGACTGTGTATAAGACTTGAAAGCATAAAATACACAGAAGAAAATATAGGTGGTACATTTCATGACATCAACGATCAAGATGTCTTTAGGGACTCAACCCCAATGGCCAGGGAAATGAAAACAAAAATAAACAATTAGGATTACATCAAAGGTAAAAGCTCTTACATAGTGAAAGATAAGACTAGGCTAAAACAGCCTTCTGAGTGAGAGGCAATACTTGCTCATCACACACATAAGATCAAGGTAGATAAAGAACTCATCCGACTTAACAGCAACAACAAAACAATTTTTAAAAATGGATAGAAGATCTGAGCAGACACTTTTCCAAAGAGTATATACAAGTGGCTGATAGACATGAAAAATGTTCACCAATAGTTATGAGGAAAGGCAAGTCAGAACCACAGTAAGATGTCATTGCACACATCTAAGAATGGTTTAGATAAAAAAGACTACTAGTTAAGTGTTCAAAAGGATGCAGATAAACAGGAAGCTTTATACACATTGGTGGGGATGTAAATTGGCACAGCCATTTGGAAAAGTTATGGCATTTGAAAAAATCTAAAAATAGAACAAGCATATATGATCCAGTGATCCCACTTCTAGGTACCTAGCTGAAAAATATGAAACCATCAATGGACCATAAAGTTTACTGCAGCATTATTTACAACAGTTAAGCCAAGAAGAAACCTATCTGCCCACAGACAGATGATCAAATAAAGGTGTGGTATATATACGTAATGGAATATTATTCAACTGTAAACTAAAATGAAATTTTGTCATCTGCAGCAAAATGGAAGGAACTTGATGGGTTTACGCAAAGCAAAATTAGAAAAATGAAAATAAATGTTGGCTGCTTTCAGCAATACGTGCAACATAAGAAAACTAAATTGATGAATGGAAAAAAAAAAAAAACAGAATAAACTAGTGAACAATGAAACCAGAAATGAGGTTACAGAGGTGAAGAGGGTAGGGGATAGAGTATGGGGGTGGGGGGGAGGAGATATAAAGGATGGTTGTGGGCATTTTGTTACTAAAAAAAAATTTTTTTTTAATGAATCCAATAATAAAATAAGGCTATTGAGATATACAATGTGCAAGTTCAGTAGCCAAAAGAACACCATTCACCCAATTATTTGTTTCCAACTTAAAAAAAAAGTCCCCATCAGGGCCCTTGGTGGCGCAACTGGTTAGAGCAGCAGCACTGCAAGCTGGCTACAGCCAATTTAGTGGGAGTGTGATCCCCAGCGCCCCATGTGACCCACATGGGTGGCAGGACCTCTCCTGACCCTCCCACTGCTCCCCTCAGCAGTGTACTTCTTGATCTGCCTGTTCTGCTCCTCACTCTGTCTCTGGTGAATCCTCTAACCACCCCTGCACCTCTGGCTGTATTCCAGTTCTGTATGCATAAATAAATAAATCTTTAAAAAAAATCCTGATCATACTGACACAAGTGTCACAAGGAACAATCACAACATGACTTACATTTTGTGGAGAATGTTTCCTAAGAAATTTTATAAAGAAAATTAAAATCAAGGGTATAAAATAAAAACTAAGAGCAAATCCAACTGACTAGAGCATTGACTCAAATATATATCCACAAAATAAAAATCTTTTAAACCTAAAGCAAGCAAAGTTTTCTTGAATTTCAATGTTGACAGTTTGGGAATGGAACTGTACCATGTAAGAATGAAAAGAACACAGAAGGGGGGAGGGGGAGAAACCCATAAATTTTCTCTTTTACAAATCACAATACAAAATCTTTTATTTAGTAATTTTACATTCTACTACACAGGAAAATTACCTAAATAACCTCTATTCAACTGTTACTGTTTAGGCATACATTTACCAACATCTGCCCTCGAGTCTTTGTAGATCAAGACTTAAAAAACTGACTTGGAAGAGAAAGAAAAATTCCGGATGGTTTCGCTCATAGCAGGAGTATAATGGACCAGGCGAGAAAATAATAATAATGAACAGAGACATTTTGTGGGGGTGGAGCGGGGAATGGGATCAAAAACGGGGGGTGGGGAAGGGAAGTACACGGGACTATGGTGATGGCATATGGGTGACTCGGTGATGGGAAACCCATGGGGATTACAATTGAGGTGGAAAAAAAATACAAAATGATGTAAAAAATAAACTGTTATATTATCAAAAAAAAAAAATTGACTTGGTTCCAGGTGTCTCTCGTTAAAAAACAGCACAGTCTATACTACTTTTAAATAACTGTCTTTTCAAAAAAGACCCCTTAGTCATTAAAGAGTTGAACAGACACTTGGAAGTCATCTAGCATCAACCCTAAATACCCACGCCCCCACTGATGATCATGAGATATATTAGCTGCAACTGTTCTACTTTTCCCTGGCCATTCACTCCCAAACGATACCAATGTGTGTTCAAACTATGGAGCCTGATAGTTTTTTAACAGGCATTCTGATGGGGGGTGGGGGAGGAAATGCAGTAACCCAACCCTCCCACTAGTCAACCCTTGACATTCACCCCTTCCATCGTCATCTAACATTTATTGAACACGCCTCGCTGTCAGATACATTTGGTTTTACCTGCTTCTCTACAGGCCCAGACTCCTTCCCCTGGGCAGCCCTCCATTCTCGAGCCATTTCTGCGTATTTCTCCTTTTCTTCCTCACTCAAGAGCTTGGGGGAGATTGAAGGAGACACAACAGAAGCAGTAGTGAGGAACGAGGGTCCTGACGCAGGGACTGATACCTGAACATGCCCGATAGGCAGTTCAGCGTCGGTTTGCCCTGCCCTGTATCTGGGGGCTCCCTCTCCCTCCAGCAGGGGCCAAGCGGTCACTGGCCCCTCCGAAGCCTCTTCCTACCGCCTACCCTCCCGCTTGCCCAACTGCCCGGCCAACCCTGCTTGGCCTGCCCCTGGCTTACCGCCCAGTCAGAAGAGCAGTAGGGGATGGCATCAGCTACGCGAGCCACCGGCAGGCCCCGCCGCCTGAGTTCGGGAATCTTCTCCTGCACAAAGAAATAGTAGGCATTACGGCTGGCCCTGCGGTTCGGCATGGTGAGCGGGGACAGGCTTCGTAGGGGACCAGAGACAGCACAAGCCGCCGGCGCCCTCGCCGGGCTCCCGCCCTTAGTAACCGAGGCATGCGCTTGCGCGCTCAAGACCCCCAGCTCTCAGCCAATCAGGGCGCAGCGCGCAGCCGCCCTGACCCAGCAGAGAGAAAAGCAGCCTGTGACTGGAGGAGCTTTCCTCGTGCGTCTGTGACGTAGCAAGGGGCAAGGAGGAGCGAGGCGTGAAGGGCACAAGGGCGGAGTATTCTGATTGGCCGGGGGCAGTCGTTGGCGCCGAATTGTCACGTGAGGTAGGGGGCTATTTCTGTACATTATTGCGTAATGTGTGTCTGAGTAGGTAGAGACTAGGGGGAGTGGGGAGTGTTTCGGCGTCGTCTGTTTTATAACTGTGAAGGGCGATTACTGTGCCAAGTACTGTGAAAGTGTTGGGAGAAGGGGAGCGCAGAGTGAGGAAAAGAACAAAAAAAAATCTGGTCCTTCCAGAAGTTCAAAATTTTATGGAAAGATGACAAAAACAAAAGGCCCCGACAATATGGGTTTTGAAATAAATGTCAGAAAGGCTCACAGAGTTCAGAGGCTGAGATTTAAAATAATGGCCTCTGGCCCTCCCCGGTGGCAAAGCGGGGTAAAGCACAGCGCTGGCCTCAGCCACTTCTGTGCCTGTCGATCCCTAGCCCCAGGGCGGGACCCACAGGCACGGCAGACCTCTCCTGACCAGCCCGCTGCTCCCCTCAGCAGTGTACTTCCTAAATCTGCCTGTTCTGCTCCCCACTCCGTCTCTGGTGAATCCTCTCACCCCTGTACCTCTGGCCTGTACTCCAGTTCTGTATGAATAAATAAATCTTTTTTTTAAATTATTAAAATAATGGCCTCCAAGTTTTAGAGATTGCTCCATAAAGGTCCTATTCACTTTCTGTTAGTGCTATATAATATTATTAATAATATGTTAGTAACTTGCTCTTTCAGGGCTGTATCATAAAAACCTTTCTTCTATTATGTTTTGTAATTGGTGTCTGCCAAAGTGTGGACAAAATAGTGTTTTTAGGGTTTGTCTTTGTTAAGTCAACTTTCAAATTGATTCAAAACAGTGGCTGTTGATTTCCTTGGATTTCTAGCTATATATGCTTCTTAGAGAAATTGCCTTCTGTATTCAGTTTAAGGGTGTATATATATGTTTTAAAATCAAGTAATAGTTGAAAACTTATTAAATGCATCTTGTGCATCTTTTCACATGACTGTTTTTTCCTTTGATTTGTTAATGAGTTTCTGGTTGTTCTAATATTGAAGCACTCTACTATTCTTGATATAAACATTTTTTGGTCATGTGACATTGCTGATCTTTTAAAGCAGTGTTTTTATTTTTTTTTCATAATGAAACTGAATTTAAGTATTCTTGCCTGGTCCTTACCAAATGGACTCAGGGTTGTGATCATTTCTTAAAATGAACTGTCATCTTTTCTTCTGCCCTCATTGACCAATCGAAATTATATATCCCCTAAGAGTTTAGTATAACTTACTAGTTAAAAACTCCTTGATCCTAGTATATATTTCAAGTATAGAATTGACCTTGGATTACTCTTTCAATGTTTTGTATGGTTAATTGTCTTTTCAGGTTTCCTAATTTTTATTCAACAAATTTTGGTTGAATAAAATCATCTATTTAATTTAGGTGTAAATGTTAGTGGGGCTCTGAGGCAACTACAACTTTCATACTTTACTAATGGGAGAATTATGTAAAAGTTAAATATAAACTTTTGCAACCCAGAAATTCCACTCATTTAGTAGAAATATACATATATATGTGTGTATATATCCATATATATTTATACATATATATTTATACATATATATATTTATATATACATACATACGTACATACACACACACACACACACACACACACCCCTACATAGAGACTTGTGCATGAATTTTCATAGCAGTTCTTGGAGCATCCCAAACTAGGCTATACAAGTATTTATTAAAAGATGACTTCAGGCCCTCCCTGGTGACACAGCGGGTTAAAGCACAGCACTAAGAATATAAAGCCACTTCCGCATGAATTCGATCCCCGCCTGCCCCAGAGGTGACCACATGGCGTGGCAGACCTCTCCTGACCCACCC
>NW_004567125.1:13842470-13855030 GCF_000260355.1 Condylura cristata | reverse complement strand
TCCATGTCTGTAAGGAGCTGGTCCTGTAAAGAAATGCAGAGGGAAGAGCATATCTGATGATATTCCCTAGAGGATAAAGCGCTTGTATATCTTCAGAGCGATGGAATACTGGCTGTGTTCAGTGACTGTGTGCTGCCAGGTGGGGAGTGGCAGCTGCTGAGTTAGCTCCAGCAGAGGTTTGAGCATGACCAGTGTGTAAACGCATTATTTTAGGTATGTGGATTTAGGTATGTCATTTAAGGGCACTTTTTTTAAAAGTCATGTTTAAGATAAGCAGACTTGATGTTATTTGAATAACAGTTTCAAAGCAACAAGAATGGACATGGAGAAACCAGTTAAGAGTCTTTTCAGGACTCCAAATGAGAGATGGTAGTGACCTGGAACAGAGACCAGCAATAGTCACGGAAAGGATGACAGCCTCTGGCCTGTACCCCAGTTCTAAATGCACAAATAAATAAATCTTTAAAAAAAAAAAAAAGGATGACTTCATAGAAAACCATGGTCTGTCTGTATACTACTGATTATGAAAGGAACAGAATGAACTATTGATACTCAACATAGATAAATTTCAAGGTAATTTTGTCAAATGAAAAAAAAGGCAAGCATAGCGGGGTATGTACTGTATGGTTCAATTTATACAAAACTCAGTTTATACAAAGCTTTATTTGGATTGATTAGTATTTTTGGCTCTACTGTCTCTTCTGCTACTTTCAAAGTTACACATTCTAATTTGCTTCATTCAGTGGCCGCCCACAAATGTTTAAGATACTTGTTTTAAAACATACTTTTATAACAACTTCTTTAGTTAAGCAATATCCATACTCATGCTTTCAAAAAGGCAATAAACTTAGAAAATTATTGTTCCTCCGCCCCTCTACTTAATTTCCCAAGTTTCTTTCATCTTACTGCCATCTTACCATGTTGATATTACCTGGTATTTTTGTCTAGATTGATTTTTTTATAATAATGTTGAAACATGCTTAAAGTGCAATAAATTGTATATATTTAAAATATGCTATTTAATGAACTTTAGTGTGTGTACAGCTGAGATGCTACCATTACCATCAAGGTAATGGACATGTCCATCCCCCAAAATGTCCTCACCGCCCACTTAGGCTGTATGGAGTTGCCCACCATTCACTAATACCCTGTTTTGTTTTCCCAATCTTTTTTCTCATTTTGCAGTTTCTATTGCAAAATGTTCACTAATCTTTTCTTCATGTTCACTAATCTTTTCTTCTCAATGTCCAATCTGCTGTTAATTCTACTTAATATGATCTACCAGATCATTTAGTTTTTATTTCTAGAATTATATTTGAATGTGTTTTATAACTTATGCATTTCTACTTAGTGTTCTTTTATCTACCTTCTTTAACATAGACTATAGTTGTAAGGACTATTAAATGGCCTTGTGTGTTCATTCTATCATTTATGTCATTTCTGGGTCTGTTTCTACTGATTGATTTTTCTCCTTGAAAATTGTATTTTCTTGCTTCTTTGCAACTGAAGAATATTTAGTAATATTTGACCGTATGACAGTCATAAATTTTGCCTTGTTGAATGCTGATTATTTTTGTGTTCTTATATACATCTTGTGGTTGTTCTGAAATAGCATGATGGTATTTGGAAACAGCTGAAGTTGGGTTTTTGTACCTTTTCATCCTTGTTTTTATTCTTTGTTATTGGAATCAAAGCAACCTTTAAGGACTATTTTTCTCCTCTATTGCTATAACACCCTTCTAAGTACTCTGCTTGACAATGCCTGAATATGAAGGTTTTTCCACTTTGGCTGATAGAGACACTATTTCTAGCTGTGTGAGTTTCAAGGATTATTCCTTCAAGTGTTCCAGGTTGTTCTTTCCCCAAAACATGTAGTTTCTTCCCATGTGCCCTGAGCAGTATTCAGATGGCCCTTCCAGGGAAAGCCTCATCAGCTTTCCAAAGCTACATCTTTGTGCTGCTTCCTCTTTTCTTCCAACTTTGCCCTGTGAACCCTAACAAGAGTAGAACAATCAACTCCATCTCCCCAACTCAGAGAGTCCACCAGAATTCCCCGATGAATGCTGCATTCTAGATATTCTCTCTAAACCACAACCTGGGGCCATCACAGGCTCACCTTCGTTTCTGCAAATTAGTCAACTTCTGCTCCCTGATGTCCAGGATCTGAAAACATTATTTCCTATCATTTGACCAATTTTTTAGTTGTTTCAGATTGTTAGAGAAATTCATTTCCTATTGCTTCATGTTGACCAAGCTTTATATTTCTCTTTTTGTCTGATTACAATATACTTTATTAATGCAGCTCACACTGAGCTTCTCAGATCCTCAGGGGGTTTGAGATGGAGCTGTGATAGAGCTGGAGATTCTCAGTGTGGATAAGTAAAGACTCTCCAGGGGCGAAGGGCCCCTCTCATCTTCTTGTGCTTTCTCTGGAATTGGTCTTCCAGGGGGCATTTAATCCTTGGAGATAATGTAGCCTCAGAGGTCCACCACACTGTGGCTTTCACCAAATTCATTGTTATGCCAGGAAATTAGCTTGACAGAGTAATCAATGAGGGTAATGGCAGCCCCAGCATCAAAGTGAGAGGAGTGGGTATCACTGTTTCAGTTGCAGGACACAGTTGTTCTTCAGTGTAGCCCAGGATGCCCTTGAGAGGCCCTGTGACACCTGCTTCACCACTTTCTTGATGTCATTGTATTTGGCAACTTTCTCCAGATGGCAAATTATATCCACAACTAACACATTGGGGGTGGGAACATGGAAGGTTATGCCACTCAGCTTCCCACTCAGGTCAGGGGAGACCTTGCCCACAACCTTGGCAGTACCAGTAGAAGCAGGGGTAATGTTCTTCTGGATAGCCCCTCAGCCATTGTACCAGTTTCCAATAGGAGCCATCCACATGTGTGGCCTTCTGGGTGGCAGCCATGGTATGGAGAGTTGTCATGAATTCCTCCACAATGCTAAAGTTGGAATGGATGACCTTGACTGGGGGACCAAGCATTTGGTGGTGCAGGAGCTTTTGCTGACAACCTCGAAGTTGTTGTTATACTTTTCATGATTCACAACCCTCACAAACATGGGGGCATAAGCAGAAGAGCAGAGATGATGACCTTTTTGGCCTTGCTTTTCATGGGAACCCCAGCTTTCTCCAAGGTAATGAAGGCACCAGTGGCCCCCACCGTGTATTGAGTACCAGCATCACCCCATTTGATACAGGTGGGATCTCGCTCCTAGAAGATGGACATGGACTTAGCCAGGGTTAAAAGCAGCCTGGTAACCAGGCAGTCAATCCAGCCAAATTTATTCATTCTGACCTTCACCATGGTATCTGAGGGCCGTGCTGGCACGGCATGAGCAGAGGCTGCTATCTGTAGAACCAGGGAAGCAAAAAACCCAAGACTTTAACTTTTATGTTTTAGAAAAGTAGTTTCCTTTTTTTTTTTTAAGATTTATTTATTCATGCATACAGAACTGGGGTATAGGCCAGAGGGGCAGTGAGAAGATTCACGTGAGACAAAGTGGGGATCAGAACAGGCAGATCGATGAAGTACACTGCCGAGGGGAACTGCGGGGGGGAGACAGGAGAGGTCTGTTGTGCCATGTGAGTCACCTTCCTGGCCAGGGATCAAACTCTTATTGAAGCGGCTACGTCTAGCTTCACAGTGCTGTGCTTTAACCCGTTGCACCACCAAGGAGGGCCCATATTTTAATATTAAAAAAAATTAGATTTAACTGCCAAAGTTTTAAGTTAATGGGGGCACCTTCCATGTCTGTAAGGAGCTGGTCCTGTAAAGAAATGCAGAGGGAAGAGCATATCTGATGATATTCCCTAGAGGATAAAGCGCTTGTATATCTTCAGAGCGATGGAATACTGGCTGTGTTCAGTGACTGTGTGCTGCCAGGTGGGGAGTGGCAGCTGCTGAGTTAGCTCCAGCAGAGGTTTGAGCATGACCAGTGTGTAAACGCATTATTTTAGGTATGTGGATTTAGGTATGTCATTTAAGGGCACTTTTTTTAAAAGTCATGTTTAAGATAAGCAGACTTGATGTTATTTGAATAACAGTTTCAAAGCAACAAGAATGGACATGGAGAAACCAGTTAAGAGTCTTTTCAGGACTCCAAATGAGAGATGGTAGTGACCTGGAACAGAGACCAGCAATAGTCACGGAAAGGATGACTTCAAATTATACTTTGTGGGAAGAAAATAGAGTTCACTGATGGAGTGAATGTAGAAGTGAAAGAAAAGGAGGAACCCTAGGTTGGGCTCAAGTAACTCAGTGCCAAGTGCTCTCTTTTCCTAAAGTAGTGCAGCCTGAAGGGAGGGAGAACTCACTGGAGCCAAAGAGGGTCAAAAGCCCCTTGCTTCTCTCCTTCTTTGATACAATTGATTAGTTTTCAGTCTTACTTAGCTAAAGTGCTATGTAATCAATACCAACTCCCCCACCCCTTTCCAGCCAGGAAGCCACATCAAGCATCCTATTCAGGAATTCTAGAAAATGGCAGGTTTTAATTAGGGTGTGGTGGGAGAAGAGAGAGATCAAAACTTCAGGCATGGACATGTTAATTTTAAAATGCCTATTATTCCTTCAAATGGAGAGTCTCACAGGCAATTGACTAAGTCTTGGGATAAAGGCGGAATGTGGAAGTAAGCTGCATATGTGTGTGTGTGTGTGTGTGTGTGTGAGTATTTGAAGATTTTTATTTATTTGTGCATACAGAACTGGGCTACAAGCCAGAGGCTCAGGGATGGCGAAAGGCTTCACCAAAGACAGAGTGGGGAGCAGAACAGGCAGATCGAAGAAGTACACTACTGAGGGGAGCAGCGGGCGGGTCAGGAGAGGTCTGCCACACCATGTGGTCACCTGGGGGGGGGGAGGCAGGAATCAAACTCATGCGGAAGTGGTTTCAGTTTCTTAGTGCTGTGCTTTAACCCACTGCGCCACCAGGGATGGCCAAGCTGCATATATTTTAAATGGCATTTAAATTCATGGAAATGGATGAGATCACCTAAGGTGATATTAAGAGGACAAAAGATTCAGGATAGAGTCAGTGGAACACTGGCACTTAAGAAGCATCTAGGAAAGCAAAGTCCAGTAAAAGGAACTGAGAAGACAATTCTGAAGAAGCAGGAGGGAAAACAAGGGAACAGTGTTTCTAGGGGCAAGTGCTTCATTCAAAGAGATATAGGTAAGAGTCTACTGAGTAACCAGATCTATCAGTGCAAAAAGTTGAACATAACAAAGTTTATAACATAGCAAGAAGACAGACAATAGAGACACAAATTGTGTATGTAAGATGTCTGATTCTTTGACAATACATCCAGTGAAGAGAAATACAACTGAAGGGAATAGGTGCTGTGCTTAGAAGTCCTTATGAAGTTGTATTATAAGTGTGATCCATAAAGGCTCTATTTGAGGAAATTAAATTCAGGCAAAAAATGAGAAAGCAAACCAAGAAGATGTCAAGCAAAGAAAATCCCAGGCAGAGGAAATAGTGCAAAGACTCCAAGGTGGGTCTGTACTACACGTGGATAAAGAACAGCGAAGTCTGTCAGAGTGGAGTAGGGGAGGAAAGTAGAGAGATATCAGAGAGGAGCAAGGCCTGATGGCTTAGGGCTCGCAAGGCCACTATAAGGACATTGGATTTCCAACTAAATGGGTGAGAAGCCATTGGAGATTTGGGTGGCTTCCTTTTTTATATGAAGTTTGAGGTGTGACTTCAGCTGAGGGAGTGTTAGGAAAACCACCCAAGAAGACAGTGTTTTAGGAAAACATTTTCCCTAATGCTAGTCTTTTACTGATTCCAGTTTAAGGCTCTGATACTGCTCAGATGGCATCTTTCAATAATAGTAGTAAAAGTAACTAACATTCATTGAAAGCCCCTGAATAAGACTCTGTGCTAAACTCCACAAAAGGGTTACCTCAGTTCTTCTTTTCAGAAACCTGTGCAATTGATGCCATGATCACCTCCATTTTGCAGCATGGTAAGTGGAGGCTTAGAGTTTTTGTAAAGTGACAGCTGCACAGCCTGTGAGTAGCTCTGAAGTCCTTGATTCTTTACCATTCTTATTCCAAGCTGTTCATGATAGATGCTCCAGAATGTTTATTACATGATACTTTGCCAAAGCAAAAAGGGATCCCCAAGTTCCCCATCTTCTCCAGATCAGTCTAAATGCACTGCCACATTTCTGAGTAACTCAGCCTGAGCTGCTCCTGGTTGCTCTGTAACATGCATGCAACCTTTCCTCAGGTCACATGGATTCTGCTTCTCATGTCTCCCTCTGACACTTCTTTCACTTCCTCTTTGCTCCCCATTCCTGCCCTACAGGCTAGTTTTGGTGCTTGTCTCCTCCTGGCTCTCAGAATGAACTCTCCTATGGAAGAATGGTCTCTCTTCCCACCAATTCATCCTACACCCTGTGGCCAGAATAATTTGGCTGAAAGATGAATCGTGTTTTGCTGCTTAGAAGTCTTTATGGGTGGCCTGTTGCCTATGGAATTAACTCCAGACCTGTAACCTGACTCCCCTTGCTCTAAGGTCAGTGTTTATACCTCCAGCACCATTGCTGACTACGCCCTCTGTGAGGCCATACTCTGGGCAACGAGCCCCATGCAAACCTCTGAGGTTGCTTGTATGTCTACACTACCTGCTGCTCCATTTCTGCTTAGTTCAGGGGTCACCTTTGCATGAAAATATTTCTGACCAGCACCTCTGTTAGGTAATTTTTTTTGAAGATTGATTTATTTATGCATACAGAACTGGGGTACAGGCCAGAGGTGCAGGGGCAGTGAGAAGATTCACCAGAGACAGAGTGGGGGGCAGAACAGGCAGATTGGAGAAGCTGAGGGGAGCAGTGGGCAGGTCAGGAGAGATCTGCCATGTGGTCACCTGCGAGGCAGGTGGGGATTGAACTCATGCGGAAGTGGCTTTAGCTTCTTAGTGCAGTGCTTTAACCCCCTGCACCACCAGGGAGGGCCTCTGTTAGGTAATTAATCCCTCTCCCTTTTGTCCCCACTGTCCCTGATACATGTCCTAAGATAGGCTCTGCCACACTGTGACATTTAAAAACTGTATGTCTGCCCCTCCACACCCCCCCCACACACATAGAAACATTAACCCAACTATAAGTGCTTTGAGATAAGGATCTCTAAATCATTCATCTTTGAATTCCTGTTCACCTTGAATATCTAGGCAGCATAATATCTAGAATATAGAAGACAATGAATGCATATGGAATAAATGCATGAATTCAAGGAGAGGGAAGGAGAGCTGACATGCAAAAAACAACAAGTGTCCCCTGGAACAATGTGTAATTACACAAATACATACTAGTCCCCTCTGTGTGTGTAAGGAACCAGTTCAGATTGGCGTAGTGTAGGGTAGATGCATTATTAGCAACAATAATCGATACCTGTAGTCTTGCATGCGTGCCTGGTGGCAACACCTGGAGTGTGACGTGTGCGTGTGTGAGTCGGCACCCCTGAGCTGGGAGACTGAGCATATAAGGGGGGGCAATGCAAGGGTGCAGCCAGCAGAGAGCAGAGGACCAAGCAGTAGACGACTGTGGGTGGGGTGCAGCAGAGACCAGTGAAGAGACCGAAGAGACCGGGAGAGAGGGCAGAGAGCCCAGAGAGAGTAAAGATTCGCTGGGGGCTGGGAGGCCTGCCAGTTCCCCATCTTTCCACCCCCTGCCTTCCCTGCACCTGGATACCTCCCTACAAACGGTGTAGAAAGATCAATAAAAGCCTGAAAAAGCCACTGAGAGCCCCAGGACTCTCCTTTACCGGACTGCCCGCATCACAGAGAACCTGCTCTGTGCCTTGCTGGCACTAAAGGTAGGCTTACAGAATTAACACTTTCGAGGGAGAGCCTCACCCTACAACTCCAGCACAAAGGTCTGGGCTGCCATTCGTTAACGCTGGCTTTTGAGAACCTACAAATGACCCCTCTCTTCTTTGAGTTGCTGCTTTTCGTGGTGTTCAGTTTTCCGGCCGACTTGTTTCAGCTCCCCACCCTGCCCATTTTCTGAGAGTGAGGTCATTGGATGACTTACTTGTTCTGGCTCACTTCCCTCCCTTTGGTTCAGTCTTTGATCTGTGCCAGGGAAGAAGTCCTCTAGGAGAGTACTTAGGCTCTGAAAGCAATCTTCTGGCTCAGTCATCAAAACCTTGCACCCAAAGCCTTGATAAAACACAGGCAGCTTCACCCCCGTTATTTTCCCCTGTCTGGGCTGAAAGATGCTTAATCACTTAATTCTTCCCTGCTATTCATTTGGGGAGCTGTCAATGATGTTCCTGTCTCCAAAGGATGTGAATATGTAAATAAACGCAAAAATGAAAGCAGAAACCAAAGTCAGGACTCACTAAAGGAAGCAGCCTGTATTTCTGACTCTCTAGCTTATGAAGAAATTAATAGGTTGAACTGTCAGTCAATAAGGACTCCAAAGGCTTTTGCTGCTCATAATTAACTTGATTAACTGCTCATGATGGAGACAAAGTGAGAGTAAGTATACATTGGGGGCTTTGTAACTAGCTAAAGACCCAGACCTGGCAGAACACCTGTCACCCCTGCTCATGCTTCTCTCCTTTTTCTAGGGATGTACAAGGACTGAGTAAATTGTGGCACAACTGTATCTTCTCTCCACTAAATTATTTTACATTGTAGAAATATTAGCCATTTTAGAAAATTATCGAGAAGAATGGATGACAGCCTTACCCAGAGATAAATATTGTTGCTCTTTTATTGTTTCCTTTCTTTTAAATGCATTTTTTTTTGTATTTGAGACCATGCTCTAAATATAGCTTTATGCTTGGCTCTTTTTTTCCCTGCACATTATCCTTGGATAGACCTCTGTGGGGGGAAGTATTATTAGACCACTAACTCAGGGGACAGCTGTCCACCGTTGGTGGGGTCTGGCCTCGGGATGGGGCAAGCAGATGTCACCTCATTCAGTGCCCTGCACCACTGCAGTTTGAGTTGAAGCCTAAGACAGCAGATATTGGCTAGAATATGCTTCCAGTACATGGAATTTTCAGCACTCTCTCTCCCAGTCTTCTACTTGTTATATACTTACCTCTGTTCTTGGCAGTACAGCTTTTTTTATTTTTTGGCATCATGCTCTTTACATTTGCATTTCCTTTCTTTAAAGCATTTTCCTAATGAAACCATTTATTCCTCAATATGCAAGGGCTTCCAGATTGAAAATGTTTCCAACTTTCAGTATAGCGTGTCTAGAGTCTCCAGTTTCTTTTTTTAAGTTCCTAGCTTTAATTTAGATTTTTTTTTAATGTATAATTCATTCAGGCTGGTTTTGAAAACATGCAGGATGGGGGAAGATAACAAACCTGGAAGGTAGCACAGAGGGGAGGGGGAAGTAGATGCACAAACCAAGACAGGAAACCTGGTACCTATGTTAAAGTCACACCTCATAGACTCCCTCTAGAACTTAAGATCAGAGAAAAGTAGAAATGCAGTGTCATCTCTGTGCTTTCAAAAGACCTAGGTGGAGCAGGATTCATGAACAAACGTGCTTGTGTGCATGCAATGAAATCATCTTTTAAAGGGGATTCAGCTGCATTATATTTAGAACCTTGTAGTTGCTACCAGCTACCAGCACGTCTTCTTGGGGTGGCTCACTTCCCTTTTCTCTCTGTCCTAATTTTGTTCCTTAGTGCGGGGTTTTGATGAAGCTTCATGTCAGTTGTTCCCCTTCCCTATCACACAAAATTCCAGCAGAGGATTCCTGGGAATCCAGCTTTAGCACTACCAGCCCCCCCCCCCCCAAGCCCTGCCAGACCTATGTTCTGACATGTTTGTCTCTGGTTGCAACAATAGTTGAGGCATCCAGACCCTCTCTTGACTATGATGAGTCCTGTCCTATTTAGCCAGGAAGGAAAAAAAACAGACGAACTTAATCAGACTTGAGGTTTATTCACAAACATCAACTCAGCAGCTCCCAGGAGAACAAAAGGTGAGAGTATTGCTTCTGATAAAGTAGTGCTTCTTAAGCTGGAGTATGTATCCGAAGCACTTGAGGAAGGCTGCTAAATGCAGACTTCCTGACCCTGCCTAGAGTTCCTCAGCTCATTTTTTAGTGGAGCCTGGGATTCTGCATGTCAAGCCAGCACCTTCATGCACTTCCAATGCTGGACATCATAAAACCAACTTGGAAAAGCACCAGGAGCCTATTACCACTCCAGAGACAACAAAATAATACCACTGCCCACTCCCTCCATTCCTCAGGCTACATGCTTTAGTCATGAGGGGTGCCCTTCTGGTCTCTCCTGACCCTTCATCAACGTGGTGTGCTTTTGGGAAGGGACACACACAGTCATTTAGTCCAGCTTAGCACCCCCTTAGGGATGGCCCAGCTCCACCCACTCAGAAAGATACAGACCAACTGTACCATTCTATCTAGAAGACAGACCTGGAGAGTGCTATACAGAAAAATTGCCAGCATGTAGTACAAGGTCCCTGGGTTCTGTGACTTACTCTGGGACAAGTTTCTCTCCAGATACCTGATATCTTGGTGACATACATGAGAGTCACACTCTGAGCACACATTCTAAGTCCACTTTTCTGGACATTCTTCACATATCTTCACTGGATATGCATATCCAGGTTCCTTTCACTCCATCTATCTCCCATTTCCAGTTTCTCAACTGTGTGAACTTGCTCTTATGGTCACATTCTCCATGAAGTACCATTGCTACATATGCTTAATTTTTGAGTATGCTATGTGTACATGCGCATATCACATGCCAAAATAGTGGCTAAACACACCATCAATGCAGCATTATCTCATCCCTCTGGTCTAGATGTCCTTTTATGGTAGCAGAGTGCTTTGGAGTCAAGGTACCTCAGTTCAAATCCTGCCTCTCCACTTACTAGTTTCCTGTTCTTGGAGAAGTTAATTAAATTCTTGGAACCCAAGTTTCCTCATTGCAATTCAGTGAGTAAGCTTCTAAAACATCTAGAGCTGAACCTAGAACCTAGAACCCGCAGGTGTTAGGCACCTGGTTTATTTGTCTATATTTTATTTTATTGTATATGAAAAGAAGTAATCGTCCAGATTGCTCTCACCCAGTGGGTTAGCCAGAGTTTTTCATTGCAAGCATCAAAAATCATCTCTGACAAAAATAAACAAAAGAGGGAATTGCCAAGAAGGCTGAAGAGCCAGGTGCAAGGAAACAGCTGGAACCCAGACAGGCTACACAGCCAAGTCATACCTCAGAGCACGATGGCACGGCCGACCCGAAACTGGTGCCACTGTCACCAAAGTGCAATTCTCTGCTGTCCTTGTGTCTTGCATCACTGGCTCCAGGTTCAACACATTGAGAGAGAGGGTCCCTGACCTTTCCTGGGGCCCATGCCTGTGTCTCACTGGCGGGGGTGATGGGGGGGGGTTGAAGAGGTGGTTCTAAACTTTCAGCTTCCATAGTCAGAATTCCTCAAAAAATCAGAAGGGGACTCACCTATCAGGTCACCAGAAAAGCCCACTGTCCCAGCTGTATCCTCACCTTTTCTGAGGTTCATCCCTTATCCTCTCTCCATGTATACATTCATTATGAAGTGCATGGAATCTTTTTTTTTGCAAGGTACTTTTCAAACCTTTAGAACCATTCTGATTTCAGGGACAATATTTTACTTTTCTGCCTTGTTTCCATTCTTTCCTTTGCCTGGACTTCCTCCTGCCTGCTTTCCACCATCAATCCCTTAAGAGCCCAAATCACACCCTTTCTACCAAATTCCCCATTTGCTCCATTTTGCTAAGGTTCTCTCTACCTTCTCCCAGGGGGAGAAGGTTGAGGGCAAGAAGATTGTCTGATTCTTCTTTGTAGTCTTCTAGAAGCACCTAGTAGATACTTAGTACATACATTTGTGAAGCAAAGCATAGGGTTTTCTCAGCTGTCTTTCCACACATAGGTATATAGACTCCTTCCACACAAGACAGAGCGGTTTGAACAACAGAAGTGATCCATGTGAATGTATCCTGCAAACCACGGTGTTGGACAACTGTACAAATTGTTTAGTTCATTCTAGTTTTACATATCTCTCATTAAGGTGAGGTGCCCTTACCCTACCTCATGCCATTTTAGAGGGGAACGTTATGGCACGGGAGTTCACCCACCTGTTTCAATTCTGCGGAACTTTTTGGTTCCTTGTCCAAAAAGGACCAAGGAACAGCCAAAGTCCTCAAGTTGTTGTTGCTTGGCTAAGTTAAGCCACGTGTCCCAACAGGTCCCATTCTGTCCCTTCCAGCACTCCAGGTTGGCGAGGAGCCAAGCTGGCACAGACCCTCCCCCAGCCCCCCAACCCGCAACTCGCGCCCAACCGTGCTCGAGTTTCCTCCCCGGGTTCTAGCTCTGGGGGTCCGAACTTGGGCAGCTCTGGAGGAGCGCCGAGACCGCTCCCGGGTCTGTGGGGCCAGCGGATGCCACCAGAGCGCTGTGCACTTTGCGACGCGGCGCTGACCCCCGCGGCGAATGCCGGCACGTGACCCAGAAACTTTGGCAGCCGGGGCGGCGCTCGGCGGGGAGGTGCGGCCGAGCTCCCCCGC
>NW_004567125.1:13758310-13842243 GCF_000260355.1 Condylura cristata | reverse complement strand
CGCTGGGGGCCGCTGCCCGCGCCGCCTCGCCACTGCCGCGGAGCTCCGCGCTTCTGTCGCTCCCACTTTCCGCACTCCTTGGTTGCCTGGGAAGTTGGGGAAAATGGACAGGGTCGTGCTGGCGTGGGTGGCTCTCTGCTCGCTAACAGGTAAAGACTCATTTTCTATCGAAACCGGTAACTTTGTATTTTCCAGTAGCGGTACTGTGCTCACCCCATTGCACCCCCATTCCCCCCTGTGTGTTTAGTAGCCTGGTGATACGTGGGGGAAGGGGTGTGTGTGTGTGTGTGTGTGTGTGTGTGTGTGTGTAAAATGGGGGACTAGGGGAGAACCCCATGACAAGTGACGAATCGAGATGCAGGTGTTTGACTCCTTGAGCTAGGAGATCGGTTTTCCCGATGTGCATCTCCCCTCCTTACAACGGTTCTCCCTCAGCCTTAGCCTGAGTTTGTGATGCTGGGGAAAACCTGTCTAGAAAACCCAAAGCTTGGAGGAGACTGGTTAATTTAAGAGAGCCGGTTTTCTGGAGGTGGGGGGTGGGTGGAATAGCATCTCCTTTAATTCCTTCCCGGGAGAGAGCCAGAGACCCGGAGTATTTTCCCTGCGGCTCCTGGACGTTAGGATGGAGATTTGTTTCGTGGTGGGGTTTAGGGCCACACACTCTCATTTAGTACCATTTGAGTAGTGGTCGTTGGAGTAGAGGCTTCCTTCCCCAGAAAGAGGGTTCACACGTCCTTGTAAAGGTAATTTGAAGGCTATCTGTAGCTTTGGGCTTCTCTCCTGCATCAGTCACTTCCTCTAGCTGGGTCTTCCCTCCCTTTTTGTGAACTTTCTCCCCACCCTCCTGGGGTTTGGAAAGGCCCTTGTCACCCCACACACTCTAGGAAGGAGAGACAGGGGTTCAGGCAGGCAGGCCAGCTTAAAGTTGGGGCATGTGAAGGGGAGGGTTTGGGCAGCTTGGACTGGATCAGAGGCTAACATTCCAGTGGCAGTGATGTGAGAACCCAGCAGGGAATCACACAGGATGGGCACAATGAAGTGGGAGAGAAAATAGGAAGTAGCACCCTTGTGGTAGCCACCCAGATTTGGAAAAAATCAAGTCAGTAGGAAAAGGGGAGCAAATTTACTATTTCCAAGGCAAATCATCAACAGTCATCAACAGAGGGTCAAATAGAAATAAGAAAGAGGGGGAACCATATTCCCCTTAGCTTCAGAATAAGATTATTGATTGCCTCAAGGTTTTTATTTTTCCTATTCCAAATGAAGCATCCCTCACCCTGCCTCTTGCCCCCTGTTGGGTTTAGATTGGGGTGCAACCTCCAACAGCGTTAGCCTCTTCTCTTGGCTCCTCTGAGTTCATCCCACCCACATTATTCAAATATGAATCATCTCTAATTTCAGGGTTTGGCAGATCCATGCCTCCCCACTCCTCTGGCCTCCCAGGGCCTTCCACCCTCCCCGATTCTGGATGTCCTTAATTTGCCTCTCCTTATCAGTTACCATATTTGAGGGAAGCTTAGACCTTGAGTCTCTAACACCACCTCCCTGAAGTCTGCAAGGCTTCCCCTGGGGAGAGGGTCCCTGAGTCAGCTATGCCCAAGAAGAACACTCAGTGCAAGGAGTGAGAGGGGCAAACATACAGCCCTCACAGGTGTCTAGCAGCTTTATATGAAACCAACTCAGATCCCTGGAAGGGACCACAGGCTTCTCCCCTGCATCTAGTTCAGTTCTCTTGGCTTATAGAAATGAAGCCCAGAGAGGCCATAGGCACACAGCCAGTGTGGATAGAATAGCCACAGGAACCCTGCCCTCCAGAGCCTGGGTGCACTCTCCTAAGCTTCTAGCTGCCTTTCTGAGTTTTTCTTTAAGGGTTTTGTTTTGAGGGGAGATGCTGCTTTGTCTGTGCCTTCTTTCATCTGCCCTGGACAAAGTCGCCCTGCCTGGATGAAGGCAACAGGTTAGTTTCCAGGGCTACCTCAGCTATCAAAAAGCAGGGGCTTCCATGCTCAGCTAGTGAGGCTGGTTCCTGACTCCCACTGCCCGCCCCCCCCCCCAGGCACCCCTGATCCCAGTTCTGTTTCCCTCTTGTCCCATCGAGGCTGTCAGGTGTCACAGGGTGAACTACCTCTCAGCCTGAGCCAAGTGGAGGAGCTAACAATGGCGGCTGGGAGGAGGAGGAGGGGAGCAGCCAGGGGTGAGATGGATTCAGACATGGTTCGTAGAAGAAACAGGCGAAGAAAGGTAAGAAATTTTAGTCCAGCTCAATCAATGAATTCTCTCTTGAGGGGGTGGAAGAAAGGGAGGGAGAAAGGAAAGGACAGATTAAAAATGAGTCAGAGAGCCAAGAAAGAAATAAAATAAAACACATTCATTCTCCTTCTCCCTCCCTATCAACTCCTACTTCCCTCTCTCTTTTTCTTTATCTCTCTTCCCATCCTACCCCTCCCCTTGTTTCTCTCTTTTAATGCAGGCTGAGCAATTTCTAATCAACACTTCATTTTTTTTTCCCTCGGGCTCTAGCAGCTCCTGCCTCATCTTCCACTGCTAAAATTCTGCATTTTTTTCTGCTGTATATTTAGCCTCATGATTTCTTATTGTCATCATGATGCTCCTTCCTTCCTATGATAGATTGTTTTTTGTTGTTGTTGTTGTCTTGAACAAAACAAAATGCTTAACAGCTGCTATTTTGGCAACAGGTGCCCTCGAGCAATAGCACTTGAAGGAAGGTTTACTCTGTCTTTGTTCCTGAGTGTGGATGGTGTCTTTCTTTTGCAGCAGCAGCTGCGAGAAACACTGGAGTTGTGTGGACACCCGGACACACTCCATGAACAGAATGGGACAGGAGATGTGTTTTCCTGGAGACTCAGTGATAAAGATTGTTGCTTCTACTAGCGTTTATTTTGGTGCCCACCCTTTTGGTTATATGCATTCATTCATCCATACTAGCAGTATGCATTCACTTCCTGTGGTTTCCAAGTGTTATGTTAGGTGCTGAGAATAAGGAGATTAAAAAAAAAAAAAAAAGGAAAAGAGACAGTCCTCGTCCTCAAAATGTAGTCAGTCTACATTGAGTCAGTGGAGTCAGTGACTCAGATGAGCTTCTAGGTAATGTTGAGATGTTAGCTAAAGAAACTGTGATGAGACTGCCTAGGTGCTCTAGAATGTGGGGCAGATATATCTAGCCCAAACCTGGGGTGGCGCTAGGACAGTCTGAACTTAACTCCCAGAAGAGCAGTGACTGAGTTAAGACCTTTATTCTTGCACAGTCAGCTGCTGAGTTACTGCCACGTGCAGGCGTCATGCTAGGGAAGTAAGATGAATCAGTCTTGTCCCCAAGGACCTCACGGTCCGGTGGCAGAGACTCCAGTTATGGGACATAAACACATAGTTACTGAGTAGCCTCCACTGAAAAAATAATATTGGAGCTCTGCTAAATATTGTGGGGGTCCATGGAGGGGCTCCTCATCCAGCCTGCAGCAGGGAGGGAGATTTCCCTCCAGGAATGGCTGCTACCTGGTCCTGTTTTCATTCCCGTTGTTGGGGGGAGACTGCGGCTACAGGTGGGGATTGCCAGCTCTGGAGCATTACCATGTCACTAATGCTGAGAAGAAGTTGCTTTTAGAGATTGCTGACACCCGGAGTACCACTGCCTTGTCTCCTGCACACCGTTCAACACCTCCTCTCCCCACGGCCCCCCATTCTACTTCCCTCCAGGAAAGAAGCCTTAGCTGCGGTCATGCTGGCAGTCTTGATGCTGGTACCCAGTGCTCGTATACTCTTAGCCGTACTTGCCCCACTTGTTTCATAGAAGAGTTCTGACATGGGAGTTGAGGACTGGGATCTAGTTCCATGTCCCCCACAAATTAACTCTATAGTCATGAGGCCTTGCTTAAAATCTGTTGAAAGAGGTAATTTCTAAGGTTGTGTGCAGGTCTAAGATTCTATGGTTTCTCTGTGTAATTTTGATGAGTTGGAAGTCAAAGAGGGCAGGTCTGCTCTCCCTTTTATTATTCACTCAGTGAAGAGCCATCAGAGAGCTCCAGTTTTCTTTTGTCCCCACAACCATTAATGGTTGGGATGAAAAACACCATCTGGGAAAGGAGAACTCTATTGGAATTTTTAAAGCAATAAGTGGACTAGTACCTGGTGCTTGGTCCCCAGGATAGGGTCACTCTGAACAATTCAGTGAGGTCTTCTCATATTGGTGAAGGAAGACAAGTCCTTAAACCAGGTGGGATGAATCTGTCTTTAGTCAACATCGGTATTTGAAAACCCGATGTCTTTTTTGTAACGGAGGCTGATATCTCCTACCTATATTAAATTAGACAAAGACACAAAGCAAATAAGAGACTTGTCCAAGTGATGCCATCTTATTAATTAAATGAAAAAGAAGTAGCCTCGCTGATTTAATATGATTTAGTTATTTCAAGTGCCTGAATCCAGGATGACTTTGTCTTCTGGGTAAGGTCAAACCAGAACTCCTGATATGAGAGGACATAATGCTGTCTCGTACAGAACTTTGTGTAATGAGGCTCAGTGTTGTCACAACTCAAGAAACATTGCAGAGAAACGTGTTTTTAATGAAAGCCTGAGTCCTGAAGGAAAGGCATGGATGCAGAGTGCACCAGAGTGACCGGGCAGCAGTGGACATGATCCCAGGCAGTGCACCTGACATGTCAGACCCCATCTGGGATCAGCACCCAGGAGCCACATAGGACAGAGCTGTGGCATATAGATGCTTGAAATCTTGGTATTCCAGACAGCTTTTGGCTCTCTAAAAATGAAAAAAAAAAAAAAAAGGCATTTTGGATGACTAGATTTCTTTACAGGTCAAAAGATAAGGAAGAACCCAGAAGAACATGCTGCTTCCCCTGTTTTCCTGCAGTACTGGAGCATGCTGGGAAATGAGCTCTGCATTAGGACGAGAACCCTCTCATTCTGTCAGGATCCTGTGACTCTCACCTCCCATGCTTGTGGCTCTTGGGGAGCAGACTCAGAAATTGAAAGGGGAGGAGCATGGATTAGCGTTAGACTGACCTGGATTTGAATACTAGCTAAATAGTTTGCCTGATTTTCTTTGACTTTAACATGGGGAGCTCACTTAGCTTACAGGGTTATTGTAATAATTAAAATGAAATTATGCAAAACTCCTAGCACAGTGTTTGGCACATAGGGGGCCCTTAATACTTATGATAAACCTCTAATAGGTAGATTAATCAGTTTCATGATGTAGCAGTTAGCCACCCCCAAATCTCAATAGCTCATGAACATTTAGTTCTTGCTCATATGAGAACTGCAGTCAGCTGCAGGTAGCTGGGGATTGGCTGGAAGTGCTGAACTTGGCTAGGTTCCAACAGTCTTCTTATTCCAAACCTCAGGATGAAAGAGCAGCTACTATTTGGCATGCTATTCTCATGGCAGAGACTTCAAGGTGGGCAACGTGAAGCCACATAAATGCCTGTTAAGCTTCTGTTTTGACATTTACTTACATTCCATTGGTCAGAGCAAGTCGCGTGACTAAGCCCGTAGTATGTGATGTGGTAAGTATATTTTGCCTGAAAGAGTAGGTAGGAAAAAGTACTTAGGATACAAATAATGCAGGTCTACCAACAGGATTAAGTGATTCAACAAATGGGTTAACTACGTACTATAAAGTAGTCTTTAAAAGGCCCCAGTGAGGAGATTGTTAATGCTGAAAACAGGTGACTAAGTAGGAAATTCTTCAGTGATGCTATATGATGCTTTGGAGATACCATGATTCAGAGAGAATAGGAAGAAGCTTCTAGAAGCAGTGATAGCTGCACAAAAATGGAAGGTGAAGTAGGCATACCAAGAGAAGAGCAGGAGGGAGGGAGGAATATTTACAGAGCAAACAGCATGTGCAAAAAGCCAAGAATCTAAGGAGACCATAATGCTTTTTTAAAATTACAAATATTTTAGAGTGGTTGAAGATTTTAGTGCTATAGGAGGGATGGAGGGCTGTGGCCCCATCTAAAAGCAACCTTTGTGCTCATCAAGTCGCTAGATGAGGAAGTCTTTAAAAGGGTCAGAGAGAGTAAATGCCACATTCATACATGCACTTTAGAAATGTCATGTGGACCTCAGTGCGCAGAGGGTATGAGCAGACATGCAGCAGGGTCCAGCTAGGAGGCCCTCGCAGGAAGAGAGGCAAGATATGCAGGGCTGCTGAACTCATTTGGTGCAGTGAACAGAGAGAACTGAACAGTGGCCGGATGTGGAGGAAGGCGTACTGGCACAGTTGAGTGTGGAGGTGGAAAGGGGATCAGTGTCAAAGATGCCTCCAAGTCTGGCTTAGATTCCAGGGAAGTCATTCATGCACTGGAGCCAGAGAGACGAGAAACATATATGTGGAGGAAAAGATGATTCAGTTACTTGTATTATATTATAGTCTAATAGTTAGGTCCTGTAACAAAGAGACCATAAAATATAGTAACAGAAAATAACTTCTTTCTCCTGTAACAGCCCAGACCTAGTGGGGGTAGCTGCAACAGGTGGTTGCATTGATGGACATTTCTGAACTCTAAGGAGTGAAGACAGCAGAGGGCAGGGAAAGAAGCTTGTCTTTACAAAGGTGACCTAACAGTTACACATATCACTTCTTACCTACCTTTGTCCTGAACCTAGTCGTATGGTCATAATTAGCTACAAGAGAGACTAGGAAATTGAGTACTTGAATGACTTGATAAAAACCAGATTAAAAACCTGGAAGTTCAGTTACTAAAAGAAGGGACAGTTTGCATCTCCATCTATAGGTTATGAGTTAGAGGTACGTATGTGATGTCCAGACAGAGCATGAAGCTATATATTTAAGTCTGTAGCTCAGGAAAGAGATCTAGATAAAGACTGATGAGATCTTTCTCATAGGAATTTTCTCTGTCCAAATGGCTGATCCATCCTAAACATCTGACTCATCAGAATGAACCAGGACAGTTTTTGGAAACTGCAGGGTAGAACCTGACCTCTTATCACACTACTTTGGCTCCACTGGAAAATGTAAGTTAGCAAGATAGTACCAATGAGTTCATTTCAAATCTTTGGAAGATGAGACAAACCAGACAGAAGAGAGGTTTGCTTCTGCCTTTTATTTTCACAGTGGTAGCAGAGAATGGGAAAGCTAGCTCCGTTGGACACCCAGAACATGCGCTTAATGAGTGGCAATCTCTGTGTGAGCGCCAGAGTGTTGGCAGCAAATAATAACTAGGTCATGCATGAAGCCCACCTATGCAGAGCAACATTAGCATTTGCCATAGCCCCATGGAAAAAGGGGAGTTAGGGAAATCTTGTGGGGAAAGCATGTGAGAAATTGCCATATTTTTTAGAATATTAAAAGGTACATCTGGTCACCCTAACCCATCCATGGATCAAGCAGTGAAGTACTATTAAGAAACTGATGCTCACCAATTTGAGCAGAAAAAAATGTATTGGGGAAAAAACTAATTAATTACAGAACTAATGGAAAGGCTGGAGAACCAGGCATAGAAAATAGACAAATGGGGCCCTCCCTGGTAGTGCAGTGGGTTAAGGCACAGCACTATGAAACTTTTGCAGCCACTGCAGCACAAGTTTGATCCCCAGCCAGGGAAGTGACTCATATGGTGTGGCAGACCTCTCCTGACCCACCTGCTGCTCCCCTCAGCAGTGCATTTCAGTACATCTTTGCCTGTTCTGCTCCCCACTCTGTCTCTGGTGACTCCTCTCACTCCCCCCCTCACCTCTGGCCTGTACCTCAGTTCTGTATGTATAAATAAATAAATCTTCTAAAAAGAAAATAGACAAACACCAAAGGAATGTCTACTCGATAAAGCATTTTTATTTATCTTTTAACCAAAGAATATCAAGAATATGACTAATTTCTATTTGGGGGCAGGGAAGAGACCGAAGTGGGGGTGGGGGTGTCAAGCTGCATTTTTTTCTTCAAGCCTTGAGCTTGTAGGTTAACAATTCCCAGTATGCTTTACTCCCCTACTGAACAAATCTAGAAGAGATATTGCCCCTACTCTTAGATATTGCCCCTACTCTTAGATATTGCCCATTAACTGTCCCTAAAATAATGCCTTAGGAAATTGGAACAGCATATGAAAAACATGAAAGATAAAAGGTGAATTTCTTAATGAAGCTCTAACCTGAATGGAAGAAAAGGAAGGTTTGTATTGTCATGTTGAATGTAGAAAAATCTTAGGAGTATGAACGATTACAAGGTGGGTTGGGGAAAGGATTTGACAATTCTGAAGTCAGATCCTGCTCATGAGACTTTAAGAGTTAAGAAATGGGTGAATTTTATACAGTTTCTAAAGATGCCTGTCACTGGCGATGACAATTTTCCATGACCTTTAACAGCAATTTTTATTTCCCTAAAATGGGGCTGTGTGCTTATAGGTCTGCCTCTCAAAGATGCTGGCAGGAATAGCTTACAGTTAGTGGGGAAAGGAACTCGCTTTGAAAAAAAAAAATGAAAGTGCTAAAATAAGAACAGCATAGCTTTAGATACTGCTTTTGTTATTCTTGCAGGAACACAGTTTGTCGTGTATAGAATCCTTTTCTTTGCTGAGAATTGGGGCAGGACCTTATTTTGCCACATGCAGGGTGGCATTGTCTGCATTTGGAGCTGATCTTCCCCAGCCTGGTAACTAGGTACCCCCAGTGATTAGCTGAGATGGAAACTGCTGCCCTGAGTTATCACTGGTCACTCTGCTTTCAGGCAGCTTAGGTTACTGGCCAGAACCCACTCCCTGCACCAGGACCACCTATGAAGAACCCTTCAGACTCACTCACTCATTTACTGATTCATTCCACTTTGTGTGAGCTTTGGCTCTATCCTGGGGGTTTGCTATACATAAGGATAGCAAAATTTAGTTAGCTAAACCCCAATCTGACCATAGGGACCTCAAATTACAAGTCAAGTTTACATTCATCATTGCAAAATCAGGGATGGGCCTTTTAAATCTGTTTTCCAGCCGTTAATACAGTGTTTTAAAATATGTTTTTCATTGAATTAGATAGGAAAGGACAGGTGGGTCAGCAGAATGGTAAAGTTGGAAAGAGAGGCCTGGTGAGCTAAGACGGTTGGTTCTCTCCTTTGCAAATGCTGAAACCACCTAGAGTCCCTATATGCCATCCAGAGTTTCCTTCAGCAAGGATTCTAACTTACAATTTTTACAGATGTGTTTTCACTTCACTTCTGTCTTTTGTTTCATTCATTATGCCTCTCCAGTTTTCTGAAATGTTTCCTTTTCAGACACAGATTCTTTCCATACATTTCTTTATAAAGGTCTCAAAACACAAGTCCCTATAGTGTCACACAGGCCTGGACTCAGAGTCCCAGCTTGACCCTGAGCTGGCACGTGCACACTCAGCATGGTTCTCCCCATGCTTGTGCTTTTCTCTGGCTCCCAGGAACACCTTCTGCTACACACCCAAGTGGAGGGAATAACATATTATAGTCAAAGTGTGGGAAAGAGTTTTGTGTGTCTAGAGTGTGCTTGGGGCCAAATCACAGAGAAGGCCTCATTTACCTTGTCCAGGTATTTCGACTTTACCTTTGGAGGAATTGGGGTGGGGGTGGGGGGGGATCATTGCAGGCCTTAAAACAGAGAACTGATGCAGTTGGATATATCTTTTACAAAAAGGATACTCTAGATGGAAAGCAGCATGGAGAATGCATTGGGCTTGAAGAAGGGAGACCAAGGAGGAGGCCTTCTAAACTGAGAAGGTGATGAAAAGCTGTGAGAAATGATAGAGCTTTGCAGCCAGTGAGTCTGGGTTCTAATCTTTCGCTCACTAATCCCAAAATGCTGGACAAAATACCTACATGCTCTGAAAATCAGTTCTTCGTCTGTAAAATCAATGTAATAAGTAATGCCTACTTTAGAGGATTTTTTTAGAAAATTCCATAAGATACTTAAGAAAAGTACTTGGCAATGTCTGAAATGGCATAGTTCATAACTAGTATCTAGTAGCAGGAATAGAAATTGATCCAAGGGAATGACAGTGGGTATAGGGAAAGGACAGGTTTGAAAGCCATTGAAACTTAAGAGTCCAACCATATGTGGTCCGAGATGGGAAATCAGCAGAGCCAGGGTGACAGGACTAGGGATTAATGACCAGGGAGAGAGAAAGGATGGGTTTATGTAAGAGGTAAAGTGTGAAAAGGAAAATGATGAATGAGACTTAAGTTTAATTTGAAGTATCTGTGAAACATGCAGATGAGACTTGGGGGAGTTGAGGGTATGAGACATCCCTGGGAGTTGGACCCAGGGGAAAACAAGATTTCTTAGATCAGATGCACAGATGAACAGGCCAAGGAGGCTAAAACATTTTAATTTACTTGCTTGGCATTCACAGATGTTCTTATTAGCCTGTATAGACTTCCAGCAGAAATACCAGGTTTTCGCATCTGACAAGTGGTGAAAAAGAAATGAAAATAAAAACAAAACAAAACCAAAAAAGCTTTTAAGAGGGAGGACCCAAGCTCAGAAACTAACCTAGCCCCAGGGCACTAGAGAACCTCTGTTCCAGCCCAGATCTCAGTGACCGTGGCAGCTGACTGCCCCATCCTCCCTGAATCAGCTACTATCTCTGAGAGCCTGAACTTGGGGTGCAAGCGGGAGGGGTCTCATGAGGTTTGTTTTTCCCAGTTGGGTGGTAGCAAGCACCAGTTTAAGATTTGGATCAGCTATACAGGAAAGATGTAGGAAATAATACCCACCCCTCAGGAGATGCTGGTAATAGGACAAGAAGGTCCCAATGCCGAATGGGGCTTCAGTCCTAGCGTGACAAGCAGATCACAAACCAGGCAGAAATGTGAAACATGTAAAATAAAGATGCTGTTCCATGGGTATGAGGAACCTAGGCCCTCACCTGGGACTCAAGGTTAGGACCAGTGAGCACTTCTACACACCAGCTTCCAGTGGGAATGGGGTTGCTGAAAGGAATGGCTGAGGAAAGTTCAGGAATTTGGGTGGTGTTCATGCTACAGTTTGAAAGTTAGTGTGTCATTTTCATATTTCTCTGTCTTGTCACTCACCTGGTCCTCAAAGACCCAATAGACTGACATTTCCTTGAAACTCCTAGCCCCACACTCTCCCATTGTCCAGATGTATCTTTTAGCTTAGAGTCCCAAGGTTCCCATTAGACCGGCACGCATGGGCACACTTGCAAGGTTACCTGCATTTCTGACATACCCCCCATTTCTGACTTTGGGGAGGTAGGCATGTGAGTGTGTAGTGATGGTTCAGCACAGGCTCTACGATCCCTGTGCACTTCATCTGCCCACTCTGCCCTCTCCACTCTCCACATCTCACACTTGCTTCTGTGCTCACCCAGCTCGTGATTAACAGCTTCACAGAAGTCACACTGTTCTTGCCAGCAACAGCAACAACTACATTTATTGAGTGATTACTGTATACCAGTATTATCCTACATGCCTAGGATAAAAATCTTATTTAGCCCTCAAACAACCCAGAAGGTAGTTACTATTATTCTGGTTTTATCAGGAAAACTAAAACTCATCAGAAATGAGTAATCTGACTGAGGTCATGCAGCTAGGGGCTGGTAGAGCTTGGATTCTAATTTAAGACTGACTCCAATATCCATGCTCTTGGCTATCATCCTATAAAGAGGCAGATGGTTCTGAGAAATCTATTCCTTATTCTTTGGAGCTCTAGTTTATGTGCATGTCATGGAAGAAGTAGAAAACTGACTAATCTCTATAAATAATTGCTTAAGGAAGTCCAGTGGTCTAGGCAAATGTCTAATCTCATTAACAGAACTAGAAGAATGTTTTCTTAGTAATCATCTAGTGAACAAAACTTCATACTTTATTTTTTCTAAGAAAAAATAAAACCTGCAAAACTTTTGTGTAGACCCTGCCCCCCTGTGTTGGTTTTCTTATCTAGGAAAAGCTAGAAATGTAATCTCTCGTGGATCATGAATAGGTAATAGAGGTGAAGTGGCAAGTACACCGCATTGTACATTCATTCTCAGAAATGCCGTGCTAGTCAATTTCATCCCAGAAAATACAGTCTAGATGGCACAGCCATCTAGATGCATGGTATAGCCTGTAGGGACAGCCATGGTGGCACAGCATTCATTGAACCATAGTTATGCAGTGCAGTATGCAGGTAACAATACCAGCACTGGTTGTCCAGCCTCAGCCACTGCTAACTGAAGTCACTTCCCACTCTGTCCCTTTTTTGTTTCCTGGAAAACTGGAGCCTGAATTAAGACATGAATACTAGGTTAAAAATTAATGCAGTAGTCTAAGAAGGAACTGTAAAGAAATTTCTTTTCCTAATCTAGCTATGTGAGTTAGAGAGAATGGAATAAACCACACTGACATTTGGGCAGCTGGAGGAAAGCAGTGGAACCTGGGAATTGATATTTTTTGTTAACTTCCAAAGAGAAATTATTTGCCTCTCTACTGACTGATCTATGCAATCCGACTGTAATCAAGTCTATCGCTGGTGAGTTGTGTAAAGGTTCAGGACATCCAGCGGCAAGGTGAAGGAGGAAGGTGAGGGAGCGTTGTATTTGAGAGCTGCCCAGTACCAGCAAGATCACAGTGTTCTGCTCTTTCTGCCCAGTGAGATAATGGCAGTTAACCCCATGAGTAAGGATGAGGAGCCTCATTTATAAGGGAGGATTACTGAGGGGGCTTCTGAAGGCTTCACTGCTGGTACATGGCTAGATGAGATTCAAAACCCTGTGTATTTGATATGCACTATTTTACTCTGTCATGTTATCTGTGAGTCATTTAACTAGTTTCCCCTACAAAGAAATTCCCTTAGTATCCATCCTTTCATTTATTCCAAAGATAGCTATTGAATGCTTGGCAATTTCAAAATCCTTGAAAATTTGCTAAATCTCAAATACACTATTGCACTCACTTCCCAATTCCACAAAATACAGAAACTTGATTCTCCTACTAGGAATTAGAATTAATTTTCCTAGTGCTTTCATTGAAGAGAGACACTGGCTTGGAAATCAGATGCAAGTACAAATACGGTCTCCTTCCCTTGTCCAGTGAGCCTGTGTGAAGAGATATTCATAAGTGTTTGATTGTACAAGTGAGTGTGCTTTCCAGGGTGTCAACTGTGAACTTGGGGAGACAATTCCCAGGAAGGAGATTGTTCTTGGATATCTCAAGTCCATTCTACAATTCTAGGGTGCAGCTCTCTGCCTCAAGCTACCTAAAGCTGACTTGGCAGACTCAGGATTCAATTCAGAACTGCTCTATCCTGTCTTTCTATTTATATTCCTTTTACTGCCTTTCATTACAATTCTCTTTCTTCTTCTAACCTCACATCAAGCTAGAAACTCATGACTTTCCCATTTAACTGAGGAAGTTATGTTCTTTTTGCTTAGAATTTCTAGATCTTACTGTTGAGTTCATAAAGGCTCTTTGCCTTTCAAACACTCCCCTGGTCTTTCATTCACTGAAATTTCCCTCTTTCTTGGACACCTGCCTCATGTTGGATCTTTTCATCACTTAAACTCCCCATTTGCTTTCTAGCCTTCCCCTCCCCCATTTTTGATTATCCTTCAAAGCTCTTGAACTTAGTCTACTACTTTTTATCTGAAATTCTCCATTCTCTCAAAGCCTTCTCTGCCCCTTCATCTCTGTCCCCTTTGCTTGGTCACCAGCTGGAGGGAAAGTCACTTCTTCCCAGAGTCACAAGTTCTGACTTCATTGTCCTTATTTAGCAAATATTTGTTGTACATGTATGGACTTCACAACTTAGGACAGCAAGATAAGAAGACACACTCCTGACCTGACAATTTTGATGAGGGTGACAGGCATGAAAAGAAATACTTGCAAGACTATTATGATAAATATTAAGGAGAATGCTGGGTATAGTGATGGCATAAAGGAGGAAGTGGTGAATGGATTAGTTGGTCAGAAGCTTTACAAAATGCCTTTGAACTGAATTTTAGAAGATGGAGAAGAGCTTCTCAGAGAAAGAAGGAAAAAATATTCCAGGACAAAGAAGATCAGGTACAAAGATCTAGAGGTGTGAAATAACATGTTCCACTTGGTGGTTGTCTGGTATTCTTGGAGGTTAGCCTTCAGATACAGGTGCTGCAAGAAGGAAAACAGAAAAGGTTCATGGAGCACTTCAGATGCCTTGCCAGGAACTTTGGGTTTTATCTTGAAGGCTATGGAGAATGAGTGAAGGGTTTTGAGAGGGGAGTCATCAGAGTCAGATTTTAAAAAAATCATCTGATCATCAGAGTCAGATTTAGAAAAATCATCTGAACTATATAGTAAGAAGAATGTATTGGATGTGAGCAGGCTGGTGGCAGGGAAACCAGACAAGAAGATCACTGTAAGATCACAAGCTAGAGCTGAAGAGGACAGCAGCAAAAGTTCTGCAAGTGGATTAAAGAGAAAGAAGACGTATCAAAGATGTTAACAGACCAAGATGACACAACTTAGTGACTGATTGGATATTGGGAATGAAGGCAGATTTCTGAATAGTCTGGTGGGCATTGATGCCATTGACTGTAATGGAGAAAATGGAGACTGACGTCTTAATGGGCTGAGACTGAAAGGCAGTGATATTCAGATGTAGGACACAGATGCCATCGGGACATGTCTGTTCTGTTTTGCAGGTGTGGCAGAAGGCCTTCAGGTCACAGTGCCCGACAAGAAGAGGGTGGCCATGCTGTTCCAGCCCACTGTGCTTCGCTGCCACTTCTCCACATCCTCTCATCAGCCCGCAGTCGTGCAGTGGAAGTTCAAATCCTACTGCCAGGACCGGATGGGGGAATCCTTGGGCATGTCTTCTCCTCGGGCCCAATCTCTCAGCAAAAGAAACCTGGAGTGGGACCCCTATTTGGACTGCTTGGACAGCAGGAGGACTGTTCGAGTAGTCGCTTCCAAACAAGGCTCGACCGTCACCCTGGGAGATTTCTACAGGGGCAGAGAGATCACCATTGTTCATGGTAATAATGCCTCTGTTTTGAACCTAGAGAGGAGGAAGGGGGTTATTTATATTCTTCCCAGACACTTGGGGATGGCAGCTTCTCACTCTTTGAACCCCTTAGGACTTTGATTTTACAGGAAATAAGAGCATCAAGAAACCTAGCATATCGCTTAAAGGGATGGGGTAGGGAGGAAGGGTGAAGGGGTTAGTACCCAGAGAAGATCAGAAGTGAACTTCGGAAATACTCACTCCCAAGTCTGAACTCTATTATGCTCAGGAGCTGGTTATCAGAACTGAATTGAAACAGAATCTAGTAAAGAACTTTTTAAATACCCACTACCTCTCACCAACCTAATGATCCTTCCCTAAACTCAGAACAGACTTCCCTGAGAAGTTTCTTTGGTGGGGGAGGGCTGTGCGCATAAAAGTTACAGATGCAGTCAGATGCCCTGGCCTAAGCCCCGGCCTAAGCCCTTGTCGCTTTGTGTCCCACCTTTTCTCCTGTTCCCTAAAGCTTTGGACTTTTCTAAGGAGAAGTCAGTCTCATAGGACTTACTTGAGACCTTGAACTTTGAGGAATCCCTGTGCAGTCAACGCATTTTCAGCACCGTAGAGTCATTCTGGAATGTATCTGGCCTGTGAAACCTGGGTGGAAACCACCTGCTACCTCTACCCTGAAACTGGACTGGCCCTAACCAACTTCTGTGGTGCTCTGATTCTCTCACTTTGAGGATGTTCTTTTTCCTTATTTATTCTGTCAGGCGTATATTTTAAAAAGCAAGCATCGTGTCGATTATCATCAAGGTAGAGAAATAAAACCCCTTCAGACACCCCAGTGTTACCCTCCCTCACCCACTCATCAGTGTTTTCTTTTGAGAGGACGTTTGGGGACTGGGTCTTCTTTGTGTGATAACAGATGCAGATCTTCAGATTGGGAAGCTCATGTGGGGTGACAGTGGGCTCTACTACTGCATTATCACCACCCCGGATGACCTGGAGGGGAAGAACGAGGACTCGGTGGAACTGCTGGTGCTAGGTAAGCGAACCCATGGGCCCCAGTCTCCTCTCAGACCTGTTCAGCCCTGGCCTGCTCCTCCCTGCAACTCCCTGCACCGGTCTGCAGGTTGCATGCACAGCCTTTGTCTTTGGTGCACACACAAATCTGTCCTCAAATGTGCCTTTCTGTGTGCAAGATATTTACTTGCTTCTTAGAGGCTCAGTCTTGCTTTCAAAATCTTTCTGAATGTTTCTTAGATTTTCTTAGCATATTTTTTTTCCTCCCTGCCACTTGCAGCTTTAACCCTAATTTCTCTTGCTCTTTTTCCTTACTTACCTTTTTATATGCTAATTGTTGAAGACAATGCCAGGTGGGTGGGAAGCTGGCTAGAGACTACTGAGAGATAATTCACTGTTGTGTGGGATCTCCTGAGAGACCAGGAATTTTTTTCCCATTCCATTACCTCCATTAAGACAGAAGGAAAGATTGCTATAAACTGGAGAGTTTAATAATAAAAGGTGCCCAGTGGAAAAAAAGCTATGGGAAAGGTATGCTCGTTTTTCATTTCTGGAAACCTAGAAGTGTGATTCACTTCCAAAGCAAATGTATCTAATCCTCACTAATATTAATTTCTTCATAAATGTAAACTCATTAATTTTTTTGGCTACTTTTCCTCTTTTGTGGACTGGGAGAATGTCAGTGGGAAATGACCTCCTTGGATGAAACTGAAAATTGGGCACATATAGCGTGTTCTAGAATGTTGGTTGAACAAGAGAATCAGAGTATAATATGCAAAAATAAAGAAACTACACTCATATTAGGATAAAAAGATAAGCCCTTGAAGCCATTTTTCAAAAGAAGTTATATTTTTTTGGTGCAAGTAAGAAACTAAGTAAGAACAATTTTAAAGGCATATGAGGCTGAGGTTAAATTTTACCATTTGTGGGGAAAACAGTACACAGAGTGAAAGAGCTTTTTGGGATTTTTAGTTTTACTCTATCACAACAGTGCGACTTTGGCAAATCAGCTCTCCTACTGTCTTAATTTTATAGTTTGCAAAATGGATTAAGATAATAATTATTTGTTAATAATAAACCCTTATTAGAAGATTGACTTCTAATTTGACTTAATTCAAATGCATATTCCTTGAGCTGAGAATATCAAGCAAAACTGCCCGTGATTTACAGAAGAACGGGAAAATGATGGATACCGAAAAGGGAAATGAAATAAAATGTGTATGTTAACATTGTAAAAGAAGACAGGTGGCTCAGACTTGAGATCTGCTCAGTCAACTCTATTAATTAGAAGGAAATAAAAAGATACATTCCTGCCTCATCTCACAGCTCTAAGGGCCAAGTCTGAAGAACCAAGTGATGCAATGAGCATGCAACTAGCAAATTGCAAGCAGTTATTTGGCCAATGCAGCTGCTTGTAGGGAAGTGAGGGCCTGTGTAGGCAAAAGAGACCAGGTGAAAAACCATTTTCAGGAGCTGGTCCAATTCTGCAAATGTGAGGAAATGAATAGAGTGAAAGTCTTGTTTCTCCATGATGTGCCAAAGTGCCTGAAGTGTACTCCTGTGGATCAAAACACACAGAGAAGCTGTGTGAAGATGCAGGTGTCAGAACTAAAGGATCAGGGTAAAGAGAGGTGAGGGATAGGAAGGCTCAAATAGCAATAGAAATTTTGAAATACCACCACACTTTTAAAGATACTAATTGTTTGGTTATTATATCCTGGAAGCCTATATGTTAGGTATTCTTTTCATTGAAGGAGAGCAAACTGATTTTCAAGGTGAACCTCAAGGAGACAGGCCGCAGTGGGAAGGCAGAGCTGGGCCCACGTTTTTTAATCACAGCCACCATGAACCACTGGTTCAGTCATTAAATTTTACACAAAGCATGGTTGGAATTGGGAGGATTTCTAGTGACAAAAGTTTAGAAAATGTGAAGGGCATATGGAAAGAGAAAGTCTCAGATACCAAAAGTGAAATTGTATAGAAGAGGGATCAGAATCTGACTCTGTGTGTGTAGTGTGGTAAAACTAAAAATAGCAGTGGAAGTTATAAGGGAAGGGAGTTCATCTCACTATAAAGCAAGAACTGTTGATCAAAAGATGGAATAAGCCTTCCCAGGAGTAGAGATTTGTATGTCCTAAAAAGGATGGAAAATTCATTATGAATTACTGCACCGAGATTCATGCATAGGAAATGTGTTTATTTCTGAGCTATATTTCAATTCTAAAATTCCTAGATTAAAAGAAAGATAACTACCTTGTAAAACACAAGAAAGGCCCTCCCTGGTGGTGCAGTCGGTTAAAGCACAGCACTGAGAAGCTAAAGCCACTTCCACATGAGTTCGATTCCCGCCTGCCCCGGAGGAAACCACATGGTGTGGCAGACCTCTCCTGACCCACCCGCTGCTCCCCTCAGCAGTGTACTTCGTCGATCTGCCTGTTCTATTCCCCACTCTGTCTCTGGTGAAGCCTCTGCCACCCCTGCACCTCTGGCCTGTACCCCAGTTCTGTATGTATAAATAAATAAATCTTTAAAAAAAAAACACACAAGAAAGGTAAAAAAGGCAAAAATGAAGAAATGACCTCCCAGGAATTCAATCCTCATGACACAACAGAAAAGGGTCCCAGATTAGTTAAGTTATAAGAGCATAAGCGTGATGCCAGAGTGAGCAAATGATGGTCTTTCTCAATAGGTCAGGGCTAAACGAACTGATTATCACCAGAGTGGAAGAAACCATTGATGGGGCTTAGAAGTGTCAAACTTTAGCTGTTCGTGGAGAAAACTCATCAGAAAAATGGTTGTAATTTCAAATGATCACTTGGTAAGGAAAGATGAGTTAGAGGGATAAATTGGAGAGGAAGTTAAGAAGAATTTCATTTTCTCATTGTACTCACCCCGGTGACAATAGAAAACTTGATGGAGCAAGATTGTGAAGTGTTAGCCTAAGAAATTTGGGCTTCATCCTGAAGTCTCTGGGAAGCCAATGAAGAAAGCTCAAAAAAGGGAGGAGTAAAAAGTGAGGATTCAGGGCAGAACAATAATTAGCAGCAAGGCAGACATTATTTCAGAGGGGAGTGGTGGAACAGCAGGGTCACTTCTGGGGCTACTGCTTTTGGGGCTACAGCATGATGGGAGGGAGTGAAGTCCTGAACCAGACCAGTGAGTGGAGTGGAGACAGGATGGCAACATTTCTGATGTGGGAGTGATGGAGCTTGGTGATGGATGTATAAAGGAAATGGGAGCACATTTCTAGCCATCTGGGGGAGTCAACTATTCCATCAATAGTTGACAGGGGTAGGGGACAGGAAACAAGTTCAGTTTTTCATGTTATGAATGTGAGGTGCTTGGAGGAGATGTCTAGGTGAACTCCAAGGAATCAGGGTTAGAGATAATAGATTTGAAAAGTTAGCTGTTCAGTAGGAAAGCTGAGTCACCCATGGAAGTTATATCAAATGAAGAGGGCCAAGGACAGACTCTCAGGCTGGTGTTCTAGTGTGACTTCATTGAGTGCCCACTGTCACTGCATATGTGCTTATCTTGACTTCTCCTCCCACACTAAGCATTCTCAATAGCAGTGGCCTGCATTCCCCAGAGGCAAACGCCAACTCTCATTCATGTTTATATATGCAATGCCTAGTAGTAGCTAGAATATGGACATTTGAGTGAAATTTTTAAATGATAAGTGAGCAGAATCTGTAACAAATACTTTATGATTTAAATTTTGTCAGTGCTGAATAAGTATTTGATTTACAGAGTTTTGATACAATAAATGTTACAGTTTCAACTGAGATAGCATGGCTTACATCTCATTGGTCAGAATTCTTAATCTTGTTATTTTACTATTTCTGGTGATAGACCCTGCAGGGACTATGCCTGAAAGCAACAGAGATAGACTCTGGCTAACATAAATAGGAAAAAAAATCATTAGAAGGATATAAAAATTGAAAGGAAGACTGGAAAATCAATTGCTAGGAAGGGGTAATACATTAGGGTAGTATTTGTTAGCGTCTGTAAAAGCAATCCCCAAAGCTCAGTGCCTTGCCACACAGAAGTTTATGCACTAGTCATTGCCAGCCGTGGAATAGGAGTCTCACCTGGGTTGTCCCTTTCCAAGTTTGCTATGGGGTGTAGGCTTCTCCACAGTTTGACTTTGCTGTATTGGAGACCTTTGCCCCCAGCTGTACAGAGAGAGTAAGGAAGGTGATGTGGAACACTGGAGGGGCCTGGTCAGGCAGTGACATGGAATACAACTGCTGTTATTTTTTATATGGCCAGGAAGAAAGTGAAAAAGGTTTGGTGAACACAGCACAATCCCTGCCCTACCAGAGGTGCTCTGGGAGCTATTATAAGAATTAATGACTTTTTTTTTTTTGGTTAAAAAAAATCCTTCCATATATTTATTTATTGCACCTCCTACATTTTGCTGATTAGTGGACATTTGGTCTGTTTAGAGACTTAGTCCACAGCAAAAGTTCTTTGATATTAATGAATGATATCTGTCTTTATGGCTCTATGGACAGAAAAAAATCAACTGTTTGTTGTTGCTGGTTTTTTCCCCCCAACTGTTGTTTTTCCTGTTATTGTACTTCCAGCTCAGGAGAAGAATCCATTTGAAACAGATACCCTACCTCCCCCTCCCCCAGACACACAATTACACACACTTAGCCTTGAGAGACCAGGGATTCTTGGTGGCTAGTCTTTCAAGATATAGAGGATTAATTACCCAAAGGGAATTGGCACTTGTACAAAAAAGACATATGGATCTGAGATGGTCAAAGAGCAATAAATGCCCACCATTAGTGTTACACTATATGACTACATCTACCACTCATCAATATACACCTATAATAATTTGTAGCTTACAAACTTATACATAGTTACCTGTTAAGGTAGAAGGGATGATATTATTTTCCTACTGAGCAAATTATGTTAGGGTTTTCTTTCCCAGTGAAAAAATTATATCAAGGATCAAACACAAGTGTATTGATTCCTACCTTCATCTCTTTCATTGACACCACCTGTTTGTCTATATTAAGAAGCCACAGGAGGCCCTCCCTGGTGGCACAACTTGTTAAAGCACAGCCCTGCGAAGCTAACTGCAGCTGCTTCAGCAAGAGTTCAATCCCCAGCCAGGGAGGTGATCCACATGGCGTGGCAGACCTCTCCTGTCTCGCCCATTGCTCCCCTCAGCAGTGCACTTCATCAATCTGCCTGTTCTACTCCCAACTCTGTCTCTGGTGAATCCTTTCACCACCCCTGCACCTCTCGCCTGTACCCCAGTTCTGTATACATGAATAAATAAATCTTAAAAAAAAAAAAGCCACAGAATGCTCCTCTGCATAAGGAGTGCTATTAAAAACATGGCTGCTGCTTGAGGCCATGGGTAATGATTTTTACTTGTCCTAGATTTGCTTCAGCATTTCACTGTTTTCCTAGTGAAACTGTCTATAACCAGTGACCCAGCCTGCACCGTTGACATGGGAAGTTGTTCTTGTCTTGATTGCCCATCTCCCCGTGAGCATGACCCAGCCCTCTCCACCACCCCCTTACATCTGAACCATTTACAAATCACTGTGGCTGCTTCTTTTAAAGGTTTCCAAAATATCCAAAGACATGTGATTCACAGAAATGGAAGGACAAGCACTGATTCAACATCAAACACAAAAACGATACTAAATATTCTTTCATCTCTTTTGATGATTCAGAAGGTAAAGTCATCTGAAGTTGGAAAGGCACAATGTTTTGAGTGCTGTGACATGACAGTGACAGGTAGCTTAGAAATATTTAGACAGACATTTGGGATCACAGGGCCTTACCAACAGACGATCACAGAAGGTGGGAATGTCCAGAAATCTGCCACCCTGAGATTAGACACTGGTCTAAGACCAGTGGCAAGGACAGGCTGTTTATAACCTGGAAAAGTGCCACTGTTTGGATTGGAATACAGTTCCCCCAGGCAGCTCCAGCTGGCAGGAAAGGGACTTCACCGATCAGGAAAACTCCAGTAAGGAAGTTATTATTTCAAGATCTAAAAGCAGCTCGTCTTGGCCTTACTTTGTCCCAAAGAGATTTGTTTGTTAATGGACTTCAGGTAGTAAAAGGGGGAAAACAGACAGTGGAAATACTACTAAGAATAAGAGTATATGAGCCAAGGCGTGTTTAGATTAAAGTGAAGGAAGAATTTCCCAGTGGTAAATAACAGGTTTTAGAATTTGGGGTTGGTTGAGGAAAGTCACAGCAATTCCATTTCTCCTGAGCTTTCAATGTGGAACAGGTTCTCTTCTCTAGGATTTTAGGATGCATGAGATAGCTTTCAGAGTCCTTTCTATGATTTGACTTCATTTAAAAGACCCAGAGGTTGCAGAAGTAATTCTCCATCTATAAAGGATGGTGTCTCAAATACTTTAAGTTTTGTTTTAATATTCTTTCTGCCTCAGAAAAATTGAAATGTGCTTACTAAAAAATCTCAAGTGAAGGAAAAATACAAAAGGAGAAAGTATCTCCGAAAAGTTCACCAGCCAGAGCTAATGGTTGTTTTTTGAATTCAACTTTTGAATTATTTTTATTGCAAGGGGAAGAGACTCAAACTGGCTTAAGGAAACTATTTGGTTTAGTAGCCAAAGAGTTCAAGGTATTAGTATTCTTTGCTTCAAGCCTGGCCAAACATTCCTCTGTTTCGATTATGTTCTACAGAATCTTGATCCTCTCTTCTATGTGGTAGCTTCTTCTCAGGCAGGCGTTTGCCACTTGGAGCCCCCTGAGATGGCCCTAGAAGGTCCAGGCTTCCATGGACTGTGCCCCTCCCATCTCTGTAGTTTGTAGCAATAGTTATGTTGTTGGGAGGTAGGGTGGGCTATGTGCCAGGAATTAGGAGGCAGAGTGTGGTTGACTTTGAACAGCATGGGCTTGAACTGCATCTGTCCGCTGTCTCATGAATGCTTTTCAATAATATAGTTGGCCCTCCATATCCCTGTATTCCAAATTCATGGACTTAAACTAGATGTTGGTTGGTTGTGTAACTGAGGATATAGAGGACCTATTATATGGGACTCAAGCATCCAGGGGTTGGGTTTCTGTGAAGGGGGGGTGTGTGTCTTGAAACTAGCACCAGGGACAAGTTTAGTTCCCCAAAAGTTATATGTAGATTTTCAGGTGCATATACATGGGAGGGTCAGCAACTGTGACTTCTCATTATTCAAGGCAACTGTGTACCACTAACCTCAACTGAACAATATAAATTAAAGGGAAAGCCTACTAATGGGAAATTAGATAGCTGTTCCCAAAAGAAGAAAATACCAGGCAGGCAAAACCAAACACTCGTAATCTTTGTGGAGTTCATCTATTTCTGCCTTTTTTTTTTTTTTTTTTTTTGTAGACCAAATGTAATGCTATTCTATGTCAAAAATAGATCTCTCCCAGCAGGTCCATGTGAGTAGGTGCTAACAGGGATTGATTCTTCCCTGTGAAGGTAATGTCACAGAATTACCTCCGTTTTCCTGCCATGCTTCTATTTTTCTCCTCCTGTGATTTACCTCGTTCACCATTTATTACCTACTCAAGAAGTGAAGGAACAGGCGTGCATGAGTTTTGTTTGTTTTGTTTTTTAATGAAGCTATTTACAGTCTGTGCCTGAAAATGTTATTTTGATCTAAACCTTTCTGCCCACTAGTATTAAAAGCCAATAAGAGTGAAAATAAGAAACCAAGGAAATCTTGGGAGAGAACATCTCAGAACTTGCAACTGATTTTAGGAGTCTGTGATGGGAGCATGTTTTTAAGGCTGGACAGAAATGCTCTAGCATACCCACTCCCATACCCCACCCATATCAAAGCTATCTCCATTGGAATCCAGTCACTCTCCCACCGTCAAGACGTTACAATCGAGAAAGGCCACTTGTTGCTAAGGCAGCCTCCCCCCTTCTCTTTCTCCTTGCTAGCCATTGTGGTGCTGCTAACCAAGGAGATTTGCCGGTTTAGAAAGGGCTTTAGCTCTTAGCTCGGAGAGTTCCCATGGCAACAGCCTCCTTGGAGGTCTTTGTTTCCTGCTAAAACTTTGATCTCCAAGAGTGGCTGCTGCTGTTTCGCTCGAAGATTTACAAACAGTAGAAAAGGGGGGAAAAATTGGGAGAGAAGAAAGAAAAAGTTTACTGCTGGCAGAAGGGAAAGAAGCAATTAATTGCTGGGTCTCACTCTAGCCGTACATCTGGGGTTTACTCGTTGGAGCATCAGATTTGGTCTGTACCCATGTTTTTATCAGTTTTGCTTCAGATGGTTGACCTCATATGAACAACTTCAAGTGTTGATTCCTCTGAGCGGGCAGAATCAACCATTCTACCTTCAGTAGACACACCCGTACCTTCAAATTTCTGGAAGAGCCAAGATAACCACATGAGATCCCATGAAAAGAGAGAGTTTTCACTCCATGAAAGGAGTGAGCTTTTTAGATCTCAGTTCACTGTTTTCCTCCCTGCTCTCTCCTGTTCCTGCCCTGCTCTGACCTGAACATACCAAGACTTCTCTGTGAGTCTTGGTTCTGAGAATGAGAGAAAATGTGTCAATGGGATGGAAAAGGAAGAACCTGAAAAGTTAGGAAGGCATCACGTAGAACCTGACTCCAGTTAATGACTGTCAGTAGTAGGAGTTCTACTGCTTGAAGAGTGGAAGGGGGTGTGTTTTCCTCAAAGACTTGAGATCATGCCTTTTATTCTTTGCAAGAAGCTGCTATGGCCTTTGAACCTCTCTCCTGCTTAATCACAGCCTTTCTCTTAGATAAGCACCATAGAGTCAGTTTTGCTTCAAATGTGATTGATATTTAAATAGAACTAGTATTTTTCCATGCTATTGGGTCATCAGAAAAGTCATGATGCATTTTTGCTTGAAAAGGGTAGAAAAAATGCACCATGATTTCCAATATATATTCCCAATATATCACTAATACAGTGAAGATACAAAGTAAATGACACTCTCTTGTCCCCCTTTAACCTATCTTTTGGTGAAGATAAAAAATAGATTTCTGAAGCAATTAGAAAACAATTCCAAGAAAGATTAAACTTATTTAATTTTAAATATCAAGGCATGCATTCACAAGAAGGGGCAATTTTGCCCCCCACAAGTCATTTGGCAATGTATGGAGACATTGGTTGTCACAGGGTGCTATGGCATCTAGTGGGTAGAAGCCAAGGAAGCTGCTAGGCACCCTGCAGTGTACAGGACAGCTTTCCTACCCTTGACAAAATAAAAATCACCTAGCCCCAAATGTCAATAGTGCCAAGGTTGCAAAACGCTGTTCTTAACCAAAGGTCTGTTTGGATCCTGGATAAAGTTCCACTGTGAAGAGCATGCACTTTGGAGTCAAACATTCCTGGACTCATATTTTGAATGAGCCTGTATGATGAGGCTTAGTTTCTTTAAATTGGAGGAGGAGTAATAAAAGTTATACAGTAGAATAGAAGCACCTATTGTGTGGATTAAATGGCACCCAACAATGAGAACTCAGTAGATGTTAGCTCCCTGCTCCCTCCTCTTCCCATCCCCCATGTCTCATTGCCAGTGCATGTTTAACATAATCTCAGGGAACTCCGTGTAGGGAATTATGCCTTCCAGAATTCCTGCTTGAGAATTTATTTTCCGTTAGCCCACACTCCATAGGCAAAGGATTTAGTGAACCATCTGGGAAAGGGAAATCCTATTTCCCACAGATTCATGTTTTCTCAATGACACCTATGCAGTGCCCTGCCAGTGGTGACCCTCATTAACCCTTGGGAATCTCCCTCTAGGGCATTTCAGAATATTCTCTCCAGCATGCTATCTTTGATTGCTGTTGGATGCCCCATTTCTCAGTAAATGGCCCTTAATTAATTACAGGTTGTTTGCTGCCAGTTCTAAATACAAGAATTAGGTAGCAGGCCATACAAATCTGGAGAGGTTTGGGGAATACCTAAAACTGGAATTAGGATTGGATGGCCCTAGGGAGACTTTAGATCGCTGACTTTATAATTTATCATCCAAACTAGGATACTCTTGAGAGTAAAAAGAGGAGACTAATAATAATTTATGCCCAGACAGTGGGCATAAACTGGAACTGTGTGGATGGCCACAGAAGGCTCTCCTCTTGATTGAAGAACCAGAGGACCTGAGAGCAAATCACTTGCTAACCCCTTCTGGCATTTTATTCCTGGGGACCTGGGATGTACACATTTCTGTCCAGTTACTGAGACCCAGCACAGAGATGGCGGTTTGCAGTAATAGTTTCTTCCCTGAAAACTTGGTGCTATGATTTCTGAAGGATGAAGGACTGGGTTGTTAGAACAAAAGAGAGACTTGAAAACACTGGCTCCCCATTCCTGATCCCCAGCCCCCTAGTCCTGCGTTGTGGCTGCCCCTCCCCCGCAGCCTTTATCCTGCCGGGTTCACTATTTTTGCTGCACTTGTTGCTCATCGCTGTGGGAGGAAACTCGGCTTCAATTAGTGTGCATTCCTGAAGCCTGCGGTTGCCGTGGTTACCCGGGCGCCAGCGGCCAGCAGCCTAGGCAGCCTCCAGCTCCTTTGTGGTCGGTGGGCCCGGCTGCGCGTAAGGGAGGGGACGCGCCTCGGAGCGGGAGGCACCGAAAAATCGGCTCAGCCCTGAAGAGAAAGAATGGCAACGCTTGAAAACCGGTCCGGGACAGTCGTTCCATTTTTCTCTAAAGCCAGCTGCCGCTATTCAAGTGTGCAAGCTTGCGTTCACACGGGCAGTGCCTTCAACTTGGGGCTGGAAAGTGCTCTGTGGTCCAAGACCCTCAGGGTGAGCGGGGGCCGGCAAGCCACAGAAGACTGAACAGAAATTCCCACAGCCCAAGACCTGCCAAGCTTTGTGGTCCCTCCAGTCTGCCTCGGACCACTGAAGCTGTTTTAGTTAAAAGCGGCCATTCTTGATTTCTATCTGTCTTTGTGTCTTGATACCTGTGCCAGTCTGCTAGATGGAATGCAGTGAATCACACCAGCACCCAGAAACTCAATTTCCTCCTTCCATAAATCCCACCCTTCCCCACGTCATTTTGACATCAAATCTAGCTGTCTTCTGCATTTCATCTCCGGCCAACTCAAGCATGTTATATCACTAAGAGTCTTTTGCATCCCTTCATTCTCCAGGGCCAGGGAGTTGGCTTGAAGGAAGAATACCTTGCCATCATTTTTACTAATGTTTATTAACTTGTAGCTGCATGGCAAATGCCTTTTAATTAGACCACATTGTGTTAGGATTTATTCAGTGATTATTTTCTGGTTGCAACTTTAAAAGGTACTAGAATTTTCAACACTCTTCAATATTTCCCTCATCCCTAAATTAATTATATAAGTAGAGCAATAAGGTCATAAATACAAACATATTTCAGGGTCACTCACTGCTAGAAGAGAAAGTGTTGCTGCATATTTCTAAATTAAGGATAAACAAATCTTGAAAGGGAAGGAGACTTGGGGGGGGGGGGAATACTGGACTCTGGATGAGTAGGTCCAGATTTCACTCTTGGTTCAATTATTAGTCAACCCTGTGAATTTGAATAAGATTCTTAATCTCTTTGAGCCTCAGGCTTCTTAAGAAATGGGATAGATGGTGAATTAGATCACCTCTGAGATCCTTTCTAACCTAACATTTGGTTCTAGAATCCTGTGTGAGTGGAAGTTGAGTGCCATTTACCAAGCTTATATAATCACTGCCCAAAAGCATAGAGCATTTATTGATAGTTAATGACAGATGATCCAATACTGGCAATTTTATGGAGAAAATTCAATGGCAAGAGTTATTCACTATAATTTAAAGTAAGCTAAAATACAAATAATACAAAGAAGAAAAATGACAAACATGAAATGCTTATAAATACATAGTTTATAAATATATATAAAAGAAAGGGAAGCTATCTCACACTGGTGATGAATAATCATAAACTATAGTCATTGAATGCATGGTTGCCATGGGAATACAGAATAAAAACTGGAATGTGTATGCCCTTGGGAAATTTCCCATCTACTTGGGATTCCAAATAGCCATAGAAACAACTTCATACTTAACGGGCCAGAGAAAGGCATCTGCTCTCCTCAAAGACTTGGGAGAGAAACATTTTGGAAGGTTAGAAGCTGAGAGAACAGGGGGGTGGATACATCCTTAAAAATGGATCTAGGGCATTTCAGGAAAACTTGGATGCGAGATGGAGCCCAGATGTGCATTAAACAGAAGAAAAAAAGGGAACCTCAAGGAGCTGAGGAAGAAAGCATCCTTGATTGTACCACACAGAAGGCTCATTTGTATAGTATATCATCACACCTTGGAGGACTCCAAGTTGATAAGTTCACAGAAGTGGAAATAATTATACTGTCAGCAGTGTGAAATCATAAGGACCAAGGAAGTGTATTATTCCTCCTTTTCACAAGTCCAGTGCAGTGGATATGTCTGCTGTCATCAAGTGCTTGAGTAGTAGGATGTGGAAACAAGTTTGTCCTAAATCCAGAACTTCTGTACCTTCCATTGTACTTTGAAGATATGGACGAATAATCAGAGTTTAGATTTAAGTTTAAGAGTAGAGCTACAACAGTATTTTTGGCTAAAATATTTTATCTCTGGAATGGCTGTCTTCAAAATACACTAATATGGTAGTTTCCAATTTGTTGGGGTGTTGAGTGTAACATTACGTCAGTACCCCTAGGTGACATGGTGACATTTTGGGATGTTCCAGTGACTACAGGATGTTCATGGTATTTTGCCCTGAATCTGGGGTTACTAAATATCCCCCACTACATAGCATAGTGCTGAGTGAATGAATGAATGAAAATGAAATGATTCCTTCATTTTCTTATTAAGAGCCTATCTCCATCCAGAATGTATACAAGTCAGTGCATCAGAAGTCCAGCCAGAAGCACAGCAAAGCAAACAATGGGGGATAAGGTTGCTCCAGGAAACAGCACAGTCCTGTGCTGCCAGGAAAGCCAAGTGCAAAGCAGTCCCCACCCTGGAGGGATTTGTGCTCTGCTTTTGGAGCAAATGTAAAGGAATCTTTGCAGGCTGGAGCGAAGTGACTTAATAAAAATGTGTAGTGGTCCTTGAGACCACAGAGGAGGACACCTGTTCTTAGCATTCTTACAGGACTCTGTCAAGATATTTCAGAGTCTTGCAGGCTGTGTGTGTGGTAAAGATTTGCTGAAGTGACTTGGCTGGTTATCTTAGTAAAGAATGTAAGTAAATCCTGTGATGAAGGGCCTGGTCTACCAGGAAAAAAATTATCAGAGCCTTGGGGAATGTCACTGGGACATGGCTGGTTGTGAAATGTGCAAGGATTATGCCATAAATACAAGCGAAGTGGGAAACCAGGCAAGGACTTGTCTCTGGGGAAGGATGCCAGCCCACATGGAACCTGATGTCAAAACCCAAAAAAAGTTAATGCAAAGCAAAAAAAACTAGATTTGTCAGGAAGAAAGTCCTTGACCTTTGTAAGTCTTGTGAAACAGAAACAGGTAGCTAAAATGAGTTCTATACTTTTGGACAAACAGGGCTGGGTGCCCCTTCAGAGTTGGGATGACATCCTGCCCTCTTTCTACCACCATCTGGCACAGTATATGTTGTTCCTTTTTTGGTCAAGTGAATGAATGAATGAGAGACAATCCAGAAGTGAGCTCGTTCTCAAGCATATTTCCAAAGACTTCAGCTGGGGATAACTTCAAGGTGGCAGCAAACAGCTGACGTAGGGGCTGAGATAGGCCAATCTGTGTTATTTTATTCACAATGAATGTTTCTATCCTGATCATTCAACCCAAAGCACATGAATCTGTTCGACTAGAGAGTATCTGACAGTTTGGTATGAAAATGACATTGGTGTGTGTGCGTGTAAAAAGTATTAGTATGCCCGATTTGTTTGGCCTATTCATGTGGAAATTTCTTTAAAGTAATGGATTCTGCAAGGTTTGGGGAAAACTGTTTGAGTGCTTACATGAAAACTGTGTTTTCTACTGATAGCTTGAGCTGGGATTTGAAAAGAATAAATGTGGCCTTCTATTTGCAGGGTCTGCTTTCCATCCCTTTCTCAGATGTTAAAGTGACTTGTAATTGCCGCTCTTACACTGAATCCTGGAAGAATGACTGTGATTCACAAGTGTTGGTAAAGCACTGCTGAAATCTAAAAAGTATTTACCGCAATTGTTCGGACTCTCTAAGAGCAGACCTTCATAGGACATGAAAGAATAGAACAGGAAGAAAAGAGAGCATTTCTGACTGGCAATAGCATTTCTAAGGAGTTGTTGAGCAAGAAGCTAGAATCGAAACAATGTTCAGATATATAGGATACCAGCATAAATCCACTTTTAAAACTGCCTTGAACCCCAATAAAATATAATCAGAGAGCTCTGCACACTCTCTAATAGTAGTAGTAGTAACGACTCCTCCCAATTTCTACTATGTTCTGAACTCTGAAGACATTTCATTTCACCCAATTTACTGCAAGAGTCTGTACACACAGCACCCAGGGGCTAACACTACACAGGTATATTGCAAGAAACCTTCACCTTCTGAAGCATCAGCTATTGGCTTTTGCTTTGGGAGATGAGAAGCTCGATGTATGTCTTTCTGTTGGATTGACAACTTTTGTGACTCTCCCTCCGTATTGCTAATACCACCCTCTCCTTATTTCAAAAATTTCAATAATATATGTAAAATATTTAAAGCATGTTTGTTTTTCCGTATTCTTCCATGAGCTCTCCTCAGAAATAAGAGGGGCCAACAATTTTATGTATTATACTGTTGCTTTTAGATTTTAATCTGAACACAGTGCCTAGAGCTTATCTCCACCAGTATTTTGTGTGTAAAGCAGTGTCAGAAAGCCACCTAGGCATCCTAAACAGCCTGTGGGCAAGTCCGGCTTCTGTGTTTTTTCCACCCATGAATACGTCCTGTGGTTGCAAGTGCATTGTCTCTGAGGTCTATCAGTTCATAGACCTATATTATATGGCTTGTCCATGTGATTAAAAAAAGATCTATGAGTTGATCACCATTATTTGAAAATCAAGATGTTTCACTTAAAAATATCAGGATTGGCAATAGGATATAAAAGGACCAGTAACCCCAAAGACACTCCTGTGGGGTACCTCTTGGTAAGAGGCAAATGGTCACGGCCCCTGTAGACATAGAGCTGCAGTCTCTACATCTCCACTGTTCTATTATGTTAGTGTTGGTCACCTATACTTATTGTGTCACCTGGTGGTTCCTGTAGACATTTGCGTTTGCAAACTCTACTCTCTGAATATCAGATTTGAGACCTACAAATATTACAGGTAAGGTGGCCTTATAATTAATTGCCCAAACTGGAATACTTCGAGAGTTAAAAAAAAAAAAAAAAGGATGCTCTTCATAACTACACATGAAAGTAGGCATAAGCCAGGACTGTCCCAGACAGACTGAGACATATCATCTTTCTGTGTATCGTCCACTTCAGTTGACTAAGCAGCAGACAGTTGAGACCTAGGAGGAGGAAGTAATATAGCTGTAGTAACCACAAAGCAAACCAATGGCCATGATGCCCTATATGCCCTGACTCCCAGGCCACCATTTCTCCAAGATAACATGCCAGGATGACGTGTATGCGCACCGTCTCTCCCTTAATGGGTGGACTTTTAAAAGTTAATAGTTATTCCAGAAGTAATTTTCTGGGAAAATGTACAAATCGGTAGCTTATATCAAAACATTTATATTATTAATACAATTAACTACTTTAAACATCCAGAGATGTTTAAAGCATCAGTAGGCTTGAGAACTAGATGATGCGTGAGCCTTAGGGTCACGTCTTAGCTGTTCCTAAAGACTTAGGCCAAAGACTAGTCTGAGATGTGTTTTCCAGGGTGCCTTTGTCCTGTGCCCCACTTGTCTCCCACCTGCCCTTCCAAGAGCGCTTGCACACTGTGCTTCCTACTTCAGCTGCACCATTTACCATCACAAATCTGCTAGCTGTTTGGCCTTTTGCTAGCTGTTTCCTAGTACAACTTTCTAGTTGGTTAGTAAGGCTTCAGAGCAGTAGAGCTATCTGGTACTGTGGTAGAAGATCTATCAGGGCCTTTACAGTTACCTTGATGTGGGATATGGGAGAAGCATTCAAGGACATCTTTCTCTATAACAGGCTAGTTGTTGAAAAGGCAAACTCCTTCCTCACATTTTCCAGTGTATTGGTTCTTGCCACCTCTTTGGCTCCCAAAGCTCCCCAGGCCACCTTCTCCGACACCAGCCTTTAAGCTTTTGTGCCATATCACGCAGAAGGTACTTGGGCCAATGCAACACAGGCTGTGGGTGCCATATGGAAAAGCCACACCATATACATATGTGCAGGGTATTTCTGAAGCCAGAAGGAGTGTAGAACAGTGTGTAACTGATCTAGCTTTATCTTTCCCTAGCCCTTGAAAATTTTAATCATTGACAGATCTTTAGGCTATAAATAGAATCATGTAAGGAAATGAATCCGTGTTAAAACCAAATATGTACTTTTGTTTTTATATGGCCCTGGAACTGTGTGTGGATGTATGAAAATGTAGGTTGAACGTTTGAATACAGATGGGCTAGATGTCCCAATAAAATACGCGGAGAAGGATGAATACACGAATGGAGATAGTGTGTATCAATCTGCTCAAGTAGGGATTTTCATGGTCAAGCAGAGGCTTTGCTTCCACCAGGTTCAGGTGCAGAGTTCACTTAGAGGGCTGCCAGAGCTTGCGAGAACCCTGGCTACATGTCTCTGCCTTCCATGCCACAAAGAACATGGGTCCCCAGCCCGTGAAGGGATGGCATCCGGAGTCAGGTTCCAGGCAGTATTTTCTTTTGGAGTAACCTCTTTCCTTCTTTCCCTTCTACCTCTTCTAGGCAGGACAGGTCTGCTTGCTGAGCTCTTGCCCAGTTTTGCTGTGGAGATAATGCCAGGTATTCAGACATTTAACTCTACTTGCTTAATTTGCTGTGACTCCATCTGTCTTATTTCTGCACTCGTCACTAACTGCTCCTTTAATTATTTATATGTCTATATGTGTCTGTGGTTTTTTCCAGGATGACCTGAGAGCATTGGAAGAGACTTGAAATTGTATTCTGTTACTAGACCCTAAAAGAATAATGATAAATAAGCATAGACTGAGGTGGGGTGCAGTCCCTCAGATTGCCTGCAAGCTCTCTGGCGATCTCCATGCCTATCTAGGTATTTAAGCTGTACCCAGAAAACTATAAGAGCCCTTAACAGAGTCATTATTTAGCTACATTCCTTACTCACTAAGTTACATGTTCACAAAATTGGCATACAGCCATGTAATTCTGAATTACCTTTTACAACTCTATCAGAATATTTTCTCTAACTTTATAATAAAAGCTATATATCCCTCCTCCCTTGAAAGGTACCAGAGGTACAGATTTAAATTGCTTTGTATACAACTTCATAATTTCTTGCGCCTCCTAAATCCTTGGGTTCGCTGGACCATACACACTTTCCCAAATGCACCGCTCTGCTTTTTAGGTGGCCTAGGTTGAACACACCCGCATAGACAAGCTGACAGTAGTTTGGCAGAACACAGTAGTCATTTGAGTGCAAAGAGGCTCAGAGAGAAGTCTGAATGACCTATGGCAGAGGGCATATCCAACTGAGGGAGGGGGAAAGGAGGTGACTCAGTCTTGTGTTGGAGGGTTTCTGCCCAAGCTTTCAGAACTTGTTGTTCCTGTTGGGAACAACAAAGAGATACAGAAATGTACCTGCCACTGACTTCATTTTAATTCAAGTTTGAAGAAGCATCTAGAATCTTTACAGTGGAACTTGACCAATTATGAATTCCCCTGGTCCTTTCTCATTAGCTGTCACCCCAGTGCAGACAGTCTTCCTGTCGATGCTGGTCCCTAGAACACACATAGGTACCCCTTTGTGATCCTCCTGTCCAGAGTTCCATCAGTGCGATATACATGTTCATCCCTCACACACACACACACACACAATGTTACGTTGCATTCCTTCCCCAGGTCCCATGGAATGGATGTGCGCCTGGCCTGGCTGTGGGCCACCTTGAGCGTGGTTTTTCTCTGTGCGTCCTTGCAGAGTGGGTGTTTGTTGGCCTGGTGATCCTGGGAGTCTTCCTCTTCTTCGTCCTGGTGGGGATCTGCTGGTGCCAGTGCTGTCCTCACAGCTGCTGCTGCTACATCCGCTGTCCCTGCTGCCCAGAGTCCTGCTGCTGCCCACAGGCCTGTGAGTACCGTGGGGACAGACCGGGATCAAGAGAAACGTCCTCTGTCAGGCAGCCGTGTGCCCTGAGCCCCTCCCTTACCTTCGTTCTTCCCCCAAAGTCAGTCATTCCAGACTTGTTTCTCTGCTTGGAGCCCCCAGCTCCCAGCAGTGACCATCCTGTCTGCCTTCTCACCCCCGTGCATCCCTCCATGTTTTTGGCCACACCTGTCACCCTGTACTTGGAATCCCCATGGACACTAGTGACGGCAGGAAGGGCCAGTTCAGAACAGCAAGGTTGTGCAGTTAGGCTGTGCCCTCTCCTTGGGGCATTCAGACTGGAGGCTCTGTCTCTGGTCGTGCCATGCATAGGCAGGGAGCCTGCCTTCTTTATAGCATGTGCAAAATGTGCTTTTGGGTACCATCCAGCCACAGATGACTTTTATTTACTCCCATGACAAAATGGGCCACAGAGGCACTCGTCCTCATTTAGTGATTCACGGTTTTGCTTTACTGGCCAAGCCTGGTAAGTATTCAATTTGGCAACCCTGCCATGAAGCAAACACAGCTTGAAGGAAGGAGACACACGTATGTCTTTGGTACCTTGAGTAGAGCAGTTGGCATGAGCCAGTGCTTCTGAGGTCACAGAGCAGGTCCAGGTGCCTTTCTATTGCCTACTGGAACTCTCTAGAAGAGGGTCAGGATCCTCGCAGAAGGGGTCCTGGGCAACCCGGCTGCTGGGCCTCCTCCAGTGGGGGAAGGCAGCCAACAGGCAATGTGGGTACGAGTGGGCTGCTGCTGTCACTGAGGCGGCTGCTGTGACAACTCCCAGAACCGTTTAATTACTCAGTTGCCAGGTACTAAACACTGTAATTCCGTATGTCGGTGCTTTTCGGCAGAGCTGGAAGAGTCCAAGAAAGTGGGGGTGAGTGGTTCTAATGAATCTGTTCAGGTTTAGGAGCGCGCACTTGTGTGTGTGTGTACAGGCGTGCACACACATACACACACACAGACACAAACCAGGACCTCCCTAGAGTATATCCTCAGGGATGTTTGGTGTGAGGGTTGCGGAGGGTGGGACAATATAATCTCTTTTGCTCTTCATCTCCTTCCACAGTGTATGAAGCAGGGAAAGCAGCAAAGGCCGGGTACCCTCCCTCTGTCTCCGGTGTCCCTGGTCCCTACTCCATCCCCTCTGTCCCCTTGGGAGGAGGCCCCTCATCTATCATGCCGATGGACAAGCCGCACCCACCTCCCCTGGCTCCGAGTGACTCCACTGGAGGAAGCCACAGTGGTAAATGTAGTTCCAGACCTCCCCTGTCCCATGCTGCTCTTGGCTTCCACTCTGCTTCTTGCTGAGAACCATCAGTGATGCTTCTTTAGGAAATGATTGTCTCCACTGCAGCAATGAGACCCTCCCAGCTCTATCCACTACTTTCCGGAGTGCACAGCAGGCTTTGCTGGGGCAGCAGGCCCCTGCTTTCTCCCCATGCTAAAACAATAAGCGCAGAAGCATGGTTCCTCTAAATGTTGACCTTTCAGTTCATAGTTGTCACCTCCCTGCCTAGTGCCCAGGGTGGTGGCAGATTCCATGACAGACACCAAGTGTGGGATCTGGTTTGTGTCAAAAGCAGCCTGGCCCCCTCAAGGGTAAAAAAAGAACGGACTGTCTTTCTTAGGATAATTAGATGCTAAGGGATGGTGCTGGAAGTTCAAAGAGAAAGGGCCAGACTGGTGCAGTCTTCCTGGAGGAGGTGAGATTTGAGCTGGGCTGGAGGAATGAGGAGGTCTCACGAGGGATAGGTGCTGAGCAGCCTTGGAAGGCAGCTTGGCAAAAGTGTGGTCACAGAGCACAATGTGACACCGGATCCAACTTCCATGACTGATCAGAAGAGAGTAGAAGGGTGTGTGGAGCCAGAGTGGAAGGTCCTTGAAACCCCTCCAGCAGGTCTGGGGCTTGGTGCAATAAGTGAGTGAAGGGCCAACACAGGCCACTGCCAGGGTGAAGAGGGGCTTGCTGTCAAGGCCAGTGCCAGGGGAAGAATAAGGAAGCAGAGGTCACAAGCTGAGATGTGACTCAAGTGACTCAGGTGGGACTTGTGAGCTCCTGAATGATGCCAGAGAAGTTGGGGTTGGTGTGGGTAGATGAATCTGAGAGATGCTTTGGAAGAAGAAACAGTAAGCCTTTAGGAAATGAAGTGAAGGGAGGCTCCAGAGAACTTTGCTCTGTCTAGTGCAAGATCACAGATGGAAATGAAGTCATTGCTAAAGGAGAGCTTATTTGGGTGAAGATTAGCACCTTGGGGGCATGATGAATTTGTGGTTATCAGCAGAGTAGAGGATAGAGTGTCTTTAAAACAGCTTCCTGGAGGCCTCCCAGGATGACAGGATGTGAAGATTAGGATTGTGTGTGTAGGAGATTTAGAAGATCGTTTTTTGAAGCTCTGGATGTGAGTGTGCTCCTGGCAGGGTCTGGACTGCCTTCCAGGGGGTGGGGAAGGGCATCGCCCACTTAGTGGCCTGTCAGTGCTGGTTCACGGGAGTGGACATCCCCAGTGAGTAAGTGGTATTGTGCTTTCTCCCTCTGGAGCCACAAGCAGAATACTGATTTTGGAGATTGGAAATGAGTTACAGACTAAGAAGTAAAAGTTAATGATCAAGGACACACAGGGAATTTGAGATGAGATAGACCATTTCCCCACAAGACGGCATGGACAAAGGGGACATCAAAGGAACGAGTCTCGCACACTTTATTTACAGATTCCGCTTTTTCCCAGCTTCTTCCCTCCCATCAGAACTCTTTCCCTCTTCTTATTTAATGGATTCTTACCATAAAGTGACTCTTATAGAGTGACTTCTTTTAGCCTTTCCCAAGTTTCTATTGGTTGCAGTTAAATCATTTTGGCCCCAACCTGCCGCACTAATCAAAGACAATTAAAAGTGGCTTGAAAAATAGGGAAATGTCTTATTTGTGTCACATAGCAAAGGCCCTAAGGTGGGGTGGCTCCAGGGTTGGTCAGCTGAACAGGTCACATACCTTTGCAACAGGATCTGATTCTTCCCATCTTTTGTGGAGTCATCCTGAGCATCCTCTGTCCTTGTAGGCCAGCACCCTCATTATGCCATGATGACCAGACTTCCAGGAGCTAAATGTATGCCAAGATAGAAAAAGCCGAGCTTCCCTCCCTTCTACAGGCCTTTCCTCACAGTGTTATCTGCAAGAATTGTGTTCCATGCCTATTCCTACAGCAGTTAGCGCAGTTATCCAGCTTATCTCTTAAACACCTAACCACCTTGGAGATGACCAAAATCAGGATCCTGGTAACAAGGAGAGAGAAGAAGGTAACAGCTGTGTTGGTTACAGCTAGTCTGGCCCATGTTGTCATTATCTGGTTGAGTCAGGACAGAGTTCTTCACAATCCCCCACCAGGCACAAGTCTGTGCATAGTTTCACAGGCAGAGTTAGAGATGGCATTTAGTCATTTCTTCTTTAAGAAAGGTGGCATTGTGTACAAAAGTGACCAGTGATATAAGAAGATAATGAATAATTTTTAAAAAAAAAAAAAAGGTGATTTTGATCAATGTTCCATATAGGTTATTCTGTAAAGAATGTTAGAAATGTTAAGAAATGCTGATTTGTAAAGATGTAAATTTAGCCTATCTTATATTTATATGCTACTTCAATTTTAGGGTAATCATCTAGCAACAGTCATTTTCCAGATTACATTTGTACACAATACACTTGTGAACATTCTGTGCATTTGAAAGATGTTGTTGATGAGCTATGTATAGGATAGCCCGTTGATTACCAGTTGGAGACAGATCAGAGGCCCCCTGATTCCTGCTTCCATTCTTCACAGCAGCTCCTTGAGACCTCTGTAACAACAAAAGATGGTCTCCTGCTCTGCTCTGGATCTGGCCCCTTCAGCCCTTTCATCATCATCAAGTTTCTCTCCTGAGAAAGCTCCTTTCTTCTCACCTCAGACCTGCAGCCCTTCCTTCTTGAGAGACTCCTCCCTTTTAGCTTTCAAAACATGTTGAGATTTCTCCCATTGCAATACAATTGTGAAAACCTTGTCTTCTAATGTTACTTCTCTTTTTTTTATAGCCCTTTTCATAGCCAAACTCCTTGAAAGAGTTTTGAATATTTAATGTCTCCATTTCCTCAGCTTTCACCTACTCTTCAACTAAATTCTGCCTCACTATCGCTTTCACCACTCCAAAAACCAGCTCTTGCCAAGTTGCCTTTTTTGCTAAATCTAATAGATACTTTTCAGACCCTTTCTTCCTTTGACTTCTCAAAAGCATCTGCTGTCTATCCCTTATCCATTCATCGTGCTCGGCCTTCCTCCACTCTAGACTTTTGTAATTTTTCCTACTTATCTTGCATGTGCAGGATGTTTTTCCGCTATCTATCTCCCAGATATTGGGGTGCTCTCCCTGGGAATTCGTAACTATGCCTGCTACTGCAGTCCTCATCGGTATGCTGGTGACTCCCAACCCTAGTCTTTCCTCTTCTTCAATGCCACCTATCCTACTGCCTTCTAGACTCCTCCACCAGGATATCTTGAGGGCATTTTAAGATATCCTGGTGGAGGATAAATAATAAAATTAATCTACTGTTTGTCAGTTTCAAAGCAACTCCCACATTTCTTATTTCAGTTGTTAACACCCTTTTTCATTTAGTAGCCCAAACCAGAAGCTGGGACTTCATCCTTATCTCTTCTTCCTCTCTTCCCTCATCCAAGAGGTCCCCAAGTCATTCAAGTTGTATCTCAAAATTACTTTGAGTTGGTTTCCTTTGCTCTGTCTTCATTGCAACTCTCTTAGTTCTTGCTATCATTATCTCTCCCTTTGATTAATACAGTTACCTCCTACTTAGCCTTTGCACATTGACTCTTACCTTGTTCTCATCTATTTAATTTCCACATCTACATGGCCTTCATAGATACTCTTGCAAAATTGAGTAGGCAAGCTGGGTTTTGAAATGCCATTTTCAAAACTAATAAGGATGTGTGTGTCTATATATATGCCTAGTGTATGTACACAGACAATATGCAAATCTTAAGCATCACTTCTCCCACAACTGCTGCCACCCTGGAGGTGGAATCTGTCAGCTGTTCCATTATCCATAAACAGCCTTACTTTGCTCAGGAACACAGGATAGGAGGAGCAAGGCTACATCCATGGATATCTACTTTAGAGATTTTTGCGAGTTTTATACGGTGGATTTTGCTCTTAGTTGAAAATTTGCTGAAAAATAGCTGAGCCTTAATTGAGTCAGAAATATCAGTCAAGTCCTTTAACAATAAGAATTTCTGAGTGTAGAGTTTAGCATCAAAGTGAATACCCCAGCCTCCCCTCTCAGTAAAATCAAAGTTGGCAAGGCTAATAAATTAGAGGAGGTGAAGTATGAAGCACCATCCCCAGCCAAGGACTTAAGTCACACTTGACTTAAGTCAACTTGAAAAGAGAAAATCAATCATCCATCAACCCTAACTAAAACATTACTGAGGAAAAAGTCATTTCCCCCAAAATGCTAGCCTAGGACCTTTCTCATTAAAATATCACCACACATCAGAAAGTTCTCTGGTCTTAAGACAAATTACAGATAAAAGTCAACCTGACACCATCCTATTTGTTTTCAAATAAAGAAACATTTAATGCCTGCTTACAGATTTTCCCTCAAGGAATGTTTTGTCTAGTAGAGTGCTTTCTGGGTTCTAGTGGATAGAAGTAAATGAGCAAAAATTTCTTCAAAGCAGTCTGTGGTAAGACTGTTCTCAGAGAAGGAAAAGTCTCATCTGCTTGGTGGGATCATGAAATGTTTTCTGCTGTTTATTATGCCCCTGAGTGCAGCTGTCACACACAGCTAGAGTTTACCAGGATGAGAATATGAATTCTAGTGGGCAGCACACCCAAACCCATAACAAAACCAGACGCAAAGCTCTGAAAAGAACTGCCTTGCTTCAGTTAGTCTCTGAAGTGACGATCTCTCTAAAGTCTAAGGATCAATACTTTGCCTCTGTCTTTTTTGACAAATTGGGGGATTTTGCCTTTTGAAGCCAGGGGTGGGTGTGAGTGAGCCATCAAAGCTAGTACAGTGGCGTCTCACAAGTATTAAGACAAAACTACCATCTTCATTGGAGGCTGCAGAGTCACTGTGACTTCTCAGGAACATGATAACCTATACCACATAATCAAATCTGCCTCTTAATGGGGAATGTAATTTGTTAGAATGACACAGAAAACAATCTAAGCTACAGTTGAAGTTGCTGTTAACAGAGACATCCAGCTGTTGCTCAGGATGGCCGCCATCGCTCACTGCCAGGGGACAGCTGGTACATTGTCCCCCATGACACCACTTCCCAGTCCTTTCCCCCATTCCATTAGTACCAATGTTTAGCATATCTCTGCTTCATTTATTAAGACCACGTAGAGAAAGCCATAGCTGCAGGTAGACTGAATCCCCTCCTAATGCCTACAAACATTCATTTTCTCCATGTAAAAAAGAATCACTAAGAACAAGAAAATTTACCTAAACTGTGCTATTTCCTCAAGCTACCATTCAAGTCTTCCCCTTCCTGATGAAAATTCTCTGACAAACCATAGCTTCTTCTACCTTACGTTGTAGTCCCTTATAACACAGTTTCTCTCCCTGAGTTCTGTTCATTCATTCATTCAAACACATGTTTTAAGTGTCTACATTATACTAGGTACTAGGTACTAGGGATGCAGATACAGAGAACTGATCCTTATCCTCAGGAACTTAATAGTATAGGGAGGGAAATTCTAATGAAAATACTTCCTAAAGAAATTTTTTAACCCTCCCCCCATCCTCAAGCTATATAGCTCAGCAAATACTTATTAAGTGGGCTTTACACTGATCCAGAATGATAAGGATTCCTTTCCTCCAGGAGTCATTAGGGGAAGATTAGACATTAATGCAAAGAGCTTCAAACCAGCTAGAATATATTTAGGACCATAATGAAGGTACAAAGTCAATGAGTTATTAGCTAGGAGTCAAACACAGAGAAGAGAAGCAATAGAACTTTTGTAGCTTATAACGCGAAGAAAGCCTTTGAAATAAAGTAACATTTGGGCTGACCTTCATAATTACAAAGAACTGAACGTGTTTTGCTGATTTGATCTTTGTGTTTTCTTTATGAGAGTGCTGATAGGGTGAGGAGTATTAGTTGGGTTTTTTAGAAAACTGAATCTCAGGTAGGGGCCATTGATTTGAGGTTCCGCATACACCACAGCATGCCCACAGGTGCTGGAACCGGCCTCCCAGCTCTGTTTCATCCATCAGACATAACTGCCTCGGAACAGACAGAGCATTTCCGTGGGATAATTGCATTTTAATTGAACTGTCTGTACTACTCTGTAAACGCCTCTGCAGAGATTGAAGAGGGTGTAGCTTGATAAGTAAAATAATTTCTGCTAATAATTGCTTCTGCGTAAGGATTATGGATCTAACCTACAGGAGAAGGTGCCACTAAGAAGCAGGTACTTCGTGGCATTTTTAAAGTAATTCCAGTTTGCAGCGAATGTGGACTGCCCAGTGTATTCTCAAATAGAAAGTCAGTGCACCTGCAATGGGTGTGTGGGCAGCTTCCCGGTCTGCAGTGCCAACGCTGTGATTAGAGTGTGGAATATTATATTTTAATCTCTCATGTACATAGCTTGTGTGGGAGCTTTGACAAGGGTAACACAATCAGAGAAAGGAAAGCAGGATTTTCTCCAAAGGGACACGCAGTGATCTGACTTCTTGGTGGCATCTGCCTGCCTTTGGGAGCAGAGACTGTACAGTCCTAGCAGGCTAAAAGATGGGGCCATGCCTCAGACCACACCACCCGCAGCCCCACTACAAGCATTTCCTACCCTGGACTCTCCTTTCTCCACTTCCTTTTCTATCCTTCTGCACTACCTGTGTTCCTTGACTCCACAGAGGCAAGATGCCCAAAATGGCTAGGCTTCAGTGAAACTCCATATGGCACTGCCAGTGTTCTGAGCCAGTTATAAAACCCACCTAAGCCAAAGTTTCCTCACAAAATGTGGCTAAAAATAGTAACTTCCTTAGGTGGTTGAGAGGAGCAAATGGTGTGTAAAGCACTTAGCTTAGTACCGAGTTCATTTTCAATACCCAATACGTATTGTCTTGCCATCACTGTTCTGTCTCCATCCCCTTCATTCCTTGCTTGCTTTTCCCTCCCCCTCTCATCTGTGAAGATTAGACCTGCCTGTGTCTGGTCACTGTGGGACTAGCATTGGACTAAACTTCAGTGGTACGGGGCTTATCAGCCTTTGTCCCTGAGAGGATGAGGGATGGGAATGTGGGTGATGGTATTATCTGTCATGCTTTAGCTTTGTTTTTTATTATGTCCTGAAAATAACACCTGCTTGGAACCATGAAGCAGCAGGTTGAATTAATCATGTCTACAATATGATATTCTCTTTCCTGTGGGGAAAATGCTAAAGAAATAAAATGAAACTCTATTGTTAGTAATCTATGGGTTTTGCATCTTATTTTGTACCAATGCATATATAGCATGTCATCTAATACTAGCTCTTGTGGACCACCCAGTTCTAGAATTTCCACACAATCTCCCAGACAACTAGAGGCTTCTATGTTACCTCTGTCCTGACCCCTGAGGTTTGGGTATCTACTTTAAAGTCACATGTGCCCCACCAAGTGAAGGTGTGATGTTCACACAGGAGCAGGGGCAAGAAAGTGGTCTTTGTACATGAGTAGATTCCCCCAGGCTTTGAGAAGCTTTGTAAGCTTGACATGGGGCTATCAGCAGTCAAGAGATGCAAAATAAAGATTGACAAATAACTAAACTATTGGAAGAGACTTGGTGGTTGGGTACTACTCCCCAGTCCAGTGATGCCACCTGATAAAGGGGCTCTCAGATATGGTTCCACGTGGATCAATGCAGATTACTTTTTCGGGGTGGTTTCAAAAAGAGCTATTGTAAGTGAGGGCTATTTTTCTATTGGGAAGAATAAACAAAGACTTCCTTCCTCTCATTCTTTCCACTTACCCGCTTGTCCTTTTCCCAACAGTTCGCAAAGGTTACCGGATCCAAGCTGACAAAGAGAGAGACTCCATGAAGGTCCTATACTATGTCGAGAAGGAGCTGGCTCAGTTTGATCCGGCGAGAAGGATGAGAGGCAGATGTGAGCATCTTTCCGTTGTATCTGATTTGTGCCTCCTACAGGGGTTCCTAGCTAACGGAGATTTGAGAGAGTTCCAAACTTGGGCAACTCTGAGCTTTCAGAGTCAGAACTAGCAGGTGCACTGGGGACATCATCCTGAAGAAAGTAGTTCTAAATACAAAGAAGGGAGAAAAGGGGGCATCAGAGGTGAAGTGTAAAGCATGGGGGTGTCACCTGGATTTATGGTATGTTCTTCATGGAACAGCCAGTCCTGCTAAGGCAGGCAACCCCAGGGTAGGCAATGTTTTATTGAGAGAGTCTTTTCCTACTACCTCCTCTAAAGTAAATCTTCAAAATAATGAGTTAAGAGATGGAAGCTCAAGTATCAATTTTCTAAACATGAAAGGCACTCTAGCATTGAATAATCCAGCTACTACTTGCTTTACGGAGGCCTCAGTGACAAGAACAGTCTGGCAAGTGACTCCTGAAGAGAGACCCACCTTCCAGCAGCAGCCTCTAAAGGGCAAACATGGAGGCCACCTCTCTTGCCAAAGGAACGTTTAAATGACTGAGTCTGCAGATGACAGCACCCCAGCTCTTAACCCCAGCCCTTGGGGACTTTGCAGCTAACTCTTCTAGTCCAAATGACCATCATGAAAGGCAGCCCCGGGGCAGGTCTGACATGAATGGCTAATTGTCAGAGAGGCTAATTGTCAGTGAGGTTGCTAGGGCTCTTCTCCTGCATTGGAACCAATGGAAGCCTTGATGGAATTGTTGGGGAAACAGTCCCAGACTAGAGGAGCTTTATGCAGATTAAGGACAACATATTCCTCCCGGTTTGCAATGCTATATTCATCCTGTCTGAGTTGCAGCCATCGCTGCATCCTCCCACCACCTTGACTATAAAAAGACCACCTCCAGATTGGAATGTCAGGAATGCAGATGTCACTGCACTTGACAAGCTAGTTGTAACGGTGTTGTCATGGATCCCTGGAAGGGGACAGAGACAGAGACAGTCCATGATCAAGGAGAAGAAACCTGTGGAGGGAATATGTGACTCTCACAGCTCAGAGAAAAAGTTTAAAACTGAGGCTAAGCCTAAGGAACAGAGCCTAGTTTAGATGCTGTCTACCTGCTTAAATGATAGAGGATCCAGGTATAATAGTCATAAGGTAATGAATCTTCGCATCCTAGGGGACACTAAGGGTGACTTTGGCTGCCCTTTGCTATGTATAGAAAAGGAAAGAGAAGCCCAGAGTGTCAAAGTGACAGATACAGAATTAGTGCTTTGGTTTTTACACAGGAAACTTTGAGCAAATTGGGGGTGGCTATAGGGTGGGGGACTATAGTCCTCTAGCTCATAGGACTTTAAAATTCTAGAGCCAGAAGAGACTCAGTTATTGAATCCACGAAGCAGAGAAGAAAGTCAGCAGCACCTATACTCTGTGCCAGAGCAGAACTGGATCCTGCCTGCTGATAGGTTAACTGTGTGGAGATGAAGTAGGGATATAGTTTACATCCCTTAGAGAGGTTCTGAGAGCTAAACAAACCCTGGGTGGCTCAGGGAAAAGGAATCATCGTATGGTTTCAGATTTCGGCAAGGAAGTCAGAAGAACTGGGGAGTCTGTAAGAACAAGGAGTTCCAGGGTCAGCACATGAATTTTCTGGCCTTGATGATGCTCATTGGCCTTGCCCCTTGTAAGTGGGGCGGGGAGGTGGGGTTGCTCTTGGCATGTTTTTAATCTAGAATCCTTGTACAGAGTCATCAAGCAATAGTCCCAAAGCATATATATTCCACCTTTTCTTTTTGTGAGTAAGTTTTATTGGGACACGGTCATGCCACTTCACTTCCATATTTTCTATGATTCCTTTTCATGCCACAATAGCAGAGTTTAATAGTGGTAACAGTATAGCTTGCAAAACTTAAAATATTTACTGTCTTTCCCCTCACAGAAGAGGTTTACTCATCTTGTCCTAGAGTTAGATTAATGGGTGTCAGCAAAGTAGGATGTTGACATCATGTTTAGTGTGCTAGAAATTTTAGTGCTCATACAACCTTGATAGTCCATCATTATGAATGGCAAAATAGGGAGCACTCACTATCTGGAGAAATGGAAAAGGTCCAGTATGCTAAGAAGTTTAAGAAAAGTCTTGAGCCAACAATGTGAATTTTCAGTAGTCTCACTTGGTACATTTTAAAGTTCTCTTGTGTAGTTCTTGAGAAATTACAATTCTTTAATTTCATGAGTTATGAGAAAGGGATTGTGAGTGATGAAATAGAAGGTTCTCAAGTTTATTAAGCAGTAGTATCAGAGTTATTTTCCTTTAAAATGAGCACAAACTAGTCCATTCTCCTTCAGAGGAAGAGTTGGTCTAATAATTACAAAACTTGCCAAAAGGTATAAGAAATTTTCCAGCTGATTGCATGACCCAACGGAGTGATGTTTACAGTTAGCCCTGGGTCCTGGTAAAAGCAAGCCACAAGACTATGTTCATGAGGTGGGGGGAAGCCCTCTCCCCTTTTGGTGAGTGGGAACCAGCAAAAATTCTCTGCTGCAAAGACAGCTGTAGTGAGGAGAAATAGAGGGGAATGTAAGACACAGAGGGCTCCCTGCAGTCTGTCTTGGCTTAGCTCTCCCTGCACAGCCAGGCCTTATACCTTATAAATGTTGATTTTGATAATATTTTGAAGTTCTAACCAAAGGATTTGAGAAAACAAATAGATTCAGTTACATTACAAATATAGTCACTAGATTTATTTTTTTAAGTAAAATGAAATTCAATCTATTTCAAAGTTCTATAAATAAGTTGTTTTTCCCCTTCCAGATTGTGATTTCAGTACTTGTTCACAAGTGCTTTGTAAAAAAAGCTACTTAGGCCACCTTAGGAAATGAGAAAGAAATCTTTGATCAGCCCCACTTTACCCATTGACATTATTGATTGGGGCAAGAGTACAAGTGCATCCCACACCCCCTTTTTCACCCCATATCTCCAAACAACTGCCCTGCCCTGCCCTGGTCACATACACATGGTGCCCTCTGGGACATGGTGCCATTTGGGGAAGATAGTCCAGGTTCCTGGATGAGCATCCGGAAGGGGCTAGATGGACAGTAGGTTCTGTGGACTGACTCCCTGCTCTATAGACCAGGGCATAGCTGAAGGAGGGGGGGACTGGAACACCTCTAAAGCATGGGGTGGCACTGACTCTGAAGGCCCCATCATGGGACATGGGCAGCAGTAGAGAATATTCTCTGATCTGTAGCCTTTCTCTTTTTGCCCTTTTGACTCAGCATGCCTGGGATCCTCACAGCTCTTCCCAGAATTATACAAGAACATGAAAAACCTTTGAATGAGGACGATGATGTACTAGGAGGTGGCCTGCTGCAGAGAGCCCCAGTTCTCGGAAGCCTCCCTTAGGTAGAACGACAACAGTTGTTTCTTATTCTAAGAACAGAGCATGTAGGAATCTTCCCTCTCCATAGGCAAGTGGGCTTCTTCTAGCCAGAGCACCTTCCTGCTGAGCTAAGAATGCAGTCACCACTAGGTGCAGGGTCACAGCCTATCTGGACATGACTTGAGGCTCTCAGGCGGGAGTCTCCCAGAGCTTCTGTTCTCAGTCTTTAACTGAGTTCTCATACTAACATGGAGAAATCTGCCATGCCTGGTTCTGTCCCTACAGATAACAACACCATCTCAGAACTCAGCTCTCTGCATGAGGAGGATGGCAATTTCCGCCAGTCTTACCACCAGATGCGAACTAAGCAATTCCCCATGTCCGGGGACGTGGAGAGTAATCCTGACTACTGGTCAGGTGCCATGGGCAGCACTGGGGCAAGCCGGGGACCCTCAGCCATGGAATATAACAAAGAGGATCGGGACAGCTTCAGGCACAGGTGAGGAAAGCTGGGGGGAGGGGGCACTGTAAATGGAGGGAGGGTGAATATGGGCTGTCACCCAATATCATCTCTGTCTCCCATTCTAGTTTACCCTGACATGTCTCTTCTAAGAGCTGTTGAACACCCCCTTCTCGCCTTTATTAAGCAAGGGAACATTCAAGGGCCTCTGAAATGACTTCTCTGGACCCTTTGTTAAGATTTCCCTTTCTCAGCTGTTTAATTCTGTAACCTCTTAAAAACGCCAGCCATCAACACCATCATTTTGTGTCATTTGTTATGAAAAAGGTAAAACACCAAAGACAGACTATTGAATTTAATTCTAACTCTAAAGGAGTTAGCCACGAATGTCATATTGTAAGTTGGGGACAGCAATGCACAGATAAACAGGTAAACAGTTTCCCCTGGGTCATGTGGACAGTGAATGTGGGAAGCCAGCATTTGCATCCAGTTTTGTGGGGCTACATTCCCACTGAACAGCCTCTTCCCCCACTGACCTGGCCTTTATTTACCCTGAAGAACAGAAGACACTGCCTTTCTTTCAAACCTACCCACTGCAGGGGTTCCTGTGACCTACTGCTCCAAGACGTAGCCTGACCCTTGGCTCTGAAGGAGGAAAAAGCCCAACATTACAAGGGCCACTTGGGCCACAACTGTGTGCTGCAAGCCACAATGCCCATGCTGGCCCTGAGGGTTCAGGAAGTACAACCAGAGGTCAGATGATAGTGATCAGAAAGCTGTGGGCCTGTGTTTCAGCACAGCTAAGCACAAAGCATTTTATCCCAAGTGTTTAGGGTTTTTATTATTATTATAGTTGATTTTTACATCATTTTGTGCCTTTTTCCATCTTAGTTGTAATCCTTCTGGACTTTCCATCACCAATTCACCAGGCACAAAGCATTTTTATCCACACAGTTCTCTTTTGGCCCAAACTTGAGAGAGCGCGCTGGTTGCCTTCACTTTACTGTTTGAGATGCCCAAGATTATCATCCAGGGAGGAGGAGAGAGTTGTGTCATGTCTTATACCCACATCTCCTAACCGTATCCCAAAACACAATGGGCTGTCTTGTTCCCCACCCTTAAACCTCCTGTCTCAGCCCACAACTACTGGACACTTGATACTGCCGGGTCGCCTGATCACTGTCTCCTCTGCCCTCAGCCAGCCACGGTCCAAGTCGGAGATGCTGTCGCGAAAGAACTTCGCCACCGGGGTGCCGGCCGTCTCCATGGACGAGCTGGCGGCCTTTGCCGACTCCTACGGGCCGCGGCCGCGCCGGGCAGATGGCAATAACCATGAGGCCCGGACCGGGAGCCGCTTCGAGCGCTCGGAGTCGCGGGCGCACGGGGGCTGCTACCCCGACGGCTCGCTGGAGGAGTACTACCCGCGGAGCCGCAGCCGGGAGCCCCTGGGCGACACGGAGCGCAGCTGGGCCTACAGCCCCGCGCGCCGGCGGCCGCCAGATGAAGCGCACTTGCCGCGCCTGGTGAGCCGCACGCCGAGCGCGGTGCCCAAGTATGACCACGCGCACCGTGGCGGCGCGCCCGAGCGCCAGGCCCGGCCCGAGGGCGCCAGCCGAGGCGGGAGCCTGGAGACGCCCGCCAAGCTCAGTGCTCGGCTAGGCCCGCGCAGCGCCTCTTACTACGCCTGGTCGCCACCCGCTACCTACTCCTCGGCTGTGTCGGGCGCTGAAGACGACGATGAGGATGAGACCGACGAAGCTCTGCCGCCCTACAGTGAGCGTGAGCTGAGCCGCGGCCCGTCCTACCGCGGCGGCAGAGAGCTGTCCTTCCACAGCAACTCGGAGAAGAGGAGGAAAAAGGAGGCCACCAAGAAAACTGTGAGGCCGTGTCTGGCGCTGCTCCTCCAAGTGGGCTGAGCTGGGAGCCTCCAGGCAGGGTCGCAGTCCTGGGGTGGAGGTTGGGGGGTTGGAGAGAACAGGAGGGCCCTTCCCCACAGATGCCAGGTGGGGGACCGACCTATGGAAGCAGCCGGGTTAGCCTGCTCTGGAGAGCACAGATAGCTAACCTGATTTGTTCCCCCTTACTCTATAGAGAACAGGTGAATACACAGGCAGGGAGCTCTGGAGAGTTGGAAAGGCAGTGTGAAGTGTGTGGCTCTTCAGTAAGTCCTTAACAATTCCGTCGGTTCTTGGAGACCCACTTTCAGCTCAAGGACAGCATAATGATACAGGCCCGCAAATAATGTCAGTTGGTTCAACATCATGTGAATTGGTTTTTTCCTCATCCACATTATAACTAAACAACTTTATTTGAGGGCCTGCTGTCAGATAATGACCAGCTTGTAGATGGCATTTAACATCAGGGATTCTAGGCAACCATCACCACAGCAGACCCTTAGGTGGGCCTCTGGGTACAGGGTGTTCTATACATGCTTTATGTGCTTCCTCCTCCCCCCTTCCTCCTACCTAGGAGGAAGGTTTGTAATTTGTTCGAAATGCCAGGTTAATCATCCTTTGTAATTGGTCTTCTATACACATTTCTGCCTTCTCTCTTAAGTAGCCCATTCCATCCCACAGCCCCAAACTATGAGCGGTGGACCTGAGAAACCTTGGAGACAGTCAGTCGCACATGTTCACTGTGGGTTATCCAAGGGCCACACCGAGACTGAGTGCTTTTGCCTCTCCTCAGCTACCCTGCCTCTCCTGCCATTTTTCATGATTGCAAGAAGGGCTTTTATGTAGTGTACAAATGTGGGAAGAACATAAATAGAAAAAGGGTTTGACATTATTAGTCCCTAAAAAACAACCAAATGTGTTTTACTGTTTAAATAGAAAAATGAGATGATCTAAGTAGCTTGAGTAGGGAAGGATCTTTTGGGTGATCTCTTTAAGGGGTATCATCCATGCCTGTTGTAGTACTTTAAGTGCTGTGCTTATTCCCAGCAGGGCACGAAAAAGTTATTCTGCCACCTTGGAACTACATTCCCTTAGATATATGTTGGCTTCAGCACCAGTCTATGGAAATGCCCTGGGTCTGGGTGTACCAGCTATAGACTATAGACTCTGCTCAGGGAACCCTCTGTTCTTTGGGGCACTTTCTCTAACTGGCATGTGGTTTAACTTTGGGTTCTTTCTGTTCTTCTTCAGAACGACTTTCCAACCAGGATGTCCCTTGTGGTCTGATGTTGTTTTCAAAACATCTTTCTGGATGACTAGAAATCAAAAGCCGACTACAGGGACAAGACACAAATCTGCGAGCCAGTAGGTCTGGGACCTTTTCTGGAATGGAAGAACATCTTTGTCAAGGGATGGGAGACACCTTTGAGGGAAGTTGATTCCAAACTTCAGTGTCCGTCTAACTAGTTTGAGAAACATATCAACAAAACAACTATGTGTGAGAGCATTCTCACACGTGGCATTTCACACCTAGAGTTCATCCAGTCCCATCATGCTCAACCAAACCTGGATTCCTTTCCAATTCTGACAGAGTTAGCACTGGACTGCTAATTTCCAAATGTTGCTTCTGCCTACCGTATGCTTTTCTCTCCTGCCTGTGCTGTGTCTAAAGAAAGAAGAATTTATTACTGGTATTAGAAGAAGGCCTTTACTGACAACAGAAGATAGCTCAGGCAAAACAGACCTTTTATCCCTGTCACCTCCCAGTCACCAGTCAATTACTGCTGTTACACTAAAACGGGAAGGCCTCCAGTGAGCTCATGACAGTGACCTGCTGGACAACTCCAGAAATGATTTCAGTTTGCTGCTCTGAATGACAGCTCCTGAGCAAAACAAAGGGAATATATCTTTTTGAAAAGCTGTCTAATTGGTATTTCTTTTTCCATTCTTAGAACATTAACAGCTTTTTCTCTTCTGTATGTGTCAACATCTGAATCTTGGACACTAAGGGCTCTCCTTTTCCTCCCCTCTCCTGGACTTTCCACAGATTGGTGCCACACACAGAGCCCCGCCTCCCTCTGCACTCTGATGAGATTATCATCTGGTGCCTTTTGATAAATGTTTAAAATGTACACATGTAAGAGAAGAGGAGGAAAAATAAGAAAGTAGTAATGCAAAACAGAAAAATAAGAAAGAATGTAAGAGGAAGAAAATATATGGCCTCATTTGTTAATTGGGGGCCATATTCCTTGTAAACTCCACTCCATCGTCTTTGGTTTTGTACCTCATTTACTGTGACAACTTTCTGCCAGTCTAGGTGTGCTACTGCAAGACCCCAGGGATACAGAATGGCATCTCTTGGCCTGACTGGGCTGCTGCCCTTGCTGTTTTTTAGACTTGAGGAATAACACTTGCTCAGGAAGAAGCACTTCTAGTCTCACACTGGCCTAAATAATTATTGATTTTGCTGAAATAAGAACCCCAAAGCTATATCTTTTGGATTTTGTAATTTGGATAGATTGCAAAAAGATGGCCACAAATTTCTCATCAAGAAATGCAATCTATTCCTCCCAACTTGAACCCAGGGCGGCCAAGTACACAGGTAGAAACTTGAAAAATTCTTGTGCATGGGGTTTATCTTCTCTTGCTGCTCTTGGGAGCTTTGCAGTCACCAACAGATGAGCAAACATGGACCATTCTGCTGCATAATGAGAGAAACAGGGCCAGTTAACCAGCTACGTTCTGTTATAGTCTCAACTGATTACAAAGACATTGAGTGAGCCCAGGAAGACCAACAGAACTGCCTGGCTGAGCCCAGCCCAAATTGCTGATTCCTGTGTAAGGCATGAGAAGATGATGCAGTCTTTACATGTTCATGTCCCTTCAAGAAAAAGCCACCTTCTCTTTGAGTGAATATTCAGCCTTGAGTCCCCTATTCCATCTCAACTGAGGTATCTCACAGCCTCACTTTCTCAAAGCTTTTTATTCCATACTATTACTGGGGGTACATAATTGTATCTTATCACTAGAGGACAGTGCTGTCTACCACCCCCAGTAGGGATCCATCTCCATCTGTGGATCCATGGGCAACCATGACAAGGTTTCTTCTTCACATCTCCTTGGTCATCTGCAGAGTCACCTGACTGGAACTAGGCCCTATTCTTCAGTACCATTCACTAGTATCCACTGGTATCCATTACTTCATGTATTTGAAGAACTGTTATGAAATAAAGAAGCCCCTGGGTGAGAATGAGAAGGGTGAGTTGGTATCATTGCTTGGAAGAGAACTGGCCTACCAAAGGACTTCCCACTGCTTCTGGCCTGCCCCAGAGGAACCAGGAGGACAGTTCAGCCCAGTACCTGCACTTGCAAGGACTGGAAAGACATGAGCCATAATCCTGGTGCTGACTTTTAACCCTGCTGGTATCCCTGTGCTCTAAAAGCCTAAGTCTGATCTGTCTGTTTGGGCCCCAGTTCAGGTGGAAAGATGGTTAAAACATTATTTCTTAGTCGCCAGCTCTGGATTTCAACTTGCTCAGGCAATTTTGGAGAATATTGGATAGCTGCAGTAGTTATTATTTCCCTATACTGAGCACTGTGTCAGGCTTCTCACCACCAAAGAGCCCCATAGCACCAGCTGCAGAGACCAAAAATATTGCTTTTCTTAGCCAGGGGCATATATGATTTGGGTGAAGGTTGAGGGGAAGCAATGGAAAAGAATTATTAAAATTGGAAACCTGCAATTCCAAAGACAACAGAATTACAGACACAATAAAAATACAAAGATAACAGGCTCCTGAAAGAACCGGGGGACGGGGGGGCAGGCTTGTCCCCTGTAGGACTGTAACATCACCCCAATTTCCAAGTATTCCTTGGAAAAACAAGAAAAACAGCTGTTTCTGGGCATGTGGACAGGAGGTGAGGCAGAGTCAGCATTCTGTAGCACCTCGGCTTTTTCTTACCATGTTCCTTCCTTCCTTCTCCCCAGTAGTGTGCCCTAACAGAGTGCACTTATACGTGTTAGCTTCCTCCCTAGGTTTTCTTGGGGGTACAAGATAAGTCATGGTCTCTGTCCTTGGATGGAGACCCCCCACAACTTAAATGGGGAACTAAGACATGCCCAAGAAAGGGTTAGGATATTTTATGAATTATAACATGAAACATTGCTATGGATAAATTACAGCAAACCCAGGGAATTAAAGTTTTTTTTTATTTAAGTGAGTATATTTTGATATTTAAGTGTTGTGTGTCCCTTCACCTTAGTTAATGTTCAGTCATCTGAAAAACCAATATTCAAAACCAGAATAGGTAGAGGTGAACTGGGAGGGAGAGGGCTGTGAGGCAGAGGACCCTGTGGGATGCTTGTGAGCTGTAGTGTTGGTGAGTCACCACTGAGTCAGAGACACGTGGGGGGGGCATGCCTGCAGGTGGCAAGAGGGGTCCCCTTGTAGCTGAACTGCTTCTCTATGCCATGTTTATGCACATGTAGAAGCTGGGGACATTAGTCATAGAGTGGTCCAGGTCAGCTGGTCCAGCCACACATGCTCACAGGGATAGTGCTACATCTGCTTCTCTAGGCACTTAGGTCTGCAACTTTGAGGGTGCTGCCCACCCTCCTTCACATAGCACAAGACTTGCTGAGATGATGCACCTCAATCCTTCTCACAGGCCTCACTCTGCACCTGGCACAGAACTGTGCCAACTGGGGTGTGGGAAGGGAGCTGACGCTGTCTAGGCTGAACACTCCTCGACACTTCTGTACATACTGCTAAATAGGCCAGAAGACTTCACCCAGGTAATCCGTAGACACAAGGCAACTTTTGAAAGAGGCTGAAGTCATAGACTTGTAATCTTCCTCAACCCCTCCACATTTTTTCCTTGATAGCTGTTGGAATAAACCATTAGTGAAATCACAACCTAATTAACTCTTCAGACTCCAAACTTGTCTTTTACTGGATCAATGTTTCCCAAAGATAATAGCCATAGATTAGTTGATTGCTGTTAAAATGTATTGTTGGACTCTGCATTAAGGATTGAGTCAGGATTTGTTTAAAGTGTATTTCAGGGAAGTCCTGTTTCCAGATGCATTTGGGAAATGCTGCATTAGATTATACTCCTGGTGTACCCTAAACAGCTGGTTCTGAGACTTCCTTGGGTCTTGAAATGTTTTCTTCACATGCCCAGGTGGCGTCTTCTCACTCCCTTGGGTCTGGTAGTGGCAAAGCCCTCAGCAGTCCAGCTGTGAGTGTGGTGACTGATGTGCCAACAGGGGAGAACTGTGTCATGAAGGGAGAGAAGAAAGCTAGGAGCACCCCAGGCAGCCAGTTATAGACATTTCCAATCTTAGAATAGTCACTTGTGACAATCTCAGATGTGGCAACAAGAATTACAGGTAATTTTCTCATTCCCTAGATGCCACCCTGAGTAAAACTTAGATCATGAAAGAAAGACCATCAGGGAGATGTCAGAAAGAAACCATTTGAAGTAAATTACCGGTGTGGTTAGTCAACCCACCTGAAGACCCAAAGCGGTGTGAGCATGAATAATAAAATCTATATAATAGTCCTTCCAGAATCAGATACAGTTTTTGCCCGCATCTTATGTAAGTTTGAAGCTGATTTGGAGGATATAGAGATCAAATTCATCAAACTAGGGCCAGGTACTTAAAGTTCTAAAAGAAAAAAAGAGTGCCTACTTTTTTTTCCTGCCAGGATCCTACCTCCTCTTCACCTGGGAAGTTGAACGATGAAGCGTCAAGTCAGGGCTTTAACATCAGGCAGAGCAAGGATACTGCTGAGCTTTTTGAAGCTGCAGCCTTGGCTTTAGCACTGCCTGAGGGTGATAAGTTGTTAATGCTAATAATATGATAATATGTGTGCATGCTAGTCACAGTGTGTTATTGTTTACAGAACATTTTCACATATGTATTCTCTCATATGATGGCCACATCAACCCCTGTGATTAAAGCAGGGTGGATATTGTGGGCCCATCAAACAGAAGATAAAACTGGGGTTGAAAAATATTTTGTCAAATATTGAAATTATAGAGCCAAGTCTTCTGTCTGCTGAGGATGCTGCCTACTCCTACAATTCCCCTGGGACTGGGATCTGGTTGATTCTCTTCACAGCTAATGACTGGTGACAAGAGTCTTGGACTCTGTTCTCACTCATGTCATCGGTGAAGCTATAAAGACTGACCCAGTTGCTGCTTCGTCCTACCAAGCACCATTCTCAAATGCTGCTTCGAGAGGAGTCTGCTTCACCCAAGGAAAGCTTCATTTTCATTAGCTGTTCTGGAGCATTTGGGGGGGGGGGGGTGGCGAGGCAGGCTTTGACAATAATGTGCTTCAGGTTTTAGAATCCTTGAAGAAGAATTTTGGAACCAAACTACAAAGTACCTAGGCTCATAATTTTGGAGGCTAAGAGTAACCTAATTGGGAGCAAAATAGCTGGCATCTTCACTGCACTTGAGAACTTTAGGTAAAAGTAAGAGGGATCAAATATAAGAGGGTTAGTTAAAAAATGTTTAGCCTCTTGGACTAGACACAGGTAAATGCACTTGGACCTGTTTCTTCTGGGAAAGCTAAAAGAGACACAACTTCTTTCCTACTTTGGCTTTAAGGGAAAGTCACTTTATTAACAAAGGTTAGACTAGATACTATTCCGTGAAAAGTTTCCCTGTGGGAATAAAAACAATGGGACAGAGGAGTTCAGATATCTGCTTCGCCAGCGTCATTGCCCAGTTTTTTTTTGTGCCTTGTCTGTGGCATCAAAATGAAAATGTGTCCCTGTTGCCCGTGTTTTTTTTTTCAGTGTCAAATATAGAGTGAATTTTAGTTGTAATGTTTTAAGCTAAATAAAGCATTTTCATGTACAGTTGTTATCAAGAACTCATAATTCACACAACTGTGGTTAATCATTATCAGATGCGAAATGGCCTGAGCAGGGCAAGAAGGTATCACATAGAAAGTGGCTGTGTGAGATTTTCTGATGTAGGATGTTGGATGGATCCTCCGGGAGGCAAGTCCCGACAGAGCATGATGTATGGAGTTGGATAAGCTACAGAGTTTACAGAGTTGGATAAGCTAAGGCCTACATAAATTCTGTCTTCATTCTTGCTATTCTCCACAGACTAACATTCAGGAAGAGATGAGGACTAGGAAAGATGGCAGGACAATGGGATGGCATCTCACTCATTTTCAAGAATGGCAAGAGCATTTACTTTCTTCCTAGAAGTTACACTTGGGGAAGGGAAGAGGGAAGCTCTTCATGAAGCAACATTTTAAACTCGGAAGCGTTTGGGGAATTCCAAGGTATCGTAATTAAGAAAAGGCAACTTGAATTCTTTCTTAGCAAAAGAAGTAATACCTTCAAAAACAATCTTCTCTTAATGGGCAGGAGTTCTCAAGGGAATTCCAGATTTTAGGATCTTGGCTGATTGGAAACCTTGCCTGAACCACCTGGGCTCCATTTACATCTTTTAGTAAATAACTTTAAAATGTTTACGTTTACATTTAACTTAAAGACAGACCCTAACACAGTTTCTCTGATGTCCTCCTCTGGACTGTCTGCTATTGTTTGAATTCCACACTGCTTTTTCAGCTTTATAAAATACTATGTTTGACTTAAAAAATGTTCTTTAATAGTCACCAACATGCATTCTCTTCACATCTCCCAGAATTTTAATTTCTTCTGTTGAAATCTTTTCCCTTCTTTTTGAAGGAAATTCCTTTAGCAACAGTCTATTGATAGGTTCTGCTATTAGTTGTTTATCTAAAATATTTTATTCTTGTTTTTTGAAAGATAGTTTCACTTTTAGGTCAATAATTCTTTTTCTTCTGCACATCGAAGATGTATTCCACTTCCATTTGGCTTTTATGGTTCCTTTTGAGAAGTTATCTAGCAATCTAATTATCCTTTCTTTATAAGTAATGTTTTAAATAATTTCTCTGTATGTTCTTTTTGTATCTAAATATTCTTTGGTTTAATTAATACATGTCTAGGTATTGGTTTCTTTTGCCTTGGAATCTGTTGCTTCCTGGATTTGTGGATCAGATTTTCTATCAATGATGGGAAGTTCTCACTTAACATATCAAATATTTCTTCTCTTTAGACTCTATTTTCAGAAATCTGATTAAATGTCCTGTGTATTGATTAATCTACCTCTTACAATTTCATCTCTTTATCTCACTGTATTCTGTGTAGTTTCTTCAACTTTATCTTCCAGGTCATTGTTTTTCTCTTTAGTTGACTCTAATCTCTTTCCTTTGAATTTTAATTTTTATTAATATAATCTTTCATTTTTTTTTTTTATTTTTTTTTTAAAGATTTATTTATTTATTCATACAGAACTGGGGTACAGGCCAGAGGCTCAGGGATGGTGAGAGGCTTCACCAGAGACAGAGTGGGGAGCAGAACAGGCAGATTGACGAAGTACACTGCTGAGGGGCGCAGCTGGCGGGTCAGGAGAGGTCTGCCTCGCCATGTGAATCGCCTTTGCGGCAGGCGGGAATTGAACTCATGCGGAAGTGGCTTCAGATTCTCAGTGCTGTGCTTTAACCCGCTGCGCCACCAGGGAGGGCCCCTAATCTTTCATTTTTTTTTTTTAACTCCATTTATTTCTTTGTAAAATATGTGTAGTCACTGTTGATTGTCCTGCTCCTGACTCTTATACAAATTTCCTTCTAATTTTTTGGAATATACTATTTGTATTAAAGTCATAATTTATAGCCAGTAATTCTGATACTTCAGTCTTTGAGGGCTTAGTTTTGAAATGTGTTACTCCCTGGATTGTGGATTTCTTGTTTCACTCATGATTTCTTGTTTCCTTATATATTTCATAGTATTTTACTGTGGTCTAATACCATATCACATTGTTACCACTCAAAAAAGGTCTTTCTTACTCCATAGGTGTCATCCATCTGCCCATTATAACTCTCTCTTTATATGTACAACAGATTTGGAGGGTTCAAGCAGACTGAGTGGTTTGAGTGAAGGCATTGAAGTACTAAGTGGGTGAATTCAAGAAGGTATGTATCTTCTGACGTACCTTGTATATCCCTCTGCTGCAAGCTTCTAAATGGAAATGAGCCCAGGCAAGGGGAAAGCAGGAAACTTTAGCTAGAGTTCAGTTTGAATATTATAAACTAATCACTCTTTTAATTACAGAAATAAGACTATAGGTGATTGGGGGTTAATAGTAAACAGAGGCCATTTATTATTCAAAAGGGACTGAGATGGATTAGAATAAGGCAGTTGTGTTGGGGGATTGAAGTGGAAGACTTAATATTTTTTGCCACCCAATGTTTTGCATTTAAACAAATGTACATCATGGTTTTATAGTCTTTCAACTCAAGAAATAGTCTGCATTTTAATCATTAGGCTGATTTCAGGTTCAGAAAAATCTTGGCAGAAACATCCTAATAATACTCATCATACCATCTAAGTAGAAGTTATATTTTGTGTTGAATTGGTTTTAATCATTTCCTGAAGGCTTATCCCGTAAGGAGAGATGACTCAGATGTGGAAGGAGGTGGGGGGTAGCTGACAAGTCCAGCGGAGGGGAGAGTGAGTGAATCAGACACGCCATCTAGTGGCACGGGTCCACGGAAATGCCTCTAACGCGGCCTCCCAGGACTCAAGGTGTCCAGAAGAGGTGTATCTCAAATTGCTTAGAGAGAGTTATTCTTAAAGGCTATGCATGAATTCACTTTTAGAAATAAAATTAAATGCATTAGGAGTTCTTCACTTTAAAATGGTGAGGTTTTATGTATGTTCACAAGGCTAAAACATATTGTGCTCAGATCAGACATCTGTGGGTACCATGGCAGGGAAGACCTCATGTTTCTTGCTTGGAACCAAGTGGGAATGAGACACATGCCTCTTTTGATTAAAAGCTACTTTAGAGTGTTTTTGAACTTCATTGATGTGCGTTGTGAAGGCAGGTCAAATTCCGATGCTACAGAATTGTAGTGAGCCTGTTTTCTCACTAAACTAAAATTATATCATTGAACTTTGTTCCCAAAGGAACTAAAAAGTCTCTGCCTCTCAATGTTAAGAGATCGATTTATCTCTCTCTCTGCTTTTGCTTTCTCTCGTTCTCTCTCTTTCCCCCTCATTCTCTCATTCTCATTCATTATTTTTCTCACTCTCTAAAAATCCAAGCAAAGATTCCAGTCTCTTAAGTTAAAAAGCCACGGTGTCTTGTTTGTTAAAACAATTCTGGACCTTAGAAAATATTTTCTTAAATCTTCATTTTGTGGACAGCAGCCTAGCACCAATAGTTTCTTCCTGCTTCACTGAGACCCCCCCCCACCCCCTACCCAGATGTCCAGTCTCCCATAGAACAAAGCTAGAGAGACACACAGGCCAACTTGTGTTTAGCGCTATTCTCATAAAAGCCCTTTGTTCCACTAAGTGGGGTTCACTGATAATGGATGGACATCAATACCAACACTGCACCCACAATGCAGTGATTTAGACAGCTGACTTTTGTCACTCTTTCAGACCTGGGAGGCAGTCTTCATTTTACTTGTAATATTTTAATTTTTTAACTAAAGTATAATTGACATAAAACATTAGTGTCAGGTGGACACTATAATGAGTTGCTATTTGTACATAATGAGAAGTCTCCCGAAGTTTCAGTCATAATTTTTTGGTTGCAAATGACAGAAAGCTCCATGGACCAACTGAAGAAAAAAAAAATAGGGGAGGACGAAGGCTGTTTATTAAAGAGATCCTAAGGTTGTTCCCAGGATGAAAAAAGAGTAGTAGGAGCTGAGGGAAACCTGAATCTTGACATAGTCAGCTGTTCTTTGCCAGCCCTCACACCTATTTGTCCTTTTACATCTCTATTTCCAGCCACGACAGATTTTCTCTATAAGGCATAAACACAGCTATTAGCAGCCCAATTCTGCAGCTCATGTGATAAGGGAGGCAAGGCCTTTCCCCATGAGAACAACCCCGCAGGAAAGCATGGCACACCCTATGCTCAATCTTTATGGCTAGAGACATGACAAGTGACCAGGAAGATGAGATCTTGTGATAAACGATGAGGCAGGGACATTTCTCCAGAGGAGAAAGGGAGAGATTAGTAGTAACAGTGAAAAGGGGGTGCCTGGCACCTCCATGATACCTTCTCTCCCCTGAAGCTTCCTGGGACAGAGAATTCCCTAAGCAGCTGAGCTTCAGAGCAAAAAATGGTTACTAGGAGCTCTATGTTTGAGAGATAATTTGTCTCACAAGTCCTCATTTTACTTGTAATCTTTTAAATTTTTTTAACTAGGGTATAATTGGCATAAAACATTAGTGTCAGCTGTACACTATAATGAGTTGCTATTTGTATAGTATGCGAAATGACCTCCACAATAGGTTTAGTTAACATCCTCACCACTGAGTAAAAAAGTTCACTGTCTTGTGATGAGAACTTTGAGGACGTCCTCTGTTAGCAGCTTTCAAATATGCACCATGGTGTTGTGAACTATAATCATCATGTTGCACATGATATCCTCATAAATTATTTATTTGGAATTATTTATTCCAATTATTTATAATTGGAAGTTTGCACCTTTTGCCCCATTTCATCCATTACAAGATGGACTTGTAATATTCCCCTGCCCCCCACCACCTCTTGTGTCCCCTCACCCTTTACCCTCCCCCTTAATCTCAGAGCCCTCAGTGTTCATAGATGTCCACTGTTTTTTTCCAGTTTTACAGCACCCAGTTATCAGCTATGTGAGTGTCCAGTATTTGTTGTTACTTTTGGACTTGCTTTACTAGACTGAATTCTCTCAATTTAGTTCTCGATTTAATTCAACCTTAATTCTCTCAATTCTCTCTTAATTCCCTCCATTTTGTTGAAAATGACTCATTTCATCTGTTCTTATGGCTACACTGTACTCCATAGTGTGGCTGTGCCACATCTTCTTGACCCAGTTGTCATTTAGAACATTTAGCTGTTTCCATGCCCTGGCTATTGTCAATAATGTTGCTATGAACACTCGGGAACACGTGGGCTTCTGTCTTGATGGTTTCATATTCTTTGGATAGATATTCAAAAGTCAGATTGCTAGTATTTCCACTTTCAGATTTTTTTTTTTAAATCATACAAGAACTAGGGTACAGGCCAGAGGTGTGAGAGTGAGAGGATTCACCAGAGACAGAGTAGAGAGCAGAACAGGCAGATCCACTGAAATACACTGCTGAGGGGAGCAGTGGGTGGGTCAGGAGAGGTCTGCTGCACCATGTGGGTCAGCTCCCTGGACAGGGATCCAGATAACTTCACAGTACTGTGCTTTAAGCCATTGTGCCACAGGGAGGGCCCTCTACTTTCCCTTTTTAAGGTGACTCCAAAATTCTTTCCATAATGGTTATATCAGTTGACATTCCCACAAAGTAAGAGGGTTCCTTTTTCTTTGCATCCACTCCAACACTTCTTGTTGGAGGACTTTTTAGTATGTGCTATTCTCACGGGTGTGAGATGGTGTCTCGTTGTGATTTTAGCCTGCGTCTCTCTCATTAGAAGCAACAACGAATATTTTTTCATATGTCTTTTGGCCTTCTAGTTATCTTCTTTGGAATCTTGTTCTTTACGGTGTGAAAAGAGAAAAATGTTTGCCTAGATATTTGCACTGTAAAACTTGCAAAGGATAAAAGAGAACTACTTAGCTCTCACTCACGAGAAAGGACAGTGGCAGGAGGCACTGCTGACTCCTACTGACATCAGGGGGCTGCATGCTGTGCTCCCCCCCACACACACACAAGCTAAAAAAAACTCCCCCCCACACACACACAAGCTAAAAAAAACTCTAAACAGCAGCATGTGTTTTACCCAAGGAAGCAGGCCTGAACACATATGCAGCCACACTGCCTCTTGGTGATGAACCTCAGTTATGAAATGCCAAGCCCGAATAACACATGGTTCAGTTGAAATGAAGAATCCTGGCAAGACTAAGGTCACTGTCACTTTATGGATCTCATTGGTACTCTTGACACCATGTCAGGTGCCTTAGAACATACGCCGGCAATCTGTGACCCCACCCTGCCTGTCACTGCTGCTTTGGTGCCAGTTTCTACTTCCTGGCTATGTTCTCACATGCTGATTCCTTTGTAGCACTGAATACACCATGTTGTTTTGCATCTCTTTGCCTTCCTCTCCCTCTCCCTGTTCAACACATTCTTACAGACACATCCTCTAGCAAGCCCTGCTCTCACCAGACAGCTCAGAGCCTTGGTTTCAAGCTTCACTGCAACATACATCCTGTTGCTGCATTTAACACATTCATCCAAAATGATCTCTTTTTGAGTCTACCTACCAAGTGGAACATAAATCCTTTGAAAATGTTCTTTTTCTGTTACTTTCAAGTCACTGAGGTGCATAGCACACCTAACTAGCTTAAGTAAACCAAAGCAAGATCATTGTATTATCCTCAAAAAGCTCAGATCTCAGGAAGGCCGGGAAGCAGTCACTCCTATGTGGGCTGAAATGCCCAGACTTATCCATCCAGGTCACATCTCAGCCAGTATAAAAGCTCTCAACCTCTGTAAGGCTTTCCTCCACCCAGATCTGAGTACAGAGGTTAGAAACTTTTGAAAGGGGCTTGCCAAGATACTGGTCACTTTTATAGAGACAGACAATTTTGGAGGGATTTGGAGAGGTTCTTAGCTAATATAATTACAGCTTTTGGAGGTAGCAACACCCGAGGTTCCACACTGCTTGCCAACCACAGCTGCGCTCTCCAACCAGCTTTTTTTTTTTTAAAGATTTATTTATTCATGCATACAGAATTAGAGTATAGGTCAGAGGAGCAGAAACAGTGAGAAGATTCACTAGAGATAGAATGGGGAGCAGAACACGCAGATCAACAAAGGATACTGCTGAGGGGGTCAGTGGGCAAAACAGGAGAGGTCTGCTGCACCATGTGGGTCAGCTCCCTGCCTCAGATTGAATTCATGCTGAAGCAGTTGCAGCTAGCTTTGTAGTGCTGCACTTTAACCTGTTATGCCTCCAGGGAGGGCCCCCAGCTAAGATTTAATAGGCAATGAGCAGGCCCTCCTTGGTGGTGCAGCAGGTTAAAGTGCAGCACTAAGAAGCTAAAGCCACTTTAGCATGAGTTCGATCCCTGCCCCGGAGGTGATCCACATGGCACGGCAGACCTCTCCTGACCAGCCCCACTGCTCCCCTCAGCAGTGTACTTTATTGAACTGCCTATTAAAAAAAGAAAAAGGCATTGAGCTTCAAGACAGTGCTTTGACTGGGACATGAAAAGGACAGCCAGCCCACAGGGCTCAGCCATGTGAGTATGTTTTCATCAGCACCTAGTCCTCTAACTCAAGTGAACCACCAAGAAGTAAGTGTGAGACATCAGGATTGGGCAACGTGGGACTTGAAAGACATCCTGCCTGGGCAGTGAGAAACTGAAGCACTGAGAGAAACCCACTCAGTCGCTGGTGGGCCCACGTCAGCTCCCCACACTCACTACGTCCATTCCCCACACTCACGCATAACTGAGCTTCCATTTCTTTCCATTTAAAAGGCAACAAATAAGTGTGATTAGTGGAAAACATCAATGTTACAAGCACTCTCCAGCGTCTTTCTTCTTTCTTCAGTGCACACCAAACCTGATCAGCCAGGTCACCTGCAATTTTGAAGTGTTAAACAAGGTTATGAGAGAGATAAGTACCCAGGGAATCCTGGCATGATAGATTCACATGAGGGAGAGAAGGAGAAGAGCATGGGAGAGACAAGGGGAAAAGGTAACGGTTGGGATGAGCTTGAAGAATTTGGAAGGGGCTGGAGCGTAAGTGAATTAATTGGGCTTTTTGTGCCAATTAACCTCTGTGACTATCACCTGAGGCCTTGCAGAAGGTGCTTGGGAGTGTGGGGGGGACATGCATGCCTGATAGGGGATACCTGGAGCATGGTGGGGCGTGTATGAGTGTGCACACCTGAACCTAGAGGCCAGGGATATGAGGGTGGCCACTCAGAGGGATGGCCATGAGGAAGACGAGTGTGAGACCATGCGAGAACGCCATGGGGATACCAGGAAGAAGTATAAAGATATGCAGCCTCCCAGCCCTCTACACCCCCCTGCCTGCCCTGCAATTGGTTGCCCCATGACAGGAGGAAAGAAAGTACACTTGGGTTGTGGCCATCATTTGAGATCTTGAAGGACATATGAAAATAGGATTTTAGAGATTTTGTTGATGTTGCGGTGGTGAATATAATCCCCTCTGGCATTTTTTGGGGAAATTGAGTATGGGCCAAGATGAAGCCATGAGCTAAACTGGCTACAACCACTAAAAACAAAAACATACAAAGTATTAGCAAGACTCCATGTTGTCATCTAGCACCAAGGGATTTTTTTTTTATTACAAAGTTTATTTTTACATCATTTTGCACATTTTTTTTTTTTTACATCTCGATTGTAATCCCCGCAGGTTTCCCATCACCAAATCACCCCTGTAGCACCAAGGGATTTTTGAGTGAATTTTTTGTGGTATCTTCATGTTGGACATGAAAATCAGAGGAAGAAAGACCAGGATGCCCTATTATGCATGGTTAAGAGAAGGGCTAACAGTATTGGGAATCCCCACATTGCACAGTCTCTCCCTGACTCCTGTCAGCTAGTCCTGGCTGCCTAGAATATTATCTTCTACTTCAATAGAATTTGAGATTTTTGTGCATGGTTATCTGACTGTCATAACTCCTCTGTGAGGAAAGAACAGGCATTTCTCCACACTCTATAATTTGTGTGTGTGTGTGTTGGGGAGAATTGAAATCACAGATAGGGAATGGATTTCATGAAGTGACTTTAAAAGAAAATAATAATGGCAAATGGCACTACCCCCCAGGTCTCCTGAATTCTGGCTCGTTTCCTCATGACACTTAATTCTTGCTTTGTAATAAGTGTACAGATTGTGGAATTTCATATGAAAAGGAAGTGCAGTGAGAAGGAAGCATAAATCAAACAATCTGGGAACACTGAGTGTCCATAACACAGTGCCAGAGGCTGACTGCCAATTGCATGGGATGATGGGAAGGATCCAAAGTGTTACTGGCAGTGGGCAGGTCCAGAATCAACTTCCAAGAGAGAGCTCTAGACCAGGGCAATGGGCCAAATCTAACAAAATAAAATTAGAAGTCTTCAATTTTCATTGGAAAGGTCAAAGGATGAGATAGAAGGAGATTGCTCAAGATCCTTTTATCCAGTTTATTTAAATGAGAGTGTATGGGGTGCCCACCATGCCTAGATGTTCTTCACCGAGTAGCCTCAGTAAATCAGAAAAACACAAATAATGCTCCCACCTTTGTGAGTAAGAGAGCTAGCACACTAGTGAATTATTTCATAAAATTATCAGTTGTATGAATAAATTAAAAGTTATAGGCATTGGCTGTGAAGAGGTAGGACAGTTTTGGAAAGATGGTGAGAGAAGGTCTCTTTGAGGAAGAGACATGTCACACATAAATTGAAGGATAAGGAACCCATGTGAGGAGAATCATCAGGCCATGTTCCAGGCAAAGGGGGAGTAAGTGCAAAGGGCCTGAGGTAGGAATGGTTTCAATTATTCAAGGAGCAGAAAGGGCTTCTGATTGGTGAACTATGAAGGGTGTGAAAATTAATTGTGTTGTGTTGTTTCATTCCTGGATCCAATTCCAACAGTTATGTGAATGCTTCCCCACAGAAACAAGCAATTCTCAGACACCAGCAAGATGTCTATTACCAACCAAACCAGCTGTACCACTCATACTCAGAAAGCCAAACTCTGAATAACAAGACTCTTTCCACAATGGAAATGTTTTATAGTCAAGTGGCACCATGTCAGGAAGACACAGAAAAGTTTGCCTCCTGGCGGCAGAAGATTGTATGGAAAAGAAAGGAATGTGGGAATATGCAGGATAGCAAGAGTTTAATTTTCAGGCCTGGGGGTACTGGGTCATCTAGAGTAGTTGATATCAAGACTATGGATATTTCTTGAGTAGTTGCTCCACTTCCTGGTATTTGGTGTTTGCTAGGAAGCGATGTTATCAGCATCCTTGGAAAGAACAGAACCATTTTGTTAGGCATTAGGCAACCTATCATCATGGTCCAGGGAATGTGGCAAGAGGCTACCAAGGCAGGGATCATATTCCACATCCAGACCTGACCACAAATTCAGTTCTGACACTACCTAGAGCATCATGCCTGTAGGTTAAGGCCTCAGCAGATGACCTCAGGCTTCAGTCAAAGCCTTATGCAAGACCCATGCAGTTACCTGTGACTCTGAGCAACTGGGTGCAGTCTAGAGGATCCCACAGCCTCCTCCTCAGTTTGAATTTATTTGCTAGAGTGGCTCATAAAATTCAGGAAACCAATTTCTCACTAGGCCATCCATTGATTGCAAAGAATGCTAAAGAATATGAATCAACTGCCCGATGAACAGAAAAATAGGGCAAGTTCCCAGAATAAAAGAGCTTCTGTACTTGGAGCTCGGAATCCCAAAGACAGCACTAGTTCTCCAACCTAGAGGTTCTTCAAATTCTCCCCCTTTGAGGTATTCTGTGAAGTGTCTTAGTTAAGTTCAATTCACGAAATCAGTGACCATTGACAAATGAACGTTTAACCTTAACCTTTCTCTGCTCCCAGGAAGTCAGGGACTTTCAGTCTGGGCTTCCCTGGCAACCACCCCTATTCTCAGACATTTTCCAAAAACTACTTTCGTTGACACAGACTCATTGAAATAACAAGATGCCCATTTAAACCTTTATCACTCTGAAGATTTCTCAAGAATTCAAAACAAAAGACCAAATATTATGATGGAAGTGTTCCCCTTGCTCAAAGACTCCATTGCTATCTGGAGGCTCATTTCTAGTTAGGGAAACAACTTATACCAGGCACAACTGAAGGTGTGCAGAGAACCCAAGCTGTGTTGGCTGTTTTAAGCGTCCATGTCACTCTCACACACAAAGGAGGTCATCACTCTAGTGTGCTCAGACTTTTAAGAGAAAAAAAAGAGAAATGGGAAGAGAAGGATTTCAAATAACAGCCTTGTGATCAAACTCTGAAAGCATCCATCCCCTGAGCTCAAAACCCCAGCCAAGCAGACCATGGCCAAAACAGAGCAAAGGAATCATCCTGTACTCATTTTCTTTCTGTCTTTTTTTTTTTTCATTTAAAATTTTTATTTTTATTTATTCATACAAGAACTGGGGTATATGTCAGAGGTGTGAGGGATGAGAGGATTCACCAGACACAGAGTGGGGATCAGAAAAGGCAGACTGACTGAAATATACCGCTGAGAGGAGCAACAGGCGGGTCTGCCATATCAGGTGGGTCACCTCCCTGGCTGGCGATCAAACTCATGGTACAGTGGCTGCAGATAGCTTGATAGTACTGAGACTTAACTCTTGTACCTGTGCTTTCAGGGAGGCCTTGTACCCATTCCTTGTCTTTGGCATATTCATCCTAGCTGTGTCTTTGGCAAAAGATGGATTTCATAGGTAGGGTGCTAATGAGTAGGTGAGAGTTGTTTTTGAAAAAGATATTTACCACACCCTCCCTGGTGGCATAACTTGTTGAAGTGCACAGCACTGCAAAGCTAGCTGCAGCCAGTCAGGGAGGTGATCCACATGGCGCAGCAGACCTCTCCTGTCTTGCCTGCTGCTCCCCTCAGCAGTATACTTGGTCGATCTGCTGTTCTGCTCCCCACTCTGTCTCTAGTGAATCTTCTCACTGCCCCTGTACCTCTGGCCTATACCCCAGTTCTGTATGCATAAATAAATAAATCTTTAAAAGAAAAGGATATTTACAGGCAAACATAATAAAGGTGTGACTAGGAAAATGTATTTTTCTTGTCTCTTCCTTTTTTTAAAGATGGGCATACAAGATTTATGCATACAAGAACTGGGGTACAGGCCAGAGATGCAGGGGCTGAGAGGATTCACCAGAGTCAGAGTGTGGAACAGAACAGACAGACTGACTGAAATACACTCCTGAGGGGAGCAGCGGGCAAGTCAGGAGAGGTCTGCCACCCACTTGAACTCATGCTGCAGTGGCTGTGGCCACCTTCATAGTGCTGTGCTTTAACCCATTGTGCCACCAGGGAGGGCCCTCTTTATCTCTTTTCAACAGAGAAGGCAGAATCTAATCTTCATATCCATGTCTGCTGTGCCTTCCCAGGCAATAACTATGTAACTGACCTTTCTGCCTCCTCAACCTCCTCCCCGAGTCCTTTAGTTGTTACTAAGCTGTATGAGATAGCATCAGAAGCCTCGGGAGTGAGTTACTCAAGTTGGATCTCTCCCTTGTATCCAGGAGATATACATATTGTTATTCAACGTCTTTTTTTTATCTTTTCTCTTATCAATCTGTCAGATGCTCATTTATTTGCCAGCTAGGAGAGCCAGAGGGGTACAGAATGATTTTTTCCTACATCTCAACACAGATTTCTTTGTAAGAGACACAGAATAAGATGGTGGCATTGGAGATGGAGAGATAAGATATATATAGTAACTTGGAGGTTAGAATAAGTAGTCTTTCTTATTTATTAAATTTTGGAAATGACCCAAGAAAAGGAAAAACAAATCTGATTTCTAGGTCTCCAGCTTGAGTAACTGATGACACAGTATGTCAGTACATACTGAGGCATACCCAGGTACCTCAAACTATTAAGGGGTGCGTGCTCTTAAAAGGGATTCAGCCATTCACATGCAAAAAGCCAAAAGTACCATGCTGTTAGTGTGAAAGATTTTCATAGAACTGGTATGCCTGGAGAGAACAAAGGACTTCAAATAATGGTTCCCTGATAAAACTCCCCAAATTGGCCCTCCCTGGTAGTAAAGCAGGTTAAAGCACAGCACTAAGAAGCTAAAGCCACTGCAGTATGAGTTTGATTCCCACCTGCCCCAGAGATGATCCACATGGCAGACCTCTCCTGACCCGCCCACTGCTCCTCTCAGCAGTGTACTTCATTACTTCATTGATCTGCCTGTTCTGCTCCCCACTCTGTCTCTGGTGAATCCTCTCACCGCCCTGTATCTCTGGCCTGTACCCCAGTTCTGTATGTATAAATAAGTCTTTAAAAAAAAAAAACTTCCCAAATTACCCATTTCCTCAAGGGCAAATGCCCAGCCAAACAGGGCCCCTGATACAGGGTCCCTGAGTCCCAAAAGCTTGCCAAAAGTCAAAGATCCTCTCTGGCAAAAACTACAAGGAAGGTGTTAGGCAGAGAACTAGGGAAGAAGGAGAGACTCAAAATTCAAAATGTACTAGATCTCCCTGATGGTGCAAGCCGCTCTGTCTCAGCACTATGAAGCTATCTGCAGCCACTGCAGCACAAGATTGATCCCTGGCCAGGGAGGTGACCCACTTGGCACAGCAGACCTCTCCTGTCTTGTCCGCTGCTTCCCTTAGCAGTATATTTCAGTCAGTCTGCCCGTTCTGCTCCCCACTCTGTCTCTGGTAAATCCTCTTACCACCCGCCACCTCTGTCCTACACCCCAGCTCTTATATGCGTAAACAAATAAAAATAAATCTTTCAAACTTGACACATGATCCACAATAAGATAATGGCTGCAGTTGTCTCTGCCAAGGGCCAGGAGCAGCTGCCCCGCCCGTCCCCCACCCACAGGTTTCTTTCCCAAGGAGCTCTTCCAACTATCTCTACATGTCTCTACACGTGCCTTCCACGTAGCTCCTCTAAGTGTCTCTCTCCAGCAGTAACAGGATGCAAAGCAAAGCTGGAAAGCAAAAAGGCAAGAGCATGCACATGCCCAGTTATAAGCCAAGCTGGGGCATGTAACTTCACCCCTAGTTCCCTGTGGCCGCCAGTTCAGGAAATCTGGTTCAGGGCATGCTGAGAGTTGCTATCCTCGACTCTTGAGATCTTAGCAGCAAGGAGATAGGGAGAGGGTACAGTCCTTTATGTCATCAGGAGATGGAGTCCCTTCTGCATATCATGCAAAGCCCACTTTTTGTTCCTTACTGTTCCTCTAACAAGTAATGATACTCTGGCCCACAGAGTAGGCTGGAAATCTTCACACAAGTTGATATAATGGAGAAATGTATTAGCCTACAGAACGTAGAACAGGATGCATAGGTGGTTTGTCCAATGATTTAAGTATGTTACCACTGTCCTTTTTCTACTTCTCTTTGCTCTGCAAGTTTAAATTTTATCCTAAAGCTGATCTCCTTTGCGGTCAGCAATGATCAAAGTAATGTGTTTTTCACTCCATGGGAAAGAGAGACAAGTCGTTTCTCTAAACATACATACATGTCTTTCCTGCAAACCTGAATTTTCAGACTCAAGTTGGCCGCGTTCTGACTGGCTGATGAGAATAAGGACCAGGCTGGACGTCCCTGTCCTCTGAGTGGTGACTGGTGTATGGCAGGTAGTAAATAACACCTGGGAAAAATCAGTTCCTAATGGAGACAGGAAAAGGGATTGATTAAGAGTTTATGTTTGTTTCTTTCTCGCAGTTTGGGAAGTGGGCTAGAAATATATGTGCTGCCTTAGCAGGCAGAGGATGATACAAGAGTTCATTTTACCAGACTCTCATAGAAAAGAGACTTTTGCATCCGTTAGAGAAAAGAAAACTAGAACTAAAGTGTTTCTGGCACCCGGGGGGTGGTCCCTCCTGATATCAAAAGGACCCACAGAACAAAAGTGTTGCATGAATGATGTAATGTGACCATCAGTGACTTACTTTTGGTGACACAAATGCAGTTTCTGAGACTGAGGAGTCCATGCATCCCTGTGGGAGGTAGAGGACTGGGGGGCGGGGGGAGGGGGACGGTTAACAGCACAGAAGGTAGTGAAATAAAACTCTTGTTGGCCCTGGTTTCTGTGTATCAGACACTCAATCTTTGGTCTGAGGAATAATCACAAAGGATGCTAAAACTGTCTTTCCTTTGTAAGTAGGGCCTTTGACATTTTCAGAAACCAGGCCATGAATATGAAAAACAAATTGGGTATGAGCCACTGAGGGCAGAGGAGTCCAGAAGCAAGATGAGGGAGGTCAGAGGCACAAACCAGCAGGAAAGATATGCTGGTATCAAAAGCTGCTCCTGCTGTGCAGGGAGGCAGACTCCCAAGTGGGTGGTTTTCTTGATTATTCTATGAATAAGAAACTTGTCAAAGTTGGTCCTGGAGGGGAGTTGTTAGGACAAGTTCTTAGTTAACCTTTATAACAACCTCAGAGTACCTAAATACTGTAGGGTTACTGTGGGTGAGGAAATCTATCTTTACCCCTGTTGGGATGCAAAGGTAATCATCCCACACCTCCCTGGGTTCTTTCAGACTGACAAATCATCAAACAAGCTTCAGAATGATTGATAAGAGAAAAAGTCAAAGAAAATTTAATAACATGTACCTCCTCTATAGACCCGCCATAGCTTAAAATACTTATCTACAACAGAAGAGTTCTAGAGAAGAGACAGGCAAGGCCAGTTAAGGAGGTAAGCAGGGAATGCACAGTACACAGAACACAGATTTTAAGATCTCCTATTGAAAAGAGATAAGGAGACTAGGTCTTCCTAGTGCACACCATACAGAAGTTTACCAAATTCAGAACACTTGGGCACAACCCATGAGCGAGCACTAAACACAGAGTCTTAGCCCCACACTGTCCCTCCAAGCATCCAATCCGCCTGCTGAGTTTGGAAGGTTTCCAAGGAGACGAGGCAAAGCTGTGATAGTAGAAGGGTTTCTCTCCAGTGTTAAATCTGCTTTGGGTGCACTCCACCTGTCACTGTATATTTCTTCAGGAACAATCTGGTACATTGAATTCTAAAACTCAGCATTGACAGAATAAAAAATGCTGGAAGATGGAAAACAAATAATTTCATGTTATACCTTAGAAAATAAACTGGGAGTTGTTTTTTTTTTTAAGATTTATTTATTCATGCATACAGAACTGGGGTACAGGCCAGAGGCGCAGGGTTGCCAGAGGATTCACCAGAGACAGAGTGAGGAGCAGAACAGGCAGATTGACAAAGTACACTGCTGAGGGGAGCAACAGGCGGATCAGGAGAGGTCTGCCGCGCCATGTGGGTCACCTCCAGTGCCGGGCATTGAACTCACACTGAAGCAGCTGTAGCCAGCATGCAGTGCTGTGTCCTAACCTATCACGCCAACAGGGAGGGCCCTAAACTGGGAGTTTTAGCACAGATGTAATAGCACCTCAGTACCCACACTTCCCCCCAGACAGAACATGTCCTTATGCCTACTGTTCTCTTTGTGCTATGGCCCTGCCAATCCCAGCTAGTTAACCTAAGCCCTGGGCGTCCTGCAGATGTCTCTCCCCCAGCACAAAGGCAAAACATTCAGTCCCTAGACTCAGCCTTTTGGGAATCAAATTTCATCTTTGCCATTTTCCAACTGTCAATTCAGGCAAGTTGAGGCAGCTTTCTGAAACTTGTTTTCTGCATTTTTGGATGAGGAGCTGAATAGTATCAGCTTCATAAAGTAGTACAGTCAGGCCACATAGTAAGAATGCTATGAGTTAAGAATGCTGAGTCCATCTGTTACGGGGTCTATTGATTTGACCTTTGAAATAGCTCTTGTACTTATTTACCTTGCTCAGCCATCTTAAAGTGTGATGGGCTGGAAGATTTATTTGTGGCCCATAGGTTGCTGCTGGTGGTGAAAGGAGAAATCAGTGGGAAATACAGTCTCTGGAGGGACAGGAAGTAGCAGGCATGAAGCTGTGGTGTTTTGTAGGTTGTGATGGGTAGGGTAAAGGACGGCAGCAGAGAAGGGGAGCTAAGAAACTGATGTGAGTGTGGAATTTTGTCAACAGAGGTGTCTAATTTTTCTCTGTAATGCTCCCTATAGACATCTGTACTGTAACGTCAAGAAAACCTGAGAGTAGAGGAGCTGCCCAAGGGTGGGGGAGGGGTGGGGAACTCGAGCCCCCTTATCCAGATCATCGTGACCATTGGCATATCATGTGGCCAGGAAGATAGTTCTGGGGGACATTGGAAGCAGTGGGAATAGCATGAAGAGGAAAGAGTAGCTCTAGGGTAGGGTTTTGCTAGAAGAGGCAAAAGGCGAGGAAGATCTGCAGAGTAGGAGGAAGTAGATGGGAGGTGTGAGGGGCCTTTGAGGACACTGAGCATTTGGAAGATTCCTAATTCAACATCCTGTATGTGAGCAGTGAGCAGACTCACTGCTCAGCTGCAACTGCCCAGCTTCCTAGACATCATGACCCTAAAGACAAAAGACAAATTAATCTTTCTCCTGTTCTGACTCATACCTATGTATCTCCTATTAAGTTCCTTATATTTTTAACCTAGAAACTGTGATGTCATCCTCAGTTAGTTCTCTTTCACCTCAGATGTCAGCCACAAGCCTGGAGTTTGCCAGACTGCCTGTACTTTTGACCAACTGACCCTGTATTTGAAGATTTCCCATGAAAAGTTTTTCCTTCAGGTTTGATGATTTATTACAACAATCACACAAATCAGGAAAGTATTAAGGACTTCCTGACCTGCCCACTGTTCCCCTCAACAGTGCATTTCAGTCGATCTGCCTGTTCTGCTCCCCGCTCTGTCTCTGGTGAATCCTCTCACCCCTTGCACTTCTGGCCTTCACCCCAGTTCTGTATGTATAAATAAATAAATCTTTAAAAAGAAATAAAATAGGAAATTGTTATCGTTCCAATTTCAGTTATATTATAAAGGATACAAATCAGGACCAGTTAAAAAAAGAGCCCAGAGGACAAGGTCTGGGAGGGTCTCAAATGTTTTTAGGACATAGCACTTCTATGTGCATCAACATCCAGGAAATTCACTTGAGTTCCAGTGCCCAGAGTTTTCCTCCAGACTTCATTACATAGGTATGATTACTTGAATCCCTGGCCTTGTGGTTAAATTCTATCTCCAATCCTTCCCCCTCCTCCCTAAGGTTGGGAAATCCCAGTGGATATTACATGATTCAAACCCAATCCCTGAATTACATAGATGGTCTTTCTGGCATGGCCAGGCCCCATCCTGACACTATCCTGACAGCCCCTATCCTGACACTGAGGCCCTCCTCAGTCCTCATTAGTGTAATCAACCCAGCCATTGCTCCAAGCATCCAACATGAATTACAAAAGCACACCTTTCACTTAGAAAATTCCAAGGGTTTTGAGATTATCCCCTAGGAACTAAGGACCAAGTATGAATACTTGAGTGTACAACATATCCCCACAGCCAATCCATTACTAAGCCTTGTCAATTTCCTCTCCTAAAGATCTCAAAACAGCTCCCCTTCCCCATCCGTAGGGCCCCTGGGTAGACCTTCTTAGTTCTTGCGTAGACTAGACTATTAGCCTCCTAACTGGTGGCCTGACTTCCAGCTCTCTCCCACCAAACCATCCTATGCTTTGCTATCAGATTTTTTCATTATAAAACCTCCACCTGATGACATTTTTTCCAGCCAAAAAATGCTCAGCAACTCCCACTTGCCTAGAATGATACTATCCAAAAGAAATATAACATGAACTGAATATTTAATTTTAAAGGTGCTAGTAGCCTCATTTAAACATTTATAAATGTTCACCCCTGAACCCCAACCCTCACTACTCCTGTGGCCTAGAAGATAAGTGGTCACCTACATAGACTTTTTAAGTCAGAACTGGTTGACTTCCTGTTCTGTGAAGCAGGCGTGTAAGAATCTGCTGCCTGTGGGTAAACCAGCTTTCAATTCCCACTAATGGCCAAGGAAATAGATAAAGACTATTTAACAATGGGTACCACCAGCCTTTGCTGGTGCATTCTTTGGAGACCAGGAAAGTGATTAAACCCTAATATTTGTCCTCCTCTTCACATAGATACCACTGGCATTTCTTTATTTCTTTAACCCAAGATAAATTAGGAAATCAAAGATCTAAGCTTATAGGTAAAAGCCAGAGGTCCCCCAAGAAGAATAATTTTTTATGAAATTATTGAAACATTTTTTCATATCAATATGAATTAAATATGTTACATTTTTTCATTTTACATTTTCATTAAATATTAAACATTTTTTTCATATCAATAACTCACTGTTCCTACCTACATAAACTAAACTTGCAAGGGGATAAGGATGTTCTGAAACGAGCTCTATAGATACAGATTTTGTGGACTCCACCCCCAACTGAGACACTGGAACTACAAATCCCATCAGCACCAAAGTGAAGCAGGCTGGGACCTAAGGGTGGAGTTAAGCAGCCAGGTTTGGAGATAAAATCAGACATGTGGGTGCCGGGGTTCACTTGGTCTTGTGGCTCATGGTTTATCTCTTGGCATTTCACTGGTTTTCAGCATGATATCGGGGTTCCAGTTCAGTGGAACTGGTAGGATGCATTGATGAGCCTATCTCTCTCTCTTTCCTTGAGTTATTTATTTCCTTTTTCTCTTGTAAATAAACCCATTATTAACCTTTGTGTGTATGTGCCTGCAGTTGAATCTTAAGCACACGTGTGAGGGCCCACAGTCAGGCAACCCAACTCACATTGGGTTGCCCTGTAACAAATTCAAGCTGTGATTGCTGGAACAGTTCTCACAGGGTAAAACCTGTCCGACTGCTTCCCTGGTTCTCCACTTTGATAATCTAATAAATTCTTTGTTTTACTACTATAGAGACTTTTATTTCTATCAACATAATATACGTTATTTAATCCAACATTTCCAAAGCATTATCATTCTTAACCTGTAGTCTATTTCTATCTACTTATATTTTAGACTACTTTCATTCTTAAATTTACATGAATAAAATTAAAAAACACATGAAAATTTGCCCCTAGGTTGCACTAGTCATTACTCAATAGCTGTGTATAGTTACTGGCTACCCCATTAACAGCATATGGGCTCCAGCACAAGATCAACTTCCTGCCCATGTTGCCTCCTACCCACCTCTCATTTTGCCTCCTTCACCCCCATCCTGCTGCCCCAGAATGGCACCCAGGCCTCTGACCACACCAAGGCCCTGACCACACCAACCACTTGCTCTTTCCCCAAACAAACCACAACTTTCCCCCACATCCTCATCTTTGCACATACTGAATGGCTGCCTCTTTCCTCTGTGCCAGGAAAAGTTATGTGCTCTGTTGAGTATTAAATCACCACTTTGCTTCCTCTGTGAATACTTCGGGACCCTCCAGGCTGAGTCAGATTTGCTTACCTCTGAGTTTCTGTGGCTCTAGGAGAGCAAACCATATTTTCTGCATCAAAAGATTACAACCCATGATTTGACACATGAACTGAACTGACGGCTAGGCAGACTATTTGAAATCAAGGGCAAAAGGTTTTGTGATTACAGTACTTATCATGTTATATTGAAATAGTGTGTGTACATTCCTAGACGTGAGCTCAAGGACAAAGACTGCTTCTCTTCACTTTTGTATCCCCAGTTCTAGCTCAGTGCCTGGGGACCATCAGCCCTCTCCTCACCTGTTAAACAGGGCAGATTCCTCCTCTTGGATACAGCAAATACTCCTGGGAGAGGAAGTTTGTAGACCAGTTAAATGCACTATTCTTCTTAATCATCTAGGTATTTTTATTAAACCCAATTCTCAACAGACAGGAAATTAATTTATTAACCCTTGAAACTAGAATTCAAGGACAAATACTTTACTGGCTAGAAGGTTCTAGCAAAAACGGGTAGGAGAGCAAGAAGTGAGACAAGCAGAAGAGGATAATCAATAAAGAACTGTCGAGACAATTATGATTTCCTGCCACTGGCACTCATGGGGGTTTCTGGAAGACTGGGCAGTCATTCCTATGTCACCCTGATTGAGGAGTGAGGAAATGAAAGTATTTACCCCCAATTCCCCTGCATCTTTGGTTGAAAGGCTTCCAAGGTATTAATTTTCCCAGCACTGCCTGCTTGAACTCTTTGCTGGGCTGTGAAAAAATCCTCAGGCAGAGTTGTAGGTCTTCATAATAAGCAAATCTGGCTTGTAGAAGTGAATGAACATTAAATAGCATCTGTGAAAGGAATGTATACCATTAAGTGAAAAAAACAAAGTCAAAATGCAGACATCCCTTTCAGAGATTTGGCAAACGAAGGCAGGTAGTACTATATACCCAAAGTCGCTTTTTCTGTATCTGCCATGACTGCAGGGTAAGCAGAGTATAATTTCTGTACTTCGCTGACTTTGAGTTGCACTCCTGCTGTATTTTTTTGGTTTTGTGTTTTTTTGTTTTTTTGTTTTTTTTTTTTTTTTTTTGGTCTTTGGGGAGGTTAAAAGATATGATAAGAGCAAAGACTTTACCTGGCTTGTAAGGTTTTGTTTGACCTTCTATGTTTCTGTTATTGGGGCACACAGGAAATCATCCTGTACTCCTCTGGGTTTTTCCAAGCTGAAAAAATAATCAAAGAAGTGTCGGACAGATTCATTAGAGAAAAAGTCAAAAGGAAGTTTTGTACACATGGGAAAGACTCAGCATGACTGGGTAACTCCCCTACCAGGTTTCAAATGCCATCTTAATAAACTTAGTTAAGACTAAAGGATGTTGCCCCAGGGAGAAAGAAAAGGTCGGTTATGGAGATTACCAGGGAAGGCACAGTAGGGTAATACATGCAGATTAAATTCTGCCCTCCCCATAGAAAAGAGATAAGAAAATTAAGGTCTTCCTAGTACAAGCCCTTGCAGAATTTTCCTTGTAAATACCTGTTTGGAAAACAACTTTCACTCAGGCTTTAGAACCTATCCCATGAAATTCAACATTTTGCCAAAAAAGTATATTTTGGGGTGGTAGATTTTTATACCCCCACATTGGCATCCATATTTTTACCTAGAATTCCACTTTGAAGAATCAATCCTACAATATACCCAAATAAATTTTGCAAAAGATGGTCATTGTAGAATTAATTGTAAATGCAAAAGACTTCAAAGGAAACTAATAGATTGGGTAAATAAGTTTTATTTTTACTGTAAAAGTTGACACCATGTCTCTTATATGAAAATATGTGATTGACATATAAACCTGGAAAAACAAATCACAGAACTATATATAATTGCAGCTTTTACAATGACAATAAATTATAGTTGTGCATATGTATATTTACATCTTTCAAAAAGGAAAAATATTGAATGTAAAAGCAGTATCTCTGGGCATTGTAGATGGAGAAATACAGAAAAGGAAACATTTCCTGCCTTTGTTTTTAAAGATTTATTTATTTATGCATACAGAACTGGGGTACAGGCCAGGGGTTCAGTTGCAGTGAGAGGATTCACCAGAGGCAGAGTGGGGAGCAGAACAGGCAGATCATTGAAGTACACTGCTGAGGGGAGCAGCGGGCAGGTCAGGAGAGGTCTGCTGTGCCATGTGGATCACCTCTGGGGCTGGGATCAAACTCATGCTGAAGTAGCTTTAGCTTCTCAGTGCTGTGCTTTGACTTGCTGTGCCACCAGGGAGGGCCATTTGCTGACTTTTTAAAAAAAAAATTCATACACTGAAACATGATAGAAGATGAAAAATGTGAATAAGAGATACAAAATAAAAGTGAAAGCTTCTTTTCTTTTTTCATATCAGCTCTCATCACACTGATAATTGTTTTCTAAAACTCATTCCCCAAAATGGTTTAGTGCCTATATTCACATCATTATCCGTCTAATTTTCTGCTCTTGTAAAGTGGTAAAGAGTAGCATAGTTCCGCTACTTGTTCTCTTGACCACTGAGGACATAGAACCTATTCTTTTTACCAGGAAGTCTTGATTTCCATTACATGAATTTACTATAATTTAACTTGTCCTCTCCTTGTCACTATTGGGTGTTTCCCATCTTTGGCTGTTGCAAAAACAATGTAGTTATAAACATTCTTGTACGTAGATTTTGCTAAACGTTTGCAATCATCCTTTGGGGTAATTTTTTGGCAGAGAGATGATCAGTAAGAGAAGATGAGTATTTTTAATTCTGACAGATATTGTCAAATTACCCTTCAGGAAGAATGCACTATGCATGTTCCCACCAAAGATTCCAGAGATTGCTCATTTTCCCTCAAGCTTGCAGCACCAGGTGTTATTAAACATCCACATTTGCCCATCAGATTGGTGAAAGGAATCTTATCACTTTGTTCATTGTAGTGTAGATTACTCACATGTACTTAATTGTGCATCTTGGCATCTGTTTTCCAGCCAGTTGTGCTTATTTTTTCTGCAAACATTAGTTTCTTTTGATAATTTTCTTCCTAGCCTGCTTATCTTTTTTCATGTAAACTTGTTGATAAGCATGGATGTTTGAGTTTCTACCATTTGCTTTGCAAATATATTTTCCCTGTTTGTCATTAATCTTTTGATCTTAGTTATGACATTTTCCCATGCAGATTTTTAAAGTACTTATATGTCAAATTCATTGATTCATTCAAATTTAATCAAATTCATTCATTTGATTTCTCAGTGGGTTCTGGATCTTGTCATTACTTTACATGGCTTTGCTTCTCACCAACTATAAATTCTTCAGAACTTTTCTAGTGTTTATGTTTTAATCATTGATTCAATGAGAATTTATTTTGATGAAGAGAAGGATGTTTAATTTTGTAGCAACTATATTGTTCACATTTTCTAAAATTAGAATGTACTTGATTCAACAATTGAAAAATTCTAATAAAAGGAAAAAAGAACATAAAATATAATAACTCACAGAACAAAGCCTGGAGACAGGAAGACTAGGTCAGAACTATTTTAGTAGTCTTGGTTAGACATGCTTATTCAATACATTGACCACCTATTATTTGTCAGGCCAGGGTTAGGTCCTGAAGACATAATTAGTACCTGGATTGGAAAATTGACAATAGTAATAGTAGAGAGAAGAAGGATTGATGGAAGCATTTTAGTTCATAGAATGATCACCATGGCAACGGGAGACTGAATTATCACTATGGAGACAAGGTGCTTGGTATTATGACTAGAGGGACAGAGTGTTAGTAAGGATTTTGGAAGTGGTAAACAGGTATCTTATAAATGTTCCAAAATGACATTGTTTCTTGCTCACTTGAAATTGCTACCTTGCTTTTTCAGTGTACTACTCGAGCTGGGAAAAGATAAAAATTTATTTCTTTTTTGAAATCCCAAGCCCTGAGTACTCTACTAAGAAATAATAAGAATAAAACCAATTGGCTCAAACTCTACCATAGAGATACAATTCCATAAAGTCTGTTTCAAGCAACACATAGTGGTCTGACTTGCCTGTGGAAGAAGCCTGGGTGAATCTACCTTAACTTCTCAAGCTGTGCTTAACCACTCAGGTATTTCTAGGTTTTTTTTACAATATACTTGATAACAAGAGGAAACACATCAGACCTTCAGACCTCAGTTGTGCATGTGTGTGTGTGTGAGAGAGAGAGAAGAGAGAACATTTTTCCTAAATCTTCTAGCCCCTGATGAGGCCAGCACAGTCTGCAGGAGGGGTATCTCTCAAAATATGGAGACTGGACATACAAGAGCTGTACCTCCACATCCACAGGAGCACAGGTTGAGAAAGCTGTACTGTTAAGGGAAGCGATGTCCTAAAGGAACTCTGCAGAGTTTTGTGGACTCAAACCCCTACTCCAGCTTTCTGGACTCCACCCCCTACTCCAGTGATTGGAAACTACAACTCCCAGGAGTACCAAGGAGAGAACTGCGAGGACCCCAGGGTGGAGCTAAGCAGGCATTCTGGGACTTTAGGGGATAAATAGGGAGTGATTTTCAATGGCTCTTGGTAGGGGGCAAGGGGGAGAGGCAACTGCTCTCTCTCTCTGGGGCAACAGCTCTTGGACCTTGTGACTGGGGGCTATCAGTTAGTTTGTTACTAGAGCTCCAAGTCAGCCAAACTGGTAAGATATTCTAGTTACCTTGTATCTTTCTCTCTTTCCCTGGGTTGTTCCTTTTCCTTTCTCCTTTTTGTAAATTAACCCATTATTGACCCTTTTGTGTGTGCCTGCAATACAACTAAATTTTAGGTGCACGTGGATGACTCTGCAACAGCAGTATAGTGTCTTATTCAGGTGGTTGAACAGGTAACATCAGCTACACTCTGAGGGCATCAAGGAGCTGTTGCACCTTTCCATCTAGTCTCAGCTGAAATCCTGGGAAAGAGGGGGACTGAGGCCCTCATAATAGGCTGAGCAATAGAATGTGGGGGGTGAGAATCTGAGCTCTAGAGTACAACTGCCTATACTCAAACTCAGCTCTGCCAGTTACTAGCCATATGACCATGGGCAAGAGTCTTACCCCTGTGACTTGGAGTTTCTCCCCATAAAACTAGACTGATAATAATAGCAGACTCTTTATAGGGCTGTGGTGAGAATTAAATAGAGCAGTATGGTAATATTAAGATATTATATAGAGTTATAAAAGTACCTATCTCATAGGGGTGGGAGTAAGGAGAGTACCATGGTAGTAAGTACTAAATAAAGGGCCCTCTCTGGTGGTGCAACGAGTTAAGCCACAGCACTATGAGGCTATTGGCAGCCACTGCAGCCGATATGACCCCCGGCCAGGGAGCTGACCCACATGGCGTGGCAGACCTCTCCCATCTCTCCCTCTGGTCCCCTCAGGAGTGTATTTAAGTCATTCTGCCTGTTCTGCTCTCCACTGGTGAAGCCTCTTTCCTCCCTGCACCAATGGCCTGTACCCCAGATCTTATATTTATAAATAAATTAATTAACCTTTTTTAAAAGTACTAAATAAATATAAAATACTATGGTAACAAAAGTACTTTCCTCGTAGAATATGAGTATTCAATAAGATGCAAGTTCCTATTCCACGCAATGCTTGGCAAATACTGTGTTTAAAGGGGGTCGGTAGCCTTCATTGTTAGTATTATTGAACTTGTGTCAGTCAGAACTGGTTTCCAGGCTTTACTTGCCACTTCTTTCCTGAGTCTCGTTTCCTCACCTGTGGTGTGGGAACAGCAGCTGTTCATCTCTCACAGAGTTATGCTTTGGATTAAGGAAAGTAAAGGATTAAGAAGGCTGCCATCCACCATACACCACATAGACCATGCTGGCTTCCCTAGATACAGCCTAAGCATATAGCAGGCGATGCAACTGTGTTTGTGTAAAATCCCTTAAACACATGTTTCTGAGCATGGATCCCCATCATCAAGTGAGGCATGACTGCACAGCTTCAGCTGACCCCCACATAGGACCAGGCCCTGATGAGAAGATCTCACAAAGGACTTTCTGCTCTCTGGCTCCTTCTGGGCCCAACCTGTCAAGGTCAGGTAAGTTCTGCATGCCCCTTTGGCATGCCCCTTTCGGGAGCCCCTTTCAGCTCCCAGATTGTTTTGAAGTGTGGCAGTTCCTCCATTTCTTCCTGTGGGAGACAACTTTCTGTGGGGTGTGTCAGTGGTGTTGAGCCCATACTTGCAGGGATTACTATGATGGCCTAGTGGCACAGTCACATGTCAATCAGTTCAGACACCCCATTTTTGGATGATCAAGATATGTGCATCTGAAGGTCAGGGATTCCCAAGGTCCCCTTTTAATCCAGAGGAGGAATGCGCATGTGTCAGGGAGATACCTGTAACCTAAGCTAACGGGCCAAGCTGTAGGCCGGATGCCTGATGCCTGCGACCCCTTTCTCGCCGGGGAAGCAGCTGCAGACAAGGGCACATCACCCTCTACTGGCAGTGGAGCTGACATCTGTCTAGCCAGCCATGCACTGCACCACGACCCTCTCTTCTTCCTCTAAAGAGAACTGGTGGGCTGCTGTGGGACAGCTCTGAATGAATCCTCGCTAAGCTTCTCAGAAACTGCTGTTCTATTGCTGGGAACAGCACCACCCTTCTGAAGAGAAGATCACTTCCGCCCAAAGATACCTAACTCCCCCGATCCACACTCTCTTCCTGCAGGTACAGGCTTGCCACAAGAGGACTCAGAGTTTGGGAACAACTGGGGAGTAGGGAGATAGAGGAAATGAAAAAGGAGACAGAAAACACATGTATTAGCAAAGTAACTAAAAGAAAAGAAGAAAAAAAGAATCCCAAATTACCAGAGAATTAAATTGGAGAATTAAAAACCTATCCTTTTTTCCATCAGGAGAGTGGGTTCAGATAGTTTCATGGGAATTTTCTCTTGCAAAAATTAAAGCAGGACCTCCCTTCCTTTTTTAAAATATATTACTTCAGAAATTTGAAAAAGTAGGAAAATGCCCCAACTCATTTCATGATGTACTTGTATTTTTTCATTCACAGACAAGGACAGCACTCAAAATTGTATCAATCTGACTATGATCATAAATGCAAAAATCTTAAACACAAATGTTAGCAAATAAAGTAGTGCATTTTAAAAAATGATTTATTTATTTATATATACAAGAACTGGGGTACAGGTCAGAGGTACACAGGGTGAGATTCAGCAGAGACAGAGTAGGGAACAGAAGAGGCAGATTGACTGAAAAACACTGCTGAGGGGAGCAGCAGGTGAGACAGTAAAGGTCTGCTGCACCATGTGGGTCAGCTCCCTGGCTGGGGATGGAACTTGTGCTTCAGTAGCAGCAGATTGCTTTATAATGCTGTACCCAAGCCCATGCACCACCAGAGACCCCAAATAGTGCATTTTTAAAATGTTCCCAATCAAGACTCTAAAGTTTAGCAATGTAATTCGCCACACAAAAAAAATGTTAAGGAGAAAAAGCATACAGTCCTATGACTAGATGCAGAAATGCGTACGCATCTGGACACTCAATGATAATTCTATGATAAAATGTTCAGTCAACTAAGAATAAAGAGTATCTTAGCAACTATACAGAAAATATCCTACTCAGTGTTATGATGTGAGCAGTAGCCACAAGTGGTTATTCAATTTAAAATTAATGAAAAACTTAAGGGCCCTCCCTGGTGGAGCAACCGTTAAAACACAGCACTATGAAGCAATCCTCAGCCACTGCAGCAAGAGCTCAATACCAAGCCAGGGAGGTGACCCATATGGCATGGCAGACCTCT